>NC_135664.1:8838083-9153797 GCF_964188315.1 Podarcis muralis | reverse complement strand
GATAAAGGTAAAGGGACCCCTGACCATTAGGTCCAGTCGTGGCTGACTCTGGGGTTGCGGCGCTCATGGGCCGAGGGAGCCGGCGTACAGCTTCCGGGTCATGTGGCCAGCATGACTAAGCCACTTCTGGCAAACCAGAGCAGCGCATGGAAACGCTGTTTACCTTCCCGCCAGAGCGGTACCTATTTATCTACTTGCACTTTGACGTGCTTTCGAACGGCTAGGTTGGCAGGAGCAGGGACCGAGCAACGAGAGCTCACCCCGTCGTGGGGATTCGAACCGCCGACCTTCTGATCGGCAAGAACTAGGCTCTGTGGTTTAACCCACAGTGCTACCCGCGTCCCTACATGTGATCTATTCCTGTGTTAATTTTGTTACCTGCACCCCCATCTCTGAGCAGCATAGGTTTCATCTTATTTTGTAGGGTGGGGTTGTGGTTCAGAGGTGCTGAAGACAAGGCCTACAGAGCTGTGGAACCGAAGGGATATTTAGTTCAATCTGTGGCTCATAAACAGTCTGAGTGTTTCCTGTTGCGAGGGAGGGCGTGTGTTTTTCTGGGTCTGGAACTCTGAATTACAAAAGCAAGGGGAAATACGTAAATGATTCCTGTGGCGACTAGGCCTCACTCAAGCTATGCCACAATGGACTGCGGTGAAAAGAAGGTGCAATGTACAGTATTCCCTACAGCCAGCATCCCTGAGTGACCCTGCGCTGGAACATGAGGACAGTAAGGCTGGCAAGGCTGTAGCTGAGCCGTGATCATGCACTAAGATCGTGTACCAGGGTGAAGACGATACAAGATTTGCCGGCAGCTCTGACGACCTTCATGATTCTCTTTTTAGCTTTATCAAGGAATATGTCGCTCCCCAAAAATAATTAATTGAATTATTATTTTTAAAAAAACAAAACAAAACCAACACCTGTTTGTACAGCTGCCGGCCTCCGACTTTTTCATTTACCAATACAGAACTGGATTTGAGTGAGAGAAAAAGTAGTGTGAGAGAAAATATTGAATCTGGAGATGTTGAGAGATGAAAAAGAGGTTGCACCTCAAGTGCTAGAGCTCACTTATTTTTCTTCGTTTTCTTAGCTCCAAGATTCCCAGCAGTTCTTTGTTTCTTCTGGGGCCTTTTTGTCTCCTTTTTTGAGAGAAGGGTTTTCTTGACTTGAACGCATTGCTTCTTCAAGGTTGAAGCACTTTGCAGCCATTTCCCTCTGAACCAATCCTTGGTCCAGACCAGGCATGGCCAAACTTGGTCCTCCTGCTGTTTTGGGTCGACAATTCCCATCATCCCTGACCACTGGTCCCGTTAGCTAGGGATGATGGGAGTTGTAGTCCCAAAACAGCTGGAGGGCCAAGTTTGGCCATGCCTGATCTAGAACCTTGGTTCATGAGCAATATTGAAGAGATTGAGCTTTCCTGTATACACAAACACACAGGCACAGTCTATTCCTTGGTGATGCTGAAACTTCACCATTTTATTTTCTGGTTTTTCCTCCCCTCTTCTTCCCTCTGGACTCTACTGGGCCTTATTCTCCAGATCTTGATGTTTCCTTTTAGTCCTCCTCTATTCCTTTTAATTTCTAGTCTTAATATTTGAGGCAATTTGCTTTATCACTGTTACATAGTAAAGCTTTGAACTAGCATGGACTGGTAGAAGTTCCAGAGCACAATTTAGAGTTAATTAATTGCTAAAATTCTTACTTGCTTTTCATGCTACAATTGCTGCTTGTAATAGTTAAGTTGTGCATTGTTTCTGCTGAACAAAGTTTAAAGCTTGCATATTTATATCCTGTTTTGTTTGCCATGTGGTCATTACTTACATATAATGTTCTTTCTTCTTTCCCCAGGATTCTTGTCATGTATAATGTGCCAATTTCTCTACGGTATTATTATGCTTATATCTTTTATAAACTGAAATGCACTCACTGGTCATTCTGCTCACGTATTCCAAAAACATTTTAGCCTTGGTCCCTGTTTGGTCACCACCCTGTTGCCCATTTGGGCAAATTCAGAACCTCACTTTCAGGCTGTGAGAAATAATCAGAGATCCCAATGCGTACTGTAGGTTGGGTTTCTAAGGTAGTCACTGGAGACAGATGGTGGTTTTGGCGATACGAGTTTACGTATATGTGTATCAGTGCCAGATTTACGTATAAGCTAAACAAGCTATAACTTAGGGCCCCACTCTCTTGAGGGGCCCAAAAAAAATTAAAGGGGGGGGGGACTGGATGTACATTTCCAAAATATAAGATAAAAAACAAATAAAATAAAACCTACATACAGCAACAGTGTTTTGTGTTGTGTAGGCTCCTATGATGTAAGTAATGGGCACCGCTTACTAGCCTGCTCCCTAAAATATCACTAGTTTGCTAATTTCTCTATCAATTACTTCGATAAAATATGTGCAAATGGCTTTAGATACCTATTAGGTCCATAAATTGCCATGTAGCATATAAAGGTAAAGGGACCCCTGACCATTAGGTCCAGTCGTGGCTGACTCTGGGGTTGCGGTGCTCATCTCGCTTTATTGGCTGAGGGAGCCAGAGTACAGCTTCTGGGTCATGTGGTCAGCATGACTAAGCCACTTCTAGCGAACCAGAGCAGTGCACGGAAATGCTGTTTACCTTCCCGCCGGAGCGGTACCTATTTATCTACTTGCACTTTGACGTGCTTTCAAACTGCTAGGTGGGCAGGAGCAGGGACCGAGCAACGGGAGCTCACCCCATCGCGGGGATTCGAACCGCCGACCTTCTGATCAGCAAGTCCTAGACTCTGTGGTTTAACCTACAGTGCAACATTCAACACAAAAAAGCAGCGACAATTTGTTGTTGGCAAAGGACAGCTGGACATATAAAGGGCCCCGTTACCTTCAGTAGTTTAGGGCCTCATCAAACCTAAATCCAGCCCTGACGTGTATGCAGGCTGAGTGTCAGGTGGCAGGGCTCACAGCATTAAAACTCCAACAGATCTTCCTCCCCAATGCCATAGCTTTAGATTCTTGGAGACAGCAAGACGGGCCTCTGTTTCTCTTCTCTCCTCCGACCCCAAGACTGCCACAAGTTCCCTTTGTTCCCTTTCAGCCACAGTGATGACAGCACCTCCAGCCAGATGAAGGGGGGGGGACACATAAGTCCCCCTCCTCAAGTATCTCTGACTGATACCTCCTCTAGCAAGGGGTCACCAGCTTTTTCCTTTTTCTTTAATTGCCATACATCCTTACCTATGATATACTAAAGACGGTAATCAGTGAGCTGATTGCTATATGCATTCTTGCTTTTGTTGCCTGTATTAATTTTATTTCAAAATAAGTTTCCGCGTTTAAAAAGGTGGAGATTTCAGATATTTTCTTTGTATTCCCCTCTGCCATCCACCTTCAGATAATGACCAGGGTCGCAATGGCACTGGAAAGCCTTGACCCTTAATGACCACTCTTTGGATTAACAAAGGCCATTAAAGAGTAAGAAAGCAATCCACAAAGCACTCTTTTTAGTCTGAATGCCACAGGGTTGCTTATGTCTTCGTACAGTACTTGTGCAGTTTCACCTGGTCACGTTAATTTCTCTTCATGTATTGTGCCAAACAAAAGTAGCGGCAATGAAAGTGTTCACATTCAATTGTGTGGGTCTTTTTTTTTTTTAATGTAAGCATCAACTATCACAAGCCGTACATTTACAAGTTCATATCCTCTACCCAACAGCAAACCCAATAAAACACTGTTCCTAAAACTTGCTGAATTTACAAATGAATGTTCCGAAAAGCTGGATAAATTATACAACCCTCTCGTTCAATATCCACACTCAAATCTACAGCAATTTAAAAAATCCACACAGGCACATTGTTAAGATAGTCTCTCTTTACACCCCATGTATTTACACACGGCCTTTTGTTGACACAGTTGCTACTGTTCTTTTAACTAACTCCAAGGTTCAACAAACATATCTAAAATATATTTAGCAGCATATCAAAGTATGTTAAAAAGGAAGGACACCTTGTTTTTCCTCTTAAATAAAACATTGTGAGATGACGGAAACATAAGAAAAATAGATTAAGGTTTTTCTGTAAGAATACTGTGGTAGGCAGAGCACTAATAAAATGTTAATAATTCGACAGCATTTTAGTTTCTAGTCCTGAGCACAGAGTAGACACAGCTGCACAACTTTGGTCAGCAAGAGTATAATGCTAACAACTAATGCGGGTTGTATGGCATTCATTGTTAGCATGACACAGTCAGGGCAGTAATCCGTCTCAAACTAAGACTCCGCCCCTCCCTTACACTCCAGTCTTAGTTTCTTACAGCAGCAAAACATAAGTAAACTTTTTGGGACCCCCGCTGCTCTTCCATTAAAGGCTTGGGAAATGAGACAAGAGATGTGCTGGCACGTTCCATACAACCATAAAGTGAAGCTCAGCTGAACAGAAGGGGTCAGAGAGTGAGGTACACAGGGCACTTTCACATCCTAGGTTACAGGTCTTGAGACAACCATTCCAGGGCGAAAGGCTTCCAGTTTGTTCAACTTACAAAGCTAATAAATGCACACAAATCCAGCCGTTATATGTGAGGCAAGCATACCACCAACAGACTAGTGTTTGAAATATAGTACAGAAGGCAGTTCTTAAGGGCAGCAGTTTCAGCAGAATACGACACACTTAAACGGTACAGAAGAGCTGCATCTTCTTCTTCCTCTCCAGCTGCAAGCAGGTGCCTATGACGTCTAGCACTGCAATGCTCGTCTTTAATTACTGGCCACATCTTCGCTTGCATCACCAGGATCGGAGATCTGTCCATCGAAGCTGCAGGGAGCCTTCCAGATTCTCACAGTCCGATCGCTGCAAAATATTTTTAAGCAACCGAATCTATTAGTGTGAAGTGGGAAAAGGAAGAAGCAGAGAAAAGCCATTTCCCCATTTATATACAGTAAGGTAAAGGTAAAGGGACCCCTGACCATTAGGTCCAGTCGACTCTGGGGTTGCAGTGCTCATCTCGCTTTATTGGCCGAGGGAGCCGGCGTACAGCTTCTGGGTCATGTGGCCAGCATGACTAAGCCGCTTCTGGCGAACCAGAGCACCACACGGAAATGCCATTTACCTTCCCGCCGGAGCGGTACCTATTTATCTACTTGCACTTTGACGTGCTTTCAAACTGCTAGGTTGGCAGGAGCAGGGACTGAGCAATGGGAGCTCACCCTGTCATGGGGATTTGAACCGCCGACCTTCTGATCGGCAAGTCCTAGGCTCTGTGGTTTAACCCACAGCGCAGTACCCGCGAATTAAAAAACCAAAAACTCTTCCACTGAACTGTTCCCTTAATCAAAAGCAGTCTCTCGAGAAAGTGAATGCGGAGCAGCTCAGTGATTTTTAGAGACTTGCTAGCTCAAGCAGAGCAAAGATTCTCAAATGCGTCCCACAACAATTTCATTGCACTGCTGTGAAATATAGGAAACAGACTGAGAAGCACACTGAAAGAGGCTTTATATCAGGCATCCCCAAACTCAGCCCTCCAGCTGTTTTGGGACTACAACTCCCATCATCCCTAGTTAACAGGACCAGTGGTCAGGGATGATGGGAACTGTAGTCCCAAAACAGCTGGAGGGCCGAGTTTGGGGATGCCTGCTCTATGTTATTGATTCTGTTGGTTCACTAGGCATAAAGACCCAAATAAAATAGTAGCACATAACATTTATAAGGACCAAGTAAAAGTCACATAGTCATGAGCAAGCTTTTGAGCTGATCAGAATTATAAGGCTCCAGAAGAGCTCCAGTATAGCTGAAAGCTTGCTTACTAACTTGACATTTACACTAGCCCTAATAAGCTATTATGCTACGGCTGTGTTTTAATACATTGTCTTAAATATTATGGCATGACATCAAAGCACTTCCATTTGACAAACAAAGGCTCACTAAGTGCAAACAAGTAGCTACGTCACTAACTTACCTATTTTTATGCTTTTCCCTTACAAGTAACTTATAGCATAATATCCAAGAAAAATACATGTCTCCATATAAAACAATTAACATTTTACATTAGGTAGTTTTTTAAACAAACCCAACCAACTCAAATATAACACAGTTTAAACCTCTGCCAGCTATGACCGTAAATGTGCAAGAAATTAAGCTTGTGATTCACAATGTAGACAAACCCTTTGAATTTCTGCACATACTGGAAAGCAAAGAAGATCCACTCACTGCCAGTGTTTTAAATGAACTGGAATGCTCAGAATTCTTTCCAGCTATGCAGCGTGTGCAAAGAACATTAAAAGCAACTCACTCTGATGCAGTAAAAATCTGGCCGGAATTGGTGCAAATGGCATTGATGGGACTGTCGTGTCCCTTGAGCTCGCTGATTGGTGCAAATGTATCTACGTTCCAGAGCTTCAGAATGCCCCCACGGCAGCCGCTGAGAAGCACGGGGGAACCGGGCACAAGTCCAAGAGCACAGACCCAGTCCTTGTGGGCATTAGGAACTTGCTGAAAAGACATATCACAAAATCAGGTTGGGAAACAACATCATCCATAAGGAGGGGAAAGGCAAGCATTCAGCTCTGAAAAATGCTTCAGATAATATGAAGCACAGGACAATTCACATGATTAAATTGCGGTCCTCACACATGGAATACTTAAGTCCACTTCTTAAAAAAACTATGGCTTGCTTAAGGTAAAGGTAAAGGTACCCCTGCCCGTACGGGCCAGTCTTGACAGACTCTAGGGTTGTGCGCCCATCTCACTCAAGAGGCCGGGGGCCAGCGCTGTCCGGAGACACTTCCGGGTCACGTGGCCAGCGTGACGAAGCTGCATCTGGCGAGCCAGAGCCGCACACAGAAACGCCGTTTACCTTCCTGCCAGAGCGGTACCTATTATCTACTTGCACTTTGACATGCTTTCGAACTGCTAGGTTGGCAGGCGCTGGGACCGAACAACGGGAGCGCACCCCGCCGCGGGGATTCGAACCGCCGACCATGCGATCTGCAAGTCCTAGGCGCTGAGGTTTTACCCACAGCGCCACCCGCGTCCCTTCATGGCTTGCTTACTCCAGAGCAAGTTGGCAATATAGAATCTATTGAAATTAGAGTGTGTGCTTTCAAAGTTCTATCTCCTACTCCCGTATTTCTCTACTGAATGATCAAACACATCCTCTGCAATTGTGAAGGTTAGAAACTTCCAGTTAATATGGATGCTGGGAATTTTACCAGAATTCTGCCAGAAGTCTGAGGACCGCAAATAAAGGTCTATCAACATATAGCATGCTGCACGTTGTCAATCCTCTGCTTAGGCGAAGAAAAGCCCAGCTGATTTTGGTTCAGACAAAAATTTTCAATGAAACCTTTTCAGATTCTAAAATCAGTTTTCTAGACCCAAATACTATTATTTTTGGCTTTCAAAATTTCCAAGCCTCCTTTTGGAGTAGCTGAAGAATTTCAATTTGGGGGCAGCTCTGTTTTGCAAGTTTCCTATTATATTTGAACAGTACCTGGATGAGGTCTTTTTGAGCCAAGTCCCACTTTTTAATTCCATTATCTCTGGATCCGCTAAACAGGTTGTCTCCCATAATAGTAAGTGCTTCTATGCCATCATAATGGGGAGGCTCAAAGTTGTGTGTAGGGCTTACAGTTCCCAGAGCTCCTTCAGTTACATCAAACATCTGGAATAGGAACAAAACAATTTCAAATCTGCAACATAATCTTGGCTGGGAATTGACAAAATATAAATACTCACTCAACACAGTAGTATTATACAAACGTCTACAAAGGATTTGTAATAGTGCAGTAGTACCAACCACTAACTGATTTTAATAATTTAGTACCAACTAACTGATTTTAATAATTAACTACCGTATTTTTCGCTCTATAGGACGCACTTTTTCCCTTCCAATAATGAAGGGGAAATTTGTGTGCGTCCTATGGAGCAAATGCAGCCGTTCGCTGAAGCCTGGAGAGCGAGAGGGGTCGGTGCACACCGACCCCTCTCGCTCTCCAGGCTTCAGGAAGCTATCCGCAAGCCTTCGGAGCGCGAAGCTGCACAGTGCACCCCCGGACTTCGGGCAGATATCTGCAAGCCTTCGGAGCTCGGCGGGAGTTCCCACCGGGGTCCCAAGGCTTGCGGATCGCAGCCTCCAAACCCGACCTGGTTTGGAGGCTGGCGGTGGGGGAAAGCAGCGCTTCTCCCCACCACCAGCCCCACAAGCTCGAGGGGCAGCGGGGAGGCAGAGCGCTGCCTTCCCACTGTTCCCCGACCTGGTCTTTGGGGCTGGCGGTGGGGGAAAGCAGCTCTCCCCGCCCCCGCCAGCCCCAAAGAGCAGGTCAAAAGGAACCCAAAGCCTCCAGAGCCCAGCAGGAACTCCCACTGGGCTCTGGAGGCTTCGGGTGGACGCACCTTGAATGTACAGAACGCACCTTGCTTTAGAGGGGGAGAACAAGAAAAAAAAAATTTTCCCCTGTTCTCCCCCTCCTATGGTCCGGTGCGTCCTATGGTCCGGTGCGTCCAATAGAGCGAAAAATATGGTAATTCAATAAAAATGATGCCTTATCTGTAATATATAACCCAGCACATATTTACTTAATTTCCCCCTTTAGCTCAAATGACAGGTGTGTGGTTTTTGGACAAATGTTGCCATTACTATCTCTAACCATCTCACTATCACAGTATCGCAAAGAATGGACACCAGATTATTACACAGAAAACAATTTGAGGCCTTTTCGCTACACGGTCTGTCAACTTCTTATTTTATAACCACAACAGCCTCAATAGCAAACTATCACCAGATGATCAATAGCAATAACTGTGTGTAAACAGAGGTATCTAATAGGAAGATTATAAGATTTGACAGCCTTTTGTCTATGTGGTAATTATGAACCATAAAAATTATAAAGTATTCATGTCAAAACTAAGGAGAGGCCAGAAATAACATTTGGAATAATTCTTAAAGAAGGGAATAAAAGCAATTCCTGAGATTAGGCTGCAAACCTAAGCAAAAATACCTGGGAGAAAAGAAGTTACTTTCACCTCTTAGTAAGTCCACATGCATACTAAGATTTAGGAAATAAAACTCCCTGGAGGAAATAGTATGTTTTCTTGAATAATGAGTGAAAGTTAATCCAATTATTTTACCCAATTATTTTATTTTATTTTATTTTAGCCAATTTGATTCCCTCCCTCTCTTTCTTTTTTCTTTTCCTTCTCCTCCTGCGATGAGGCTACATTTTAATATTTTAATGTTTCAATATTTTAATGTTGTATTTTAATTTTGTTTTTAAGTTGTAATCCTTCAATTTGTTTTTATTATTGCTTGTAGGCCGCTCTGAGCCCGGCTTTGGCTGGGGAGGGCGGGGTATAAATAATAATAATAATAATAATAATAATAATTATTATTATTATTATTATTATTATTATTATTATTATTATCCTCCAACATCGAAACAAAAACCCTAGAAGTTCCCAAAGACTTTTTGACTTTGAATTTATATTTTTCCAGGCATAGGTGAGAATGTCAGTTTGACTAGCCTTTTCTGGGAAGGAAAAAAGAAAAGACAGACCAGCAGTACTATCCTATACATGTCTTTATGTTCCATTGCACTTAATGTGGTTTACCCCCAGTTGTGGGTATAGGATTGCAGCCTCAGGCATTGTTCTGAGTAGAAATGGAGTGCAGCTCGTTTCCACATCTTGCAGGGGAAAAACCAAAGAAAATGGAAACCTAGTCTCGAAGCTTTTTGTATTACTCCTGTGGTAAAGATGCAGGAAGCAATACCTTGATATAGTGATCCTTTGAGCCAGTAATTATGAGATCTTGCCCATTGGAAATGCGGTCTACAGTAAGGCACATAACAGGGCCCAGGTGACCAGTTAGTTTTCCTGTAGACTGGAACCTAAAAAAATGAACAGAAACAAGCAAAGTGACTTAGCTTTAATTATTTCAAAGGAAAAGAAAGCATATCCCCTGCCCATTTTCCAGAAATTCACTGGAAATCAGGCTTTGATCCCTGCAGATTATATGGGTATAAGTGGGAGTGAAACACCACATTAGTAACAGCAGGAATATCCAGTTTTGGACAGAGTAGTTTAAACGCTGTATTTTGATCTTCTCCTACTGACATTCTTGATGGCAGGTGAATGCTACCGGATCAGAAATAGCTGTAAATATAAGGTTGGGAGTTCCACTTATGACTTCTTTTTTTCCAGATTTGTGCCATTCTTTTTGTTATTTGCACCTCTTAATTTTTCTTCTCTGTTTGTTTCATTGGCTAAGTTCATATTAGACGCCATCAGCCACGTACAACCCCGCTTCTGAGGGTGGGAAGCATTCCACACCAAAAATCATGGTTAAAAATAGGAGGCTAGCAGACTTCAACTCCACAGCAAGGCTTAGGCATCACTGTAGATCAGGCATCCTCAACCTACAGGCCTCCAGATGTTCTGGCCTACAACTCCCATAACAGGACCAGTGGTCAGGGATGATGGGAACTGTAGTCCAAAACATCTGGAGGGCTGAAGGTTGGGGAAGAGCCCTTTCTGCTTATACAAGAAGCCCTGGACTATGTGAGATGAATCCATGCTGTGGTTCTTCCGTGTGCGGCTGCCTCTCTCTCTGGAAACTCAAGAGGACCTGCGCTGCCCAGGCAACTTCAGCATTCCCTGGTGCATCACCATTCATCTATAATAATAATAATAATAATTTTTTATTTATACCCCGCCCATCTGGCTGGGTTTCCCCAGCCACTCTGGGTGGCTTCCAACAAAACACTAAAATACAATAACCTTTTAACCATTAAAAGCTTCCCTAAACAGGGCTGCCTTCAGATGTCGTCTAAAAGTTTGGTAGTTATTTTTCTCTTTGACATCTGGTGGGAGGGCGTTTCACAGGGTGGGTGCCACTACCAAGAAGGCCCTCTGCTTGATTCCCTGTAATTTGGCTTCTCGTAGTGAGGGAACTGCCAGAAGGCCCTCGGCGCTGGACCTCAGCGTCCGGGCAGAACGATCTACAGCAGGCACCCCCAACCTTCAGCCCTCCAGATGTTTTGGACTACAATTCCCATCATCCCTGACCACTGGTCCTGTTAGCATAGACACAGACCAGGGCTTCTTGTATAAGCAGAAAGGTATGGGGGAAAGCCATAATGCATCAGTTCCCACAATGCAAACAGATCGTGAGAAGGCCTATAGACCCAAAAGCCTATAGGCTGTTCCCTACCATGGACTATTGCCATGGATGTGCCAGTTGGCAAACAGAGGATGAGGAGAGCACTGGCTGCAGCCGCACTGGGCTTCACAGGATCTTTGCATGCTCAGTAAGTATTTTGGAAAGCTTTACCTCTTCAGGTCCCACATTCTCACTGCATTTCCTGCAGCCGCGTACAGAAATGTGCCTGTTGGGTTGAGAGCAATCTGGTTGATCTGGTTCTCTCCAGCTGGAATCGTCACTGTTCTGTTGGTACTGCCAGAACATGCATCTACTGGCATCGCTTGGCCTGAAGACCTGAGTTTTGCACACAGAAAAACAAGAGGAAAATAAACTTACAATTATCTAAGAGGGGAAAACACACACCAAGTGATTCCATCAATCCCACAAGCACATTGTATTCTGCATGTGGACAAAGGATGAGGGGGATCATCCGTGCAAAGCTTCCAAGCCTCTTATAAGCAACAATTCCAATGTATTTATTTATATCTCATTTGTATGTTTATTGCCCAGTCTAGGCGAAATATTCTAAGCAGGCAACTGGGGAAAATGACAGACATAGTTATGGTGAGCCTTTCAGGTTCAAGAGTACAAGGGAGATTCAAATGCCACAATATGACCAATGTTTGCTGACTTTTCTAGTTACTTCTAGTTCTAGTTACAGCAAACAAAATATTCCCCAAACCAGGTGCTTTTTCCTTAAAAAAAACATTTAGGGGTACTCTCATTTTGACTCAGGAAAATCCCCATTTTATAGTTCAAATTGGGAAAAATCAATACAGTAAATGGACAAAAGTACAAAGATTCACAAAATGTTTAGGGGTATGTGTTCCCCTGCGCCACCCCCACAGAAAAAAAGCACTGCCCAAAACCATGTGTAAGTAATCAATCCATTTCAGAGGTCTCCAAAAAAATCAAGAGTTCTAAAAAATGGCAATCCATCTGCACATGGATTGAGCCATCACACGACCAGGATGCATGTATGAATTGCATGTACGAATTGAAGACGTCAGTATGCAGGGGGAAACTTGAAATGTAAACTGATGCCTCAAAAGCCAGTGGTAGACTATATGCTTTCCAGTGCCAGATTACTCTCTGGCTAAAAAGGTATCAGAAAACAGGGGCAGGAAAGATATTGCCCTGTGGTTTTGGAGAAGCTTTCAAAGTAAAGTGAAATCCATAGTCTGACTTTCTATAAAGCCACTTCCGACCTTGGGAGGAGGTGGTGTTGCGGGCTTCACGCCAGCCAATCAGCTGGCTCGGGGTGTGTGGCTTGCCTCATTTAAGGCTGGCACGGCCCTGGGATCTCCCTCTTTGGACCACTCAGCTGCTGTGTTTTCCCCACCCGCTCACTCTTTTAAGGTACCCCTTCTGACCTTGCTATGGACCTTGATTGGTCGCCGTTAAGGGGCCCGGTAGGAATTTTTTCCACTTGGCAAATTGGCACCGGCCATTTGGTTTTTCGCCTACCTCGTAGCAAATTGTCACAACTCCTTTGGTTTTGGCGGTTAGGCATTGGTATTGGTATTGTTAAGTAGATGTGTTGGGGGGGGGAGCGCCATCACCTCCCCCAAATATTGAAGGGTAGTCCGGTAAAGGATTCTGGGGGGCATGGCCTCGTCTGAAGCCTATGGAGGCCAGGGCCTAAAGCGCGTCCCCGAGCAGTGACCCCGGGGGTGTTCCTAGTTGATGTGCATCAGCAGGGCTCCCCCTGCTGGTGTTAACCCTTCCCGGTCTTCAAGCAAACTGGCTGAAGCCAGATAGTCGGATAGAAC
Source organism: Podarcis muralis (assembly GCF_964188315.1). Lineage (NCBI taxonomy): Eukaryota > Metazoa > Chordata > Lepidosauria > Squamata > Lacertidae > Podarcis > Podarcis muralis. The sequence goes on along the minus strand of NC_135664.1, from coordinate 9,140,848 downwards.
CAATGCCTAAGCCAATACCGCTCTTTACCTGGAACCAATAAAGTTGTGGCCAATTGTAGCCCATTCACCTAAAATAATGTGTCTTGAGTCTTTATTTCTACTGGTGGGAGGTGGGACCTCGCCACGCAACAACTCCTGAGACAGGAGAGACTGGGTGAGGTCAACTCAAAACTTGCTGAGAAACAAGACTCTTCCTGCTACTTCACATCCCTTTCTTTCAGCCTTTTCTACTTGCCACTCTTCACCTAAGCTCATCATTTTTATCCATAAAGCCTCTACTATATGCTACCCAGGTGCTAAGTGCCCACCTGGAAGCAGACATTAAACAACAAAACACAGCATCTAGTTTTCTTTCTTGCATCACCCCACTCCTCCACACTATAAGACACGGCCATCTGCTTTAATCTTCAGTTAATCTTCAGCTTTAAGATTAACTACATTTAACGTTAAGTACAATTTTCTCACCGCTTACTGCAAAATGGTATGCCAAATGTTAATATTAAAATTCTGCTTTTCAGAGTTGCAACTTACGTTAGCGTTCGGATACACTTAGCAGAATCGCGGATGTCCCACACCTTAATATAAGATGTGGAGACTGTGAAGACCAAGCTAGTATAATTACAGTATTTTACAGATACTACGTTGTTCGGATGACCACCCAGAGACATTATTTCCTGTCCAGTCACCAAATTCCATACTTTACATGTGCGATCTAAACAAAAAGAAAGCAGAAGAAGAACAGCAAATTAAAAAGTGGATAACATTGTAATATACTGTGCAACACAGATATACTGTTTTGGTGCGTGAAACAACTTAGATACCACCCAATCACCACTAAATTGCAGGAGTAAGAAGCCCCATAAGAGCACCATACACATTTCTTATGCATTTTATATTGTGTTTTATATTACAGTAGGCTTCACTGGTCTTTTAACATACTCTTGTTTGGTTCCCAATTTTGCTGTGGAGATTTCATTACATCTTGAAGAGGAGATGAATAATGATAATGGGGAAATCCCTTTTATTTAGAATCGCCCTTTTGCTTGGTTTTGGTAAGGAAGGAAGGAAGGAAAGTGTGATGGCCTGGGATTCTGATTCGGAGGATGAAACAGAGGAATCCCAGCCTGCACAGGAGTCCCCGCCTCCAGGGCCGGCTGAACTGGGGCAAGGCCTAGATGCTGAAGAGCCTGCACCTGTGGCAGTGCATCAGGAGCTGGCCCCAGGTGAAGCCCTTCTGGCCCCAGAGGGGCTTGACGACTCAGTGGCCACAGGTGAGCCTCCTCCAGGGCCCAGTAACCCTTCGGCCTCTCCTGATCTGCAGAGGCTTAGGGCAGAGAGGCGAAGGGAACTGGTTGCCCCCAGGAGGAGTGCTCGCCTTAAGGCCAGAGGAGGCGGGGCTCCTGGGGGCCGGGACCGCCCCTGGCCTTAGAAGAGGATAAAAGCCCAGTCAGCCCGGCCCCAGGTTGCGGGAGCAACGTCGTTGTTGGCTTCGGACCTTCCTGTGTTCCTGATTCCTGCTCGGCTTCCTGTTCCTGACTATCCGGTACTCCTGTTCCCTGCTCGGCCTCCTGTTCCCGACCATCCGGTGTTCCTGTTCCCTGCTCTGCCTCCTGTTCCAGCGTTCCTGTTCCCCGCCTGGCTCTCCGCCTCGGACCTCGCCCCTCTTCGTGTGGACTCTGCTACACCCACGGTACCTTACCCCCGGGACCAGCACAGAAAGGGCATGAAATGACTGTGGTCTGCGGCGAAATGGCCTGTTTGCTAATTTGGGAACTTCCTATGTGAAATGTTTAGCTTGCTATATGAGGTGTAACAGGAGAAAGGATGAACTAAGAGGGTTGGAGACAACACTTGGGTAATACTCGCTTAAGCAGGGTATGGCAATATAAGGAATAGCAATGGTCAGTTGTCTTCAAGATGATTATGCAGGGAGCGTGCTGAGGACATCGCCTGTTCACAATGTGCATGCCTCAGGAGTTGGGGCGATGTATGTAATGTGCCATAAAAGCTTATGTACACTATTAGCAATGCTCTGAATCTTTCTGTGTTTTGTGACACTATAACTGAATCTGTTTTGAAATCCTAGATGTGGTATGGTGTTACTTGCTTCTACCTTTCATGAACACAAAACAAAGTCTTTCTTGATTCAGCCCCCTCTCTCTCTGTGGTGACTGACTTTCCAGCCACAGACCTTTGAAAGGGAAAACCTTCGATCTCTACCAGCAAAGCTCCCACAGAACCAGTGTTCTATATACTTTGCAGCCTGTACACAAAACTACTTAGCTGCCTCATTCTGAAACAACAGTGGATTGTGAATAGCCTTGAAGAGAGCTCTACGAAGAGCACAATGTGTTAGTTATCAGGACTCCTATGGCGGTACCCAAATTCCTCTTTCCCAGGAAGTTTCTGTGGTTGGCGAATCACCACTCCAGACTGTGGCTTCAATATCAAGCCAGCCTCATGCACTCCCTGCCTTCTTTAACTTCTGGCCTGGTGAAGAATTCTGCAAAACTCCAAAGCTAGCAATTATTTGTGATAAAGACACTGCCTCACAGTGGATCTCTCCATCAATTGCTTGCCTCCCTTCTTAGTAGTCAGCTTTCTCTCTTTGGGTTGCCCCGTCGGTATATGAAGAGGATTCAGAAAGCTGCAAGACCAACAAGAGACATGTCAAACCTTTTGATCCTGTAAAGAGGAGGTCGTCAGTAGAATCGACACAAAGCACAGCCTTCGTATGACCTTCAGCAATGTGGATACAATGAATTGGAGAAGATCTGACGCATTTGGACGAAGAGAATGGGTTGATTATGCCTCTAGAAAAGGAAACAAATGATACAATGGATTAGAATTTGTGACAGGTCATTTCTCCATCGTACATCATACATTTCCCCCACCCTGCTAGGCTCCTGAGAGATCTTACAGGGATCTGTAGAATAAGGCAGGCAAATGTGTTGACCTATTTATATACAGCAGACTGCAAGTTCAGGTATTCTGCTCCTACCACAAAGGACATTTCCACCACTAGCACTGATGGTGGGGTCAACCCTGATCATTTTGTTGAGCCAAGAGCACCCACTGGCATTGCTCTGCAAAAGCTGAGGAACAGCACATCTCAGGGTTCTGGGTTTGAGCCACCCATTTTAGGTGAAAGATTCCCGCATTGCAGGGGTTGGACAAAATGATCCTCACGGTCTCTTCCAACTCCAGAATTCTGAGACTTTCCAGAATTCCATCAGATTAGGGCATTGGGCGCCTTCTGCAATCCAGACCACCCACTCATACAGATCCAAATTCTGTGCCAGAGAAACCAGCTCATCTAGAACATGGTCAGCTGAATAAGAATATGTGGTAGAAAAAAACTTCATTAAAATTGTGATGCATTTTTCCCCAAAATGAAAGGTCCTAATTTTATAATGTCATACATGCTGTGTTTGATGTTTTTTAAGGCCACACCTTTAGCTCAATTGTTGATGGGATTCAAATTTGAGCTGATGCCAATTTCTGCCCACTGGAAGTCGTGCGGGACAATTTGTCTCTGTGCCAGAATGTGTTTCAAAGCTGGTCTCCATATTTTCAGAGGCTTGTTTCAGGACATTTAACTATTGGCTCTGGTTGAATTTAGCGCTTATTGGTTTGATTCCTTTAGTACTGCTTGGTTTGCAAGAAAGCAGCTAGATTAAAGTCATGTGAATTCTGCTACACTCATTTGTATAGAAGGAAAATGTTTGTTTTTCCATGCATCTGGTCTCTTACCATTTTTTTCATTAAATTTAAAAATTAATGCTTTCAGGGCCAACTCAACCATATGGGCAGTTCAGGAGGCAGCTGCCTTGGGAAGCAGAGTTCAGGGGATGTTCATCATGTTGAAAGCAGCTTGCATGTTGCTTTTAGCATGGAATGTTTCCATTGCAAGCCAGAGTGGACCCCACAACCCTCAGATGTGAGGGCTATGTGTACTCTCTGTTTACCTGGCTAGGTACTCAACCTGCTAGGTGACCCTGTGCCTGCTTTAAACCTTGAGCAGCCCTTGTTTAAGAACACAGTGAGAGCCCCGACGAATCAGATCACAAATTGTCTGGAACAAGGACTGGTCGTTTTAGAATTTGTTGCTGCCATGGATTTCCAGCAGGGAACCATTTCACACATTAACACACCGAACTGGGTTCAGAGCCTTGGGGAACCACAGGGAATGCCCCAACTATGATTTAGAATGGAGCATGAGAGGAGGGGGCCCCTGAATTTTGGTGTCACACAGGTCGCTGCTGAAATTCAAGACCCCAAGGTCTGCCACCAATTATGACTTTTACAGTGGTACCTTGGTTTTTGAGTGTCTCGGAAGCCGAACGTTTCGGAACCCGAACACCGAAAACCCGGAAGTAATTGTTTCCGTTTTCGAACGCGCCTCGGAAGTTGAACGGCTTCTGCTGTGAGTTATTCAATTTTTCCAATTGAACTTGCAGCCACCCCTTTGCGCCTCGGTTGTCTAACATTTCGGAAGTCAAACGGTCTTCCGGAACGGATTACATTCGACAACCAAGGTACCACTGTATAATATTGTTGGATTCTTGCGTTCTGTTTTGGTTCATCTCTTTGGGTCCCTGACAGAGCAGAAAGGTAGCAGGGAAACTGCACAAATAAATGCATGAAGGAATCGTCCATGTGGGATAGAAGGATGCCTTTGCTTATCTTCTCATGGAGGTCATTTCAGGTGAGGAAAATTTCCCATGTTTTCAACTCACTTTTCTATGAAGGGCTTAGCCTTTACAGAAATCTGAAGTATGAATGGGTGCTTAGACTGACTGGATACATAAAAAACTGATCCAGGGCTGGAGAACCCCATACCATCTGAATGTTGTTGGTATTCAACTCCCATCAGTCCCAGCCAACATAGCTAATGATCAGGAATGAGGCAAGTTGATGACCAGCAACATCTACAGAGCAACAGGTTCCTCCTCATCCCTGAACTAAATTGACTTTCAGTCTGCATGCAGTTTTGGGTTCCGTTAACAAAAGCGTTGCATCCATGGCAGAATTAACAGTAGTTAAGTCACAGCTAAAATGTATTCTATCCTGTCAAATGGGGACACCAATATCCCTTGATAAGGAGGCTTCCTAAGTAGGCAGAAAAGTGAGCTGTGTGTGTGTGTGTGTGTGTGTGTGTGTGTGTGTTAAATTTAATTTAAGTGAAAGTATTAAATTGGATGCCAAGTCAGAAGGAAGTGAGTAGCATATACATTTTGAGAAATGCAGTCGAAGTTATCCTGGCAAGAAATGTATAGTCAAGGTAGATGCATGCAGCACATGGAGCATTTAGTATTCTAACCTGATGTGGCACTTAGGGAAGAATTGGACCCAATTCCAGATTTTCCTTACAAATGCAATTGCTTTCAAACAGGGGAGAAACTGAATTCCCTGCTGCTTTGAAGCTCCAGCATTTCAGACACAATAAACGATTGCAGAAATGCCTATTGAAAGCCCAGTGACGTTGCTTGCTTTTTAAAAAAAACCACACACACACCCTAAAGTGGACTATAGACATGCATAGTGCAAACCAGGTATCAGCAATAAAGAGAAGAGTAGAAGACTTCAGCAGAATTCTCAGGTGACACAGCAGAGAAGAGGTTACATATATCCTTGAAAAGGGCAGTGCATAGGTTGTGTGGCTGATACGCAATAAACTAACATAAAAACAACAACTACAAGGAAACCCTTACGAATGACCGCACTGGAGAGAGAAAGGGGGATGACTGTCCAAAGTACTGTGACAAACATCAAGGAGAAAAAGTGGGATGTGCTGAGAGATGCGCACATTGACCTACTTCCTCGGTTTAAATGAATGGACGAGCTGTTGCAGGCAGAGGAGCTGTGTGTGCAATATAAAAGCTCACACACAGCTGAAAAATATGAGAATGCAGTTGATGCTACCGATGGTCCCATCGCACCGTACTTTTACAGCTTTAAACAGCCATGGCTTCCCTCAAAGAACCTGGGAACTGCAGTTTGTTAAGGGTGGTGAGTGTACTTAAGAGAGCCCTATTCCCCTCACAGGACGCGGGTGACGCTGTGGGTTAAACCACAGAGCCTAGGCCTTGCCAATCAGAAGGTCGGCGGTTCGAATCCCCGCGACGGGGTGAGCTCCTGTTTCTCAGTCCCTGCTCCTGCCAACCTAGCAGTTCGAAAGCACCTCAAAGTGTAAGTAGAAGGTAAACGGCGTTTCCGTGCGCTGCTCTGGTTTGCCAGAAGCGGCTTAGTCATGCTGGCCACATGACCCGGAAGCTGTACGCTGGCTCCCTCGGCCAGTAAAGCAAGATGAGCGCCGCAACCCCAGAGTCGCTCACGACTGGACCTAATGGTCAGGGGTCCCCTTCTCCTTTATTCCCCTCACAAAGCTACAGTTCCCAGGGAAGAGGGATTATTGATTGTTAAACCACTCTGGGAGATGTAGATCTATGAAGGGAATAGAGTTTTCCTAAGTACACTCAGCACCTGGAACAAACTATAAATCCCAGGATTTGGTACGGGGTGGGGGTGGGAGGAGAAGCGATGGATGTTTAAAGTAGTATGACACTGCTGTAAATGTATAGTGCATACAGGGCCAATTCGTCTGAACATGTAATCTGAATTCAGGATAATAAGAAATGTAACTCCTATCCTTTTCTGTATTTGACTCATTTAGAAGTTGCTTATATATCTCCTAGCCTCTTTATTTATAGAAAGGAAACAGAGTTATCTCTGCTCAGTACCTAAGCTATAGGAAATAAAAATGCTAGTAATTACTGCTATTTGCTCTTTTTTAGTGAAACAGATTTTTCCCTTCAGAGATGTTATTCTGCCCATCTTTAGAATACAATATTATTGTGAACAACGGCACAGGATATACGGGGAAAAAACCCCTGACTTTTACCACACAGTTCAATATAGCTTTTCGCTATCAACAAAGCAGATTAAGGACAACAAAAAAAAGTGTATATTGACCTATCGTGTTTTCCAGGGATTTAAAAGAAAGAAAAAAATGTGTTTAAACAAAAAGAAGTGAACCACACAAACACACAAATTTTTGCCCACTGAATGCTATAAAAAGTACACATGCTGGACAAAGAAAAAACCCACACCAAATGTTTTACGTTTCCATCACAATAAAAATAAAATGATGCAAGGAACATATGAATGTTTTGGAGGGGACACAGAATAAAGATAGCCATGCAGAAAGGAGTTAGTTAACTTAAGAACTGCAGTAAGGTATTAAACATATCAATAAGATTCCAGAAGATGGGAAGGAGGAAGAGAGAGTACCTGTGTACCTCCGAGAGAGAGGAATCACTTTCATCAGACCTACAATGAACGGTGGTAGGATTACGGAAAAAGAATACAGGCATCAGCAGAGTAAAGATTCCATTGCAAAAAGAATGAACAATCGCATCGCTATGTAAGGAGGCTGCAACAGTTTGCAGACTTTACTGAGTTTAGTAACTCTGGGGGAGTGAGCCGCAAAATCTGTATCTTTCCCCAGTTACCGTTCATATCATAGAGACTCTTGTGCAAGCCATTTCCAGCTTCCTCAAGAATCCTTACAGAACTCGGTTGGGGGAGATCCTGATAAAATGGCTGCAGCGTGCCTGCTTGCGTTTATGTTAATTCGTGCATGCATTATGAGCGGGGGTGGGGGGGGGAATCTAAGGGTGCTGGTATCTGCTTTGGAACCATGTTCAAAATTACAGTTATCTAGTTTAAAATAAAAAAAGATGTGTGTTTCCCCCAAAAAAAACTAAATTGAGATTTGGTCGTGTTATTTTTGCTTTGATTTAAAAATCATCCGGATTTAAAACATAGCAGTATTCCTTTAACAATTAAGGATATTGAAGCCTTCATTTTGATAAGAAATCTAACGTGCCAAAATTTTGATTCTGGGTTACAATTGCTAAAGCTCAAAGCATACAAAACAGCCGTAAATGTCAATAGGTTGTATCCAATTTAGCCATACTCAGATTGGTATGTCTACTACTCATTGAAATGAATCCGCAAAGTTAGCCCAAGTCCATTGTTCTCAGTGGATGTACTCTGAGCAGAACTTAGTTGGATACAATCCAGTGTTTCCATTAGTGTATTGGCAGCTTTAGAATGGTTACTACTTTTAGCTGGTATATAAAACAGCTACAAGCATGGGCTTAAACTACGGGGACATTTGCAAGCAACTGTTAGAGATATGTATAGTAGCTGCAGACTTGCCGGGGAAAACATTAGATCGCAACAGCAGAAAGATCAGCAACAGGAGTAAAAAAGGAAAAAAGCCACCAGCCTACAATCAAAAGCTGAGAGTTAAACAAAACTGGGCAGCGTCTGAAGTTCAGCAATCTTGCAAGAGAGATTCTGGATCAACTCAAACATGTCGTCACATGAGAAAAATAACACTTGGAAGCTAGCGGCATTGAGATGTCCCCCTCTGGGTCGTATCCTATGCCAACAGCTCTACCCTAAGACATAGTTACAGGTAGGTAGCCGTGTTGGTCTACCGTAGTCAAAACAAAATAAAAAAAATAAAAAAATCCTTCCAGTAGCACCTTAGAGACCAAGTAAGTTTGTCATTGGTATAAGCTTTGGTGTGCATGCACACTTCTTCAGATAACTAAGTTTGTCACTGGTATAAGCTTTCGTGTACATGCACACTTCTTCATCTGCATGCAGACACGGAAGCTCATACCAATGACAAACTTAGTTGGTCTCTAAGGTGCTACTAGGGATGCGGGGGGCGCTGTGGGTTAAACCACAGAGCCTAGGACTTGCCGATCAGAAGGTCGGCGGTTCGAATCCCCGCGATGGGGTGAGCTCCCATTGCTCGGTCCCTGCTCCTGCCAACCTAGCAGTTCAAAAGCACATCAAAGTGCAAGTAGATAAATAGGTACCGCTCTGGCGGGAAGGTAAACGGCATTTCCGTGTGCTGCTCTGGTTCGCCAGAAACGGCTTAAGTCATGCTGGCCACATGACCTGGAAGCTGTACGCCGGCTCCCTCGGCCAATAAAGCGAGATGAGCGCCGCAACCCCAGAGTCGGTCACGACTGGACCTAATGGTCAGGGGTCCCTTTAGCTTTAAGGAGCTACTAGAAGGAATTATCTTATTTTTTTACCCTAAGACATGTTGTTTATGGGTGCTGAATGAGAGCACCTGGAAAATTCATTTGTGTAGGAACACCCTAACTGTAAGAATACTGACACCCGCCGAGTCACTGTGCTGTTGAGCCTAGCAAAGAAGTACTCTTGAGACTTAAAAGGACACGGCATGGAAAAACAGACGGTGCAAGCTGAAAAGGCCACTCTGCCCCACAACTGCCTTGAGATGGGCTGGGGTAAAAGAAAGACAGAGAGGATCAGGCAGCGGTGGATGGGTGGATGGGCGGCGAGCACGCAATGGCAGCGCCCTTCTCAGCTGTCCAGAGTCTACTGCCTCCTCCCTGAGCCTCTTGAGCAGGCCCCAGCCCTGGTTTAGAGGGAATATAACTAATATAGAAGGGACGCGGGTGGCGCTGTGGGTTAAACCACAGAGCCTAGGACTTGCTGATCAGGTCAGCGGTTTGAATCCCTGTGACAGGGTGAGTTCCCGTTGCTCGGTCCCTGCTCCGCCAACCTAGCAGTTCGAAAGCACGTCAGAGTGCAAGTAGATCAATAGGTACTGCTCTGGCGAGAAGGTAAACAGCATTTCTGTGCGCTGCTCTGGTTTGCCAGAAGCGGCTTAGTCATGCTGGCCACATGACCCAAAAGCTGTACACCGGCTCCCTCGGCCAATAAAGTGAGATGAGCACCAGAGTCGGCCACGACTGGACCTAATGGTCAGGGGTCCCTTTACCTTTAACTCATATAGAAGCACAAGAAATAAGATTCATCAGGAAACAAGAGATGGAACCGTGGCAATTCCATGCCATTTCTAAAAAGCTACTTTGAGAGGTTGGGAGTGGGGACAAACAAGAGGAGAAATAGCAAGTATACTTTCAGTCCCTGGCCAGAGAGAGCCAGAACATTAACATTTTGTAGCTATGTTTTCGGCTTATTATGTGCGCCTTGGGCGATGTGGGAATCTGGTCTTTCCCTTTGCGACTTACTTATCCAGCTGAACTGATGTGTTTCCCTGAGAAACAGTGAGACGACTAAAAACATTCAGTTCATTACGGGGCCGGCTTGGTGGGGAGGAAGGAGGTGACAGACTAGCCTCTGAGGTTCCAGAATCTGAGCTACAAGAAAAAAATCAAACATTAAAAGCCTCTTCAAATTAAAAGGGAAAAAAAGAAAGAAAATGAAATTGTTAGAGAGGTTAAAAAAAAAACTAATGAAACATGCCTCAGAACAACTCATTGGTGCCCTGCTTGCTTAATCAAGAAATGCAGTTTGCATGCTCCCCTGACAGAACAGAAATATAATCCTTACACAGTTATTTTTTAAAATCTGCTGGCCACAAGATGGCAGTGTACTCAAACATTTATTGATTTTTAAAAGTTAAGCAATACCTGGAAAAGGGCAGAGTAAAATGAAAGAATTCAAGGTTGAAAAAATATAGGGCTGTGTATCTTTCAAAGACATCGAAGCCTTAAAAAAAAAATGACAGATGTTGCATTGATATTCAATGCAATGAAAAGAAACTTCTTGAAGGAAAACAAGTATTTATCTATTGCATTTATATCCCATTTTTCTTCCAAGGAGCTCCAGGTGGCGTACATTTTATCCTGACAACAATGCTTTCAATATTTGTAACTCTCAAGCAACAATGTTTATTAATATACAATATCTATACATATATATCTTACTGTTTTTGCTCTTTTGACTTTGGTTTATCTGGAGATTTCTCATAGGCTTTTCTCTTTGATAAAGGTGAGGGTTCTGGTAGTTTCTTTTCTGTCAGAGATGACTGCCTAGACCTGAGAGAACAGAAAACATTGCCCATTTCTTATTCTGGTTATTTCTCTTCGCTGAATTTTATTTTCGTTCTTTATACACTCTGAGTTCCAATTCTATACAACAGAAGCAGACAAAATTAAATAAACGAATGTTTTGAGGTAAATTCACAAGTATGCATTTAAAAAAATAGCAAAATGGCATTAGGTGCTTTCAAGTTCCCTTTGTCCAGCTGCTCTGACTGTTCTTCATATACGACATCTAAAGTCCATGCCATCATTGTCCAAGTTTCCAAATTACTTCTTCATTTCACCCCAGTCACAAGGTTTCAGTGGAAGCTTTGTATATATTCAGTTGCAAGTCACAGCTGGTTCATATAGGCATTGCTTATCACTTGATTCCTGAATGGTCAGTAAAGTCTATAATGGGTAACTAAAGTCTATGGGATGCAGGTGGCGCTGTGGGTTAAACCACAGAGCCTAGGACTTGCCAATCAGAAGGTCGGCGGTTCAAATCCCCACGATGCTCTGGTGCGCCAGAAGCTGCTTAGTCATGCTGGCCACATGACCCGGAAGCTGTACGCCGGCTCCCTCGGCCAATAAAGTGAGATGAGCACCGCAACCCCAGAGTCGTCTGCGACTGGACCTAATGGTCAGGGGTCCTTTACCTTTACCTAAAGTCTATAAACTTCCAGATGTTGCCAAGGGACAACTCCCATTATCCCTCACCATTGACCATGCAGGCTGGGGCCAATGGGAGTTGGAGTCTAAAGAACACCTGAAGTTTCTCCATCCCTTATTAAAATAAGTTCTATATGACCTCTTCACTTAAGTCTCAAGGCAGGGTGCACATTAAAAGACATGGCAGTATACAAAATAAAAAATAATTAAATATAAAATACAAAACGATATATAGAATAAAATGCAGGCATTGGAGGGATCTCTCCTTAGATGCCAATATGAAATCCTCTAAACTAGGCATCCTTCCCAATATTTAGGTTTCACATTTACATATAGGAAGCTTTTTTCTACTTTTGATGGAGCCAATCACTGCAGTCTGAGTGGTACATCCCAGACACAAGTATTTTTCCACATCAGAGGGAGGGAGATCTAAGAGGCCACCTTTCACCTTTCACCTTTCTAAGTAACACCTTTAAATTTTGCGCTGATATGTGACGTAACTGTAGAACAAGGCATCTGCAAGGAGGAGACAGGAAACCGTGGTTTGAAGTTGGCTTGTTTCAAATAAAAATATGGCTAAAATTATCCACAGTTTGTTGGGTGTGCAGAAATTCAGAAGCTTTTACTTCGGGTTTTGATTAACCATAGTTTGTTGTTATTTTCTGCATTGTGGCCATAATGCCAAAATGAAGTCTTGTGGCATCTTAAAGACCAACAAATTTATTGTGGCATAGGTTCCTGTGGAGTGCGCCTGATTAAATGTGTTAAATCTTTAAGGTATCACAAGACCCTTTCTTGTTTTTGATGTAACATACTAAGATGGCCAAGGGACGCAGGTAGCGCTGTGGGTTAAATCAGTTCGAAAGCACGTCAAAGTGCAAGTAGATAAAGAGGTAACACTCCGGTGGGAAGGTAAATGGCGTTTCCGTGCGCTGCTCTGGTTCGCCAGAAGCGGCTTAGTCATGCTGGCCACATGACCTGGAAGCTGTACACTGGCTCCCTCAGCCAATAAAGTGAGATGAGCGCCGCAACCCTGGAGTTGGCCACGACTGGACTTAATGGTCAGGGGTCCCTTTACCTTTTTACTAAGATGGCCAGCATCTGGAAATAATGCTATGAAGATAAGGGACTGAGGCAAAGACAAGCAGAGTCGCCTACCTGCAAATTCCTTGATGACACAATGATGTTTTGACCCACAGGCGTCTTCAGAAGCCCTTTTCAAAGCTTTACAGACACCCTTTCAATCTCTCAAAATGCCATTTTCCCAGAGCCTTGCCCTTACCTGCTCCACAGGTGACATCATTTATTACTTCTTGCTCAGTGATGTCATACATGACGTCATGTGTGGGGCAGGGGGCATGGCTTGACCCAAAAAGGCCTCACGGGCCAAATGGGGAGGGGGCAACTGGTGGCCCTGATTAGGCAAGTGAGCCAGAGATTCCCCATCCCTGACTTTAAGCATCTTAGGTGTACACCCTAAAATAAATTAAAAGTGGTTCTCAGTAAATCAACCCCTTCTAAACACTTTTGTATTTGTTGTGGAAACTAAAAGCAAACAAATATTGCACTGGAGCAAAGGGAATCAGTACACTGACTTCCAAAACTAAAGAAATGTGTTAAAAATTGCAGCAGTTTGCAGGGGGGAATTACCTGGACCCTGGATTCCATGACAAAATAACTGATTTTGGTAAGTTGTGTGAAGCTCCAAGATCATTGCTGGGTTCTCAGTCTTTACACTCTACTGTTTACCCTGAGTAAAGCATTTTTTTAAAGAGTGGTTGCAAAAGCATTGAAGCCAAGATTGTTAATAACAGTGCCTCCCAGGAGCATTTTAATGCTTACTTCTACTGCCACAAGCAACATGCATAAAAAGTGGAATTATTAGAAATCATTCTGAGCTGCTTGCTGCTGCTGCTGCATAAAAAAAGAAGAATCGATAGCTTTATTGTAGCAAGTAGATTAATACAGGAAGTTACACATATTTTTCACTGTTTGCAATTTAGTTAATTTTACCAAGATCTTCCTCATATATGTGAGGGATTTGTATCTAAAAAGTTCTGTGTTATTTTACATTATCTAGTTAAAAATTCCCGTGTGGTGCAGGAATAAGATTCCTACACACTGTGGGTTAAACCACAGAGCCTAGAAGGCCGGTGGTTCGAATCCCCGTGACAGAGTGAGCTCCCGTTGTTCGGTCCCAGCTCCTCCCAACCTAGCAGTTCGAAAGCACGTCAAAGTACAAGTAGATAAATAGGTACCGCTCTGGCGGGAAGGTAAACGGTGTTTCCGTGTGCTGCTCTGGTTTGCCACAAGTGGCTTAGTCATGCTGGCCACGTGACCTGGAAATTGTCTGCGAACAAACGCCAGCTCCCTCGGCCTATAGAGCGAGATGAGCGCAGCAACTCCAGAGTCGTCTGCGACTGGACCTAACAGTCAGGGGTCCCTTTACCTTTACCCGGAAGTGCTAACTGCTAACAGTAGTCTCATGAACCTTAATTAACCAATACTATTTACATAAAGAATGCAGCTCATGTTTGGAAAACAAGTGGAACGCTTCGCTTCATGGGGCGTTTGCCTAAGCTGTCAGTTTTGACTTTTTGTGTGCTGAGCCATCAAATGCAGCAGCAAAAATGGAGTATGATATTGGTAGGGTCCCAAGATATTTTAAAAACACTTAGCGGAAGTTCACTTCAATGGGGAGAAAGCCAATTTTTCCAATCTGTTTGTGGACCAACTTCACCTAGCAGAGACCTCTAGTAACTTAAAAGAAAGGGCAGCCTCCGCCACAACCTTCCATAGTGTTTTAAAGCGTCTTCCCAGACTTCAGGAACAGATTTTCAGGGGCCTGCTATGTAAGCAAGCGGGTGCTTCTGCTGGATCATATGAGCAGATCAAATGAGTGGAAGAGCCACATCGGATATGATCTAATGCAGGGATGGCCGATTCCCAAGAGACTGTGATCTACTTTCAGAATTAAACTCTGGCAGTAGTGGTCTACCCCTGTCTTTTTAGGGGTTCAGTTCAAAGTTGTTGAGCTTTTTTAGGGAGGAGAAAAGCTCCGTTTTGGGGGGGTTAAGTTCAGGCTTCTTTGGAGAGGGGAGTTCCATTTTTTAGGGGGGAGAGGCAAGGGAACTAGGGGTTAAGTCACTCACAAAAACATCACTATGGATGACATGGAAGCTTCGTCTTCCCTTCCTGAGTTGAAACAACAATGGAGGGCAGGACAAGGGGGTGAGGCAGAAGTCAGATTTACCTACGCAGAGGAAAGGGAGCCAGAGATCAACCATGATCTACCAAAACATCATGGGGATCTACCAGTAGATCGCGACTGACCTGTTGGACATCCCTGATCTAATGGATCCGCTCCATTCAAAGTATTTCAGATAGACTTTAAAACAATTCGGTTTTACAACAGCACTAAAAAAAAAAAATCTTGCAGAAACTGGGGCTTATAGTACATGAATTAGTGCTTACCAAAGGGGGGGGGGGAGAAAGATCAACATAAAAAAACTAAGCAGCCATTTTGAGGTAACAGCAGAGCAGAAGTTAGAGGATGACGACGGCGACAGATTTTCCCTGATGAGATCCTAATTAGCACTCCAGGCAGAGTTCATAAAAAGCCACGGGTCGTTGCAACCTAGCAATCATGCATGTTAGGGTGCCAAACGAAAGTTAGTGCATTGTGTGAAACTTACATGCCGCCAGTCTTAGAAGGCAAGACCGCCTGCGAGGCCTCCCTATCCCTAACAGCAGGCTCTCTCAGGTCAATGTTCACTGCACCTTCCTGAGCTTCTGCAACAGGCGGAAGAGGGCCAGCCATAGCCGTGCTGTCTCCACTGACTTCAAGGGTTATATCACTGGCTAGGTCACTGCTATCAGCATAAAGCAATTCCATCTGGGTCGTCGTTCTACGGCGGGCCTGCAATCAATTGGAAGAGGAGAATAAAAACACTTTTGCATGACGCACCAAACGGTTTGCATATATTGTATGTGTGCTGGATCCCAGGGTCCTTATCCCTAAACCCTGCCTGACTACAATTTAAAAATACAAATCTGCTCCATTTTACTTTGTTATATAAAAAAAAATCTGTCACCATTACTAAGCCAGATCTACTTCCAGATTCACCTTCAGTACCTGGCCAGAATCAGGATTCCCAAAGCAAGTTTAGGAGTCTCCCTAGTTTCACTGTAGCCCAGACTGCTGACAGACACATGCAATGCAAATAAACCCAAGCTTAGTGCAAAAGTCATTTCTGCTTTTTGGGGGTGAGCTGATTTGCACAACATGTTAAGCCAAACTAAGGCTGTACAATATCAGAGCTCACAGCCTCTTCACTCCTCTCAGGTTCATTTTAATCTCTCGCTAAGCCATAGATGGGCTCCTGGTGTCAAGCAAACCAGAAAGGTTGCAAAAATTGTTTAAGCGGTACTTGTATTTGGGGGGTGGGGGTGGAAGGAGGTAACAGAAGATGCCATAACTGCACAAAAGACTGCTATATCCACACATCTTACCTTGTTTTTAGGCTTGACTTCGCCGCAAAGCTTCATGAGGTCTGAAGATAAAGAACTGTAAACGAAATTAGCAATTTAGCGGGGATCTCTGAGAAACAAGGCAACTCCCTCCCTCCTTGGGCAGCTAGCCATGACAGCAGCTACAGAGAGACAGCTTTGAGTGTTATTTCATGGTTAACACCTACACATAAATAAACAGACTTCTCTCACCCAAGCACATAGCTTTCTTCTAACTATGACTTTTGAGCTGACTTTGCGTTAGTTCAGATATGCAAGGCTTCACTTGACGCTACAGTCGTTGGGAGATCATAGTGCACGGCACCCTTTTTCAGCCTGAAGGTGGACTGGGTGGCCCGGAAAATGAGATGGGTGGGGAAAAAGGCTCAACATGTTGTTCCCAGCAGCAGGAGGAAAGGGAAGCTGCCGATACATTTGAGGCAGGTCCCAGGGCAAGGGGAGAAGGAACCTGGGGTGAGAATGGGGTGAGGAAGGAAAGATGGTTTGAGGGAGAAAGAGAACAGAGTATAGCAGGAAGGAAGAGGGGAAAAGAAGAAGCTGAGACAGCAGAGAGGGAGAGAGATAAGGAAGATTTGCCACAGAGGAGGAGGCAAGGGACTGGCAAGCCTGAAGAGGTAGGAAAATGGTTTGGGGAAGGCCACTATGCTACAAAACAGACATTTAAAGCGAGAGGTGAAGAAAGGGGTACCCAGACTGGCAGAGCAAGGGAGCCACCAGACAGTGACTGAAGTGAAGGCAACACCTTGGGGCTCTGAGGACCCCAGGGCTCTTCAGAAAGGATAGGAAACTTATCAAAACCATCTTCAAGTGAAGAGTAAGCATGTCTGACATGGCCCCAAATTTTGGGTTTGTTTCCAGAGTATGTAGAGGCAGGACAAACCAATTGGCCCAGGAAATCAGTGAAGCAGATAAAGAGATTTGAGGTTCTTTTTCATTCGGTTATCTGGGAGACCTGGCTAAAGCCAGGCCTCCTGGTTTATGGATATGTGAAAATAAGCCAAGGGTTGGAGCCAAACAGTGTTGCTGCTAGTTAGAGGGGGAAGTTCACTATTTTTGAGAGTTAGCCCCTTGCCAAATTGCTCATTCCTCAGTTTGCTTAGAACTGGTTAAGGAAAATTCCGAGAGAGGCTCACACGAATTCATTGTGAATAAAAGCCATTTTAGAGGTAGCTATTGGTTACTGTTTATGTTCTTTTCTCACCTTCCTTCTGCCCCGGGGCTATTCAAAGGAGCATCTTCATCAGTGCTATCTTCCACATTTTCTGGAAAATTCCCAAAGTCGTTATTTTGTTAGACAGTTTCACACGCAGCATATATCTACCCCAAAGGCTCCTCATATTACCCAAAACAAGAATAATATGCACTGCCTTCCATATATTAAACTCTCACACTTAATTCATTTTTTACTTAAGGTAAGAGTTAAACTGAACTAGTTTCCCATAATGTCCCTGATGCCGAATCTAGTTGGTCAACTTCTTTACTTTCCCCAAATACCCAGGAAGAATAGGTTTTCTGTTTGTTTTTTGTTTTGAATTGACTAACCATCACATAGGAAAATTATAAACGTATCACTAGGAAAGCAGGAAGGACAGACATAATATATTTGGCATAGACATATAATATCCCCGTATACCCGTTTTTCATTATGGCTCTGAATAAATATTGAGTTGAGGGGCAGTGAGAAAGATAGATGGGGTGTATTCTACTTTGCATTCCTTTAGCTTCTACTTTGACAAAATACTGCACTTGACAGGCAAACAACCATTTGGGCCCTATAAAGCGAGATGATTTCACTACTCTACATTTACACAACAGCTTCCTAAACATCTACAACATCTATAGAGGGAACAGGAAGGAAGAAAAGCTACATAAGATGAAATGGGACCTGCAACAAACAGTGCCAGTGAGAACTATTCGTCTGCTCACACAAGAAAAAGAAACACTAGCATGCTTGTCAATTACAGCCACAATACATCATAAACACGCCAGCATGCGGGGATATGCCAAATGGACGAGCCCATAATAAAATGTACCACCCGTCACTGAATGTATACCAAGTTTATTTCAGAAACGTATAGAGAGAACAGTGGGGAGACAAGACAAAAAGGTAATTGTGATGTCTCTAGGGTCCTTTGGGGTCCTTAACCTGCTGCCACTCAAAGAAGGCACTTGGTAAACCAGATTGAACAGATGTCTAGCTACTTTGGTTTTACCAATGGAACTATATTCACCATAACACACCAAAGTCAGTACCTGGAATCAGCACATGCACAAGGCAACTGCTAGGGCCAAGGTTATAAGGGGTCCAGCTGCACCATTCAGACAGTCTTTGCCTATCCTCAAAGCACCATGTTACCCACATCTCTCATTGTACTATTTCTCTTCGCTCCACACACCCCACAGTTGTCTACTTCTTCTTACTCATCCCTATCTCCTGGAAGACTGTGGATATTGTTAAGTTGTGGGTGAACATATCAGACGACACAGCGATTCTTCAAACAGCTCTTGTTTATTCACAGGCCAGAACTGAACTGAACTGAAGGGTTCAGCCAGCCTGCTTATATAGAGCTCCACTAGAACGCAACAGTAACCATTTTCTGTAACTATCCAATCACTGAACGTCACTTTCGATCCCTTATTTGCATATGTGGACCTCAACTATCTACAGTATCCCCCTGCTGGCCCAGGGTGAGAACTTCAGTACATAACAGATATGTCTGCTCATTACTTAGCTCTAGGATTGTAAGTTGGGAGAGAGACACTGCGCTTCCAGCTCACACGCTCCCTTCCCTGTGACTGGAAGGACAAGGGAGCCACTGAACTGTGGAAGACGAAGAACCTTCTGTTAATTGTTCTACTCACAAAGTAAGGGTAAGAGCATGTGAGCCTGAAACCTACTCCAAGTCTCGTCCTGGGTTCAGGTTTAGGGACCAAGAAACATACACCCTTTAAAGCAGAGCACCACATTAACTTGAGACTGCATTCTGGTGGGTATGCAGGGAGCAAACCTTGACCCATTCATATATTTATGTGGTACGGCACTAAAATAGTGTGGTTGAGGAGCTTGACATAAGCTCTAGCTCTCCAGATTGCCTTCAGGCCATCAACGCAACGGACACTAACGCGGAGGAAGCTATACAGAACATCTCGATGAAATAAATTTGAACAGAATAGCCTGACCAGTAGCTTTCTTTGATTACTGTATGGCAATTTTAAAAAACCAGAAAACCACACACCTGTTTTACAGTTCAGTATGAATGTTTTCACTGCCCATTTGCATGTGCTGAGTTATAGCCATTGCTTAACTTAATACACAACTTAATAAGCCAGGTTCACCTTAACACATGAATTTTAAAACAAGATTCCTATAAAGCACTCATCGTCTCTGTGTTGCTAAAATGAGTTTTAGAGTTAATGTGGGGGGTTTTTTCTGGGGGGAAAATGGTTATGTGTGTTACAGCTACAGTAAAAGAGAGCAGCACATAAATGTATCAGCAGATAGTGTATCAGCCACAGCGTCCCGGGTGAACAACCAAAAGCTTTTAAGTACATTCACACTGTTTGCATTCGTGCCTGTCTCAGTTGTTAACATCCAATATTTTGTAAGAAGTTTGTATCTAAGGAAAGAGGACTCTGAGCGTATCTCCTAAACAGTGCATGCAAACTTTTATGTATGTGTACGTTCTAAGATGCGCCAGTTAGTGTACACGTGTATCATTAGTATCTCATGCAGCTGTGAGGTACACAGAAAGCTACATATACTTACCCAGTGGAACGCTATCTAGGTCTGTGTAAAACAACAGCGAGGAGGAAACAAAAAGCAACACTCCAATCAAAACCAATCCATTTGCAGAGTGGGAAATAAGAGAGTCCTATGTTACACTATAATCAGATTAAACCTATCAGAACTAGCGGAATAGATGCCATAAAGTACACATCACAAGTTAAGAATTTTATTTTTAAAATTATTCCAATTTGAAAGACACCTAATTTTGTTTTGTTTTGTTTTTTAAATTACCCAAATATTGAATTCAAGCTATAAAACAGTGATTAACTATGAGATTTCCTGATTTTCACTGCTGGGCGCACTGTTATTTGGGGGGGAATACCTTTACATGCACAAAAAGTACAGCATCTATTCACAAAGCACCTTATTTGAAACACACCTAACAAAACATGCATCATTGGCAAACCTAGCATGCAGTATAATTCCATTTTGTAGGGTATTCAAATTACCTTGCAAGGCATGGCCTAGTAGAGCATCAAGTTCAGGATTTAATTCTGCCTTCTCTTTCAACATGTGAAACAGCAGCTGGTTTTGCGTTGCACTGGTAATTTCTGTTTGTTTGAGGCGTCCTTCAAGTACTTTAATCTGAGCTTCCTTCTGAGCTGCTTGGAGACCCTGTTAAAGATGCAAAAAATAGTTTGATTCTAAATAACTCTACACAAGTGGGCGGGCAACTTTAGATGGTAGTCTCTTGAGAGTTGGCCACCCCTGCTATAAACCAATGGATGTTTTGCTACCATTGCATTATCTGTATGTGAACTTTCCTTTACGGAGACACAATTCCTAACCTTTGACCCTGGGGTGTCCCGCATACTGTGAAAAACCAACGCGAATATCAACATTTAGAAATACTTTCAACACACAAGGGGGTGGGGAAATGACCCATAAAAACCATTTCCCCCTCAACGTACACCAGAGATAAAGTCTTGCAAATGTGCAATCAACTTTTCCAATCTGGCAAGAAGCTTTCCTGCCGACAAGAATCATTTGGGCCAACAACTGCTTCTCCCTTTTGGATTTATCTCTGTTAAAAGAAATAATGACACGGTGTAATATGTCGTGTGTTATTGTTCATCTGAGGTTGTATTTACCTAATTTTAAGACCTGCTGGGGAACAGATGATTGCTATTATGTCCTCGTATGTAAAACAACAGAATTCAATGAGGGTGCACTTTCTTTTTCCCATGGCTGTACAGTGGACGCTCGGGTTGCAAACGTGATCCGTGCGGGATGCACGTTCACAAACCGCAATGGCACGTCTGCGCATGTACGGGTTGCAATTCGGCGCTTCTGTGCATGACCAAAACCCAGAAGTAACCCGTTCCAGTACTTCCGGGTTTCGGCGCAACCTGAAGCATCTGTAACCCGAGGTATGAATGTATATAATTCTTAGGGGATGAGAGGGGGGTTACGGTATGTATTGGGCACCATCCCAAAATGCCTCCCAATACAATGGGACTTTTGGTTTCTCTCTTCCTCCCTCCAACATCCCCCATGCACTTCCCAAATCTGTCTCAAAGCACTGTCTCCCTACCCTCTGGGGCAGATTTGGGCAGTGCTGACAGAGGGAGGAAAGGAAGGCATATCCACATTTGGCAAGTGGGTGCCTGCTTGTGCTAGTTTGGATTTCTTTCACATTTTTGGACTACAGTGGTGCCCCGCAAGACGAATGCCTCGCAAGACGAAAAACCCGCTAGACGAAAGGGTTTTCCGTTTTTGAGTTGCTTCGCAAGACAAATTTCCCTATGGGCTTCCTTTGCAAGACGAAACGTCTTGCGAGTCTTGCGATTTTTTTTCGCTCCCCCCCCCCTTTTCTAAGCCGCTAAGCCGCTAATAGCCTTTTAGCCGCTAAGCCGCTAAGCCTTTAATAGCCGCTAAACCGCTAATAGCGCTAATCCGCTAATAGGGTTGCTTCGCAAGACGAAAAAACCGCTAGACGAAGAGACTCACGGAGTGGATTATTTTCGTCTTGCGAGGCACCACTGTATACCGTTTTAAAGTCTAACATTCTTGTGAAGCTCCGGCGATGTCACCCAGCCATTAGCCCCTGCAATGGTAATCCAGTACAAGACACAACAGGGTTCCCACCAGGTGTGTTACCTTATTAATGCCCATTGTAAGGAAATGGTCAAGTAGATAGCGAGCTTCTGTTAGAGTGCAGGCATTGATTACCGCAGTGACGTCCAGAATCTCTCCTTCTTCCTGCATAAATCAAAGACAGCAGAGTGGTTAGTCAGGGGAAAAAATCACATGAATGCTATATGGCTGCTGTTGTTGTTGTTTAGTCGTTTAGTCGTGTCCGACTTTTTGTGACCCCATGGACCAGAGCACGCCAGGCACTCCTGTCTTCCATTGCTTCCCACAGTTTGGTCAAACTCATGCTGGTAGCTTCGAGAACACTATCCAACCATCTCATCCTCTGTCGTCCCCTTCTCCTTGTGCTTTCCCAACATCAGGGTCTTTTCCAGAGAGTCTTCTCTTCTCATGAGGTAGCCAAAGTATTGGAGCCTCAGCTTCACGATCTGTCCTTCCAGTGAGAACTCAGGGCTGATTTCCTTCAGAATGGAGAGGTTTGCTCTTCTTGCAGTCCATGGGACTCTCAAGAGTCTCCTCCAGCACCATAATTCAAAAGCATCAATTCTTCGGCGATCAGCCTTCTTTATGGTCCAGCTCTCACTTCCATACATCAGTACTGGGAAAACCGTAGTTTTAACTATACGGACCTTTGTAGGCAAGGTGATGTCTCTGCTTTTTAAGATGCTGTCTAGGTTTGTCATTGCTTTTCTCCCAAGAAGCAGGCGTCTTTTAATTTCGTGACTGCTGTCACCATCTGCAGTGATCATGGAGCCCAAGAAAGTCAAATCTCTCACTGCCTCCATTTCTTCCCCTTCTATTTGCCAGGAGGTGATGGGACCAGTGGCCATGATCTTTGTGGGTTTTTTTGATGTTGAGCTTCAGACCATATTTTGCGCTCTCCTCTTTCACCCTCATTAAAAGGTTCTTTAATTGCTCCTCACTTTCTGCCATCAAGGTTGTGTCATCTGCATATCTGAGGTTGTTGATATTTCTTCCGGCAATCTTAATTCTGGCTTGGGATTCATCCAGCCCAGCCTTTCGCATGATGAATTTGGCTATATGGCTACAGGAATGTTATTCCAATAGGAACTTTTCAAAATTAAAGTGAATTCTATTAAGCCAGAATATTTAGAAAAGTAACACAAACAAAGCTTCTTTTAAGAGATATGATTATTCGGACTTGCAAAAATCAACTAAGTGCCAAATTTTCAGCACATTCAGCTATATGAAAGTATAAGTATATTTCAAGCAAAATATATTGAAAATGCAAAATTGGGAAAGGATGAGAGACAGTCCATAATTTACAGTTCAATATTATGCATGTTTACTCTGAAGTTGTGTTCAATGTGACTTACTCACAGTCAAGCGCCTATAGGGTTGCAGCCTTGCATAGCTATGTAGGAGGGTGTTCACTTACTTATGGCTTTGATTTAGAAATAAAATTATTATGAAACCGTACAAATGAAAGTTATAGCTAGATCTTTAATCTAGTTCATAAATGCAACAAAAGCTGGCTCTGATGTTTAAATTTGCATGCAATCCGTACAGCACATAAATGCAGAAAACTGCAGAGTGCAATTAATAGCTGAATAAAAGAAAATTAATTCCCTATCTGAACATAATTCTTTCACAAAACCTTTGGGGCTGACATACCTTTGCTTCTTCCATCTGCATGATATTTGCTTGACAGTCAGAAATACTGTCATTGATGTAATCTATATTTGCAGTCAGTGACTCCATCTCTTCATTGATGTTGTGGATGTTTTTATCGGTCTCTGGGACACCTTCTTTGATAACTCTCTCCCTCCTTTTGGAAAGCTTCTCTTTCCTTTTGGTAAGTTCTTCACGTTGCTGTAATTAAAATGTGTATGTGAAACACAAGCTCTGAAAATCGGCCAGTCAAATGTTTTACAGGAGAATAAAGGACCCCTCACCATTAGGTCCAGTCGTGACCGACTCTGGGGTTGCGGCGCTCATCTCACTTTAGTGGCCGAGGGAGCCGGTGTACAGCTTCCGGGTCATGTGGCCAGTATGACTAAGCCGCTTCTGGCAAACCAGAGCAGCGCACGGAAACACAATTTACCTTCCCGCCAGAGCGGTACCTATTTATCTACTTGCACTTTGACGTGCTTTCGAACTGCTAGGTTGGCAGGAGCAGGGACTGAGCAATGGGAGCTCACCCCGTCGCGGGGATTCGAACCGCCGACCTTCTGATCAGCAAGTCCTAGGCTCTGTGGTTTAACCCACAGCGCCACCTGTGTCTTACAGGAGAATACTAAATGAGATAAAGCAGACATGACTTTTCATTGCATTTCTGTGGGAGGACGAAACATTAAGCAGCAAATATGCAACTTAACAGCTGGTCTTATGACATTAAAGGGTGGTTCATACATGCATGGCTAATTAATATACACTTAATGACTGGAAACTGAATATATAAACAGGTTACACTGAAAAGCTCTGTGAAAGCTGGAGGTAATATGAAAATTCAATGGTGGCTTTATATTTTCCAGGTCCATTTTTTCGCATGCCAAAACTAGCAAAAACAGCATCATGTCTCAACATGATGGACATACAGTGTTACCTCAGGTTAAGAACTTAATTCGTTCCGGAGGTCAATTCTTAACCTGAAACTGTTCTCAACCTGAAGCACCACTTTAGCTAATGGAGCCTCCCGCTGCCGCTGCGCCACCGTTGTGCAATTTTTGTTCTCATCCTGAAGCAAAGTTCTTAACGTAATATTTCTGGGTTAGCAGAGTCTATAACCTGAAGCATATGTAACCTGAAGCGTATATAACCCGAGGTACCACTGTACATGCACTGACCAGGGCAAAAGTACTTTACTTTTCACCCAACAGAAAAGTGGCATTTTCCCAGATGTTGCAAGTAGCCGAAGGGGTGTGAAAGAAAGAAAGAAAGAAAGAGAGAGAGAGAGAGAGAGAGAGAGAGAGAGAGAGAGAGAGAGAGAGAAAGCTCTACCTTAAGTAGTCTATTCATGTCAGTCTCCATATTGGATATGGTCATTTTCTGCATAATGATTTCAGTCACCCTCCGTTCGAGTAACTGCCACTTCATTCTCGCTCCCTTGGAGGTATAAACTCTTGTGGTCATCGCTTTTCTTTGATATTTACTCCTGCAAGCAATTCAAAGATTTACGTCGTTCACATAAAATGCTATAACATTTTTATGCAGTACCAGTAATCATAGAAGAGAACACTTTTAATATTTGAAATCTGAGGGGGATGTGCGACTCTTTTTCAAAAAATCTTAAATCATGTGTGTTCAGTATCGCAGATTGCTTAAAACAGCCACTTGTTTCCTTTCAGTGTCCTTCTCACTGTATTCAAACTATTCCTTCAACTGCCTCATGCTAGAGAGATAAAGGAGCAGACCTCAAATATTCCATTGTATGAAGGTACTTTACTCAAACACCTGTCATTTAAACCATGGGTAGGCAAACTAAGGCCTGAGGGCCGGATCCGGCCCAATCGTCTTCTAAATCTGGCCCTCAGACGGTCCAGGAATCAGCGTGTTTTTCACATGAGTAGAATGTGTCCTCTTATTTGAAATGCATCTCTGGGTTATTTGTGGGGCATAGGAATTCATTCATCCCCCCCCCCAAAATATAGTCTGGTCCCCTACAAGGTCTGAGGGACAGTGGACCGGCCCCCTGCTGAAAAAGTTTGCTGACCCCTGTTTTAAACCATCACTTCTGTTCTCTTCTCACTCCCATGCAATCACCACTGTTGTCGTACAACCTGCCTTCTCTTTTCCTCTCCATCACACCCCAAACCCATCCACATCCAGGATTATAATGCAGCACCATAAATCCTCCCGTGGGAGTCGGAAAATGACAGTTTTAATGTCTACAGGAAGACAAGACTACAAAAGTAGCAAGATCATAACAGGTTTGCCCATCGTTACCTGGTTCCATTGGTCGTGGCTGCTGGCAAGGCTTGGACCCTTGCTACGGGTATCCGCATCTTCTGTTGTGACGCTGCTCTCGATCCTTCATTGTCCACCGATGACACACTAGAACTTGGTTCATGGTTAGCCTGCTCAGGTAGACTCAGCTTCCGGCTTGCCCTCCCAGCCACCTTATCAGACAAAGGTCTTGCCTGCCGACGAAGAGCTGTAACCTAAAGCAGTGAGACAGCATGGTCTAATAAGGACCTATTTAATGTACAAATTATAGGAATTTCAAAGAATAGCTTGCACTTAATTGCAACACTGAAATAATCCGGCACCTCTTCTGTTTTCCGGCGCAGAACAACTTCCTGATTCCTCTTCTGAGCCTCCAGAAGTTTCAGCTGATGCTGTAAAGAAAAGCCAATAATAAGTCAAAGATCTGGATACTTTTTGTTTTTTATCAATGTCCTTTTAAATTGTTATTGATACTAATGTTTTAGATTTTATGATTTATGTGGGGGAAATTTCCATTTGGTTGTGCAACTTTTGATGGGCTTTATTTATTATGACTTTTGCTAAGTTGGTAATTATGTAAATCTTGTCATGCTGTAAGCCACCTTGAGCATTGTTTAAACTATGAAGGCAGCATACAAATAAAATGATGAAGATGATGAGATACAATTCTCTCAATACCATCATTCACTTAATTGGTACAACCAGCCAAGGAAGGGGGACATTTGCTAATTTTTCCTCTATAGGAGTAAGCATTAAATAGTAATCCCACTTCACATACAAGAACAAGAACAGCAATGGACTCAGAAGTTCATTCCACTATCTTTGAAAGGCTTATTCCCAAATAAGTATGCACAGGATTGAAATCTTTTCTCTAACGTGTCAGCAAGCCAGCCCCTTGAATTAACTGCTTACCAATACCATATGAAATATCTTGCAGAAACATATCAGCTGAAAACTTTATTCTACTTTCGTTGCTGGCTTAGTACAATGAGTAGTCAACCAAATTCAACCCAGCTATTCATTGCTAAAGCAGTAAGAAAATAGCTCATGTCAACACCTGAATACCTTTACAGAGCTTTCGGGAGCTTTTGAAATTCATACAACATAAAAAAAAGTGCAGTAGATACATTGATTAATCACCTCTCGTTTTCGCTGCTCCTTTTTCAGCTGAGCAATCTCTCTATTTCTTCTAGATTCATTCATCCTGGCTTTCTCTTGCTCTTCTTTCATTTGCTTCATCAGACGAACCTGTATAAAATTATTCAAATTTTTGAATTTTTAATTATTCAAATAAAATTATGCAGCTTTGCTTTTTACACGCTCAAATCATGTGGGAGAAAGCTGCTTTTATTTTTTCTATTTTTGCTATAAGGCTGATGCCCTTTTACTTACCATACTTAATAATCCTTCACTGTAATCATTCTCTTGGAGAATATTGTTGCAATGTGATTTGCTACCTTAACGCTAACAAGCAGTTAGGTAACAGGAGCGTCTTTTGAGACATTTTCAAATTCCACAGTTAGCAGGAGTGAATTCCGGCAACTGTTTGCAAAGTGGGAGGCAGAGTTGTCTGCAGTCTCTGCCCTCGTAGTGAGAGTGTCATGCAATTGCACCCAGCCAGAAACACAAGGAAGCAAGGCAGCTTTGAGAAGAAACTCTCCTCGCCATTTGGGTGAACGCTTACAAAATAAATAGCTTCTCCAAGAAACTGTATACCGCTGTAAGTTACTACTTGGTAAGCGGTCATCCTAACTAGATGACCAAAATGGATAATAATTTCAGTCTTGAACTGATCAGCTATAACACTCCTTTTTAAGCAGGAAAATGCCAGGGGATATAGTTCATTGTTCAGGTAGACACATGCAGCATTGGAACCTGTGCTTTAAATAAATAAAAAAGTGTACCTTTGTTTTCTTCATCTCTGCCACATCCTGCTGCAATTTTTTCAGTTGTTTTTCATACTGAGATTGATTTTTAAGTAATCGTGCATGTTCTTTCTGAGCAGCCTGAAGCCTCTGCACCTCTTTATTCATGGATTGGAGCTTCTTTTCATACTCCGATTTAACCTTCTTTGCCTTTTCTTCTGAGCAAGATTCCACCGAACCTAAAGAAACGGCAATGGATTTCTCAGTTTATAGATCATGAACCAATACGTTCAGTGCCTAACTTGCAATGCCAAGATTTCATTTGCACATCATTTTTTTTATTTTGCCAAGGCTTTAGTGTGAACGAAAAAGGGATATGCAAAAAGATAATTTCCAATATCACATCGATTCCATCCTTCCTCTAAGTTTAGAGTTTTCCAAACTGTGTGTCGTGACACATTAGTGTGCCGGCTGCAGTGTGTAGGTGGGTCGCGTGAAAGCTCCCCATGCTCCTACCAGAGCATGTCTAAAAATTGTGTCACCAACATGGAAAGTTGGGAAAGCTCTGCCCTAAGTGATGCTCAGTGCTAGAGGGACGTTAACCCATGTTAGGCTGACAACAAGCCTATGAGGTAGCTTAGATTGAGAGAAGGCAAGTGACAGATTCAGTGGGAGTTTGAACCAAAGTCTCCTAGTGAGTCATTACACTGGCTATCTTATTTTATTAAAATTTGTATCCCACTACAATTTGAAGGTCGGCGGTTCGAATCCCCGCGACAGGGTGAGCTCCTGTTGCTCAGTCCCAGCTCCTGCAAACCTAGCAGTTCGAAAGCACATCAAAGTGCAAGTAGATAAATAGGTACCGCTCTGGCGGGAAGGTAAACGGCGTTTTTGTGCACTGCTCTGGTTCGCCAGAAGCGGCTCAGTCATGCTGGCCAGATGACCCGGAAAAACTGTCTGCAGACAAACGCCAGCTCCCTCGGCCAGTAAAGCGAGATGAGCACTGCAAGCCCAGAGTTGTCTACAACTGGACATAACTTTCAGGGGTCCTTTCCCTTTACTTTACATTTTGAGATGATATGGAAGTCATGTCATAAGTATGACTGACACTGGCATGTCCTCACTAAGTTCTCAATGTGGCCTATACAACAGCTCCACAATGGCATTCTTCTTACCCAGGTTTTGAAGCACCTGATCTCTTTCAAGTTGGGTATCTCGAATCTTATGCTGTAGCATCATTAGCTTCTCTTCATATTGCCTTTTTAAGGTCTGAAGTCTTCGTTGGCTGTTTTCCAGTTCATCTATCAGCTTCTGTTTTATGGCAATTTCACATGTGATGTTTGCTAGGTCTGCCTGAAAGCTTGCTGTAGTTAAAAAAACACAAATAAATACAAGCAACACTGTGGCCAATCAGCCTATACAGCTGCAAAAGTTATGTAAACTAGGAAAGAACCTGATAAAAGGATGCTAATTTAAGCAAACATTGTACACACTGGTTTTTGCAACAATGGTACACTCCAAATACAGTAGCTTAGTGTAAGTACTAGAACTCTGAAGCAAAAATCCCAGGTCTGGCAGATGTCAAAATGTCTCCATTATATACTTAGACTAGACCTTCAAAAATCCTTACATCACGACATATTTCCTGGAAATGATCATTCAAATTACTAGCCTTTAACATGAAGTTCCCCATCCCTAATTTAACTCAGGACATAGCTGCTAACTGCAGCCTGCCCACTGCTTCCCCTAACCCAAAGATGCCCATTTAGGTCTTTGGAAAATTTGACACGAGTTCTCTGCATAAACAGCTGCAAAAATCTGTAACATTATTGGAGTTGGTGTCACCTTTCTCATCAGAATCAGAATCGGAATCATCCGAGCTTCCCACAACTTCCATGTCATCTTCATCTTCCTCGTCATCTTCCTCGTCATCTTCGCGGTCACTAAGCTCCTGACCTTCTTCCTAAAGTAAGAAAAGGAGAAAGAGGATAAAAATGGAATTGCTCCACAAATTCCTTATTTTAAGTACAGAGCACAATTTTAACTTTAATCAGTTCATAACTAAATATTCTGCTGAAATACAGAACTATTATAAGACTAACTGTGACAGAATTAGTTGCATGTGCTTTGCTTTAATTACTATTTACTTATGAAGTTTACTTATGTCCTCTCTCTGTTGTTTCAAGTTTTGCCTTTCTGAATCATAAAAAGGCAGGGAGGCAGTGCAAGAGTTTTATTAATATATATATATTATAAATCAAGATAATATATATATATTATCTTGATTTACAGAAGTATGTGTAATGTCTCTCTCTTGTATTTTTTCCATGTAACATTTTTTCAAATCAGTTTCATTTGTTGTTACTTCGGAACAATCTTTGCAGAGTTTTATTAATATTGACGGAATATATTAACTGGAAATAGCTTGCAGATACTTAATGGGCTTAGGATTTTATTTATGTTAAGTGATGAAGTAATATGTTTAATTCTATAAGGTGAAGATTTAAGGATGTTAATGTTTAAGTTAAATCTAATAAAAATTGGGATTTGGAAAACCGTTAAAAGGACATGCATTGAAATTCAACTAAGGGGAAGCGAGGAAGTCACTTAACAAAGTTAATAACTGTAATTTTCAATAAGGCTATGGTCTATGTTTGGTTTGTTTGTTTGTCTTGTGTGTTTGTTTGATTTTTATAATATTGTGAAAACCAATAAAACTTTTTTGAAAAGGCAAAAAAAAAAAAATATTGACAGAATATATCAAGATCACAATACTTACTGCTTCCAGTTCATTATTCTCTCTTTCAGAAGCGCCCTTTTCGTCCCTCTTCTCCTGCTCATTGTCTGTGCTCTCCTCTTTAACAGTACTATGACAAGAAATACAAAAGGGGTCATAAAATACAAGAAGGGGTTATCTCCCCTCTCCTCAAACCATCAACCTGGCTAAAGCACCAGCCACAACCTGGTACTTCACTGAAAGGAGAATATGAAAAGGAGGGGGCATCACAGTATTCAACATTTTAGCTTCATGGCTTCTTGCAAGATCAAATGGTTTGAAATGGCAAGGAGAACCATAAAGATCCCAACAACTGCTTCCCCCATCGTGCATAAAGTTGCATTCTGGAGATTCAGAAGTGGAGCTAAAAGTTAATGGATGGTAAAGTTCAAATGGGGAAAGGGAAAGCATTGCAGACAGACAACCGGAAAGGCACTGGAGAACCGCAGAGTGCCTAAAACCAGCCTTTGCCAACCTTGTGCCCGCCTGATGTTTTGGACTACAACTCCCATCAGCCCCAGCCAGTTGTAGTCCGAAATATCTGGAGCCACCAGGTTGGCAAAGGCTGGTCTACAGCATGCCAGAGCAGCTTAGAGTTAAGCTGGGTGTAATATATAAGCTGGAACCACAGAAGCCAGAAAAATATCCCTAAAATCACAGGCCTATACATAAAATAATTATGTACTACCCACGGAGATAATTTAAGGAGCAGAAGGAACATCAAAACAGCATGCCAAGAAATGCAGGTTTAGCAAGTGTGTGTGTGTGTGTGTGTGTGTGTGTGTGTGTGTGTGTTTGTAACAAATGCAAGAAAATCCTAGCTACATTTACCCAGAAATAAGTCCCACTGAGTTCAACAGGGCTCAGTCCCTTGCAAGTGTGTTTCGGATTGCAACCTTAATGTTATGTACTGAAGTTCTCACCCTGGGCCAGCAGGGGGATACTGTAGATAGTTATGCAAATAAGGGATCGAAAGTGACGTTCAGTGATTGGATAGTTTTAGAAAATTGTTACAGTTACGTTGTACTGGAGCTCTATATAAGCAGGCTGACTGAACCCTTCAGTTCAGTTTTGTTCTGGCCTGCGAATAAACAAGAGCTGTTTGAAGAATCGCTGTATTGTCTGATATGTTCACCCACAACTTAACACTTAATCATGGAGGAATGGGCCCCAGGCAATTTATGGATTCTTCAGAATTAGCTGTCCCACACATATGGATCTTAGATATGCTGCTTGTGTGATGGCTCCCCCAAACCTTTCTTGGCCACTTTAAAAGGTGGGCAGAGCCAATCACCCAACATCAGTCCTATGCTGGGTGACAAACTCCCCTGCAGTGGGGCAAACTATGGGCTACCAAAGAAAACACAAGTGGCCCACAGCTTCTCCACTCCTGTACTCTCTGGATAGAAATATCCTGATTACAGTTATCCACACTACAATAATCTCTAACTTGCAACATATAATATGCAGTGTGCCTTTGACTTCCAGCTGGTACAAAGTAGAGAGTTAACACTGACTGGTGAATGCAAGCATATTATACCACGCATTTGTCACAAGCTATGGCTTATAGTCTGTTTACAGGTCCAATTCAGAGTGCCGGTGCTAGCCTGGGCCTAGGTCACATGAAGGATTGCCTCTTCACACATATGAGGACCCTAAGATTATCTTAAGAGGTCCTTCTATGAGTACCCCATAAAACGAGAGGCACCTATTGAAAAAGTTCCTCTGCTACAAACCTTGCAGTAAAAACCTTTCCTAGTCTGCATCTGTGCCATCTTTTAAGTTTTTTATTGTTTGTTTGTTTGTTTGTTTGTCTCCCGAAGCTCCTTTGAGAAGAAGGAAGGATATGATATAAATTTAATTTAAAACAATAATGATAAAAGTAATAAGGAGAAGCCTGTTATCTTCCCAGGCTTTTTAATCTTAAAACATTTTTTTTTTACATTTTTTTTAAAAGATCTGTTATATTAATCATATTCTCCACTACTGGTCTTAGTATGGGTTTGTTCTGTTGTTCTTTGTATTCTGTTTTATATTTTATTTTCATGTTCTGTGGTATTAATTTATTTTGGCTTCTAAACCATCTTGAGAACTGTGGCCATTGAGTAGTATTTAAGTACTGAAAACAATGAAGAAGGAGGAGGAGGAGGAGGAGGAGGAGGAGGAGGAGGAGGAGGAGGAGGAGGAGGAGAAGGAGATTCATCCACACATATATAATGTTATTTTTTATCTATCTTGAGCCTCCAGGAGTGGACGAAAAGAAATGTAAATAAATAACATCTAACACATTACAATTTTTTGTCAAGACTTATCTAATGCGATAGGGTAGTAAAGAGGAAATAATTGTAAAGCACAGCTAAAAATGTGATCAGCAAACAACAGAGGTCATAAAACGAAGGGCAAAGAAGATGCAAATAAGCCAGTGGTGCTGTTATAGGACGAGAAACACATCTACAACATTGAGCAAGCTCATGTATTCAATGGAGAAAAACAAACAGATAGAACAAGGTCACCAGCCAATCAAATTCTAAACCTAAGCACTGAGCCTTTCTTGGTCTCAGCTGAAAGCCACCCTTTCTTAATACCTTCTTTCCCAATATTTCTAGTGGCACAAGAGGAAGAGGGGCAAGTATCTTTTTAAAAAGTGACACTAGCTGCATGGAGATCCCGTATGAAGTTTTTTCCAGGCAGTTTCCATGGAGCCCATCTGTGCTAAAAGGCAAGTGAGATGCTTTGCTGCCACAGCTGTTATCCTTTAGATTCCCAGACCTAAACAGATGAATAGGTGGCTTATAGCCTTTTCTCCTCCTATTCACATGCTTCCAATGTTCTCCCCTCTACGGTGGATTAATAATCTACATAGTCATCTTGGTCTGCCCGCTTCTTGGTATGTTAAGATCATCCTTGCAATTCTTGAATCAATGCTCTTGTAAAACGTGAGTTCACAACTGACTCACGCTCTATACTCAAGATCATTAATACTTTACAAGAAATCCCATGCCTAATGCATCCTGGGAAAAGATTGGCTTTCCAGGAAGCCCCAATCCCATCATGACTCCCTTCGCCCCTGAAGCTAGATTGCAAAACTGACTGCAAATCTAGTTATTCCCAAAGTACACACTGTGGCTAACCTAATCCTAAATCCACAATCCTGAATTCAATAGGACTTACTTCTCAGTAGGCATAGGTAAAGGTAAAGGGACCCCTGACCATTAGGTCCAGTCGCGGACGACTCTGGGGTTGCGGCGCTCATCTCGCTTTAATGGCTGAGGGAGCCGGCGTTTGTCTGCAGACAGCTTCCGGGTCATGTGGCCAGCATGACTAAACTGCTTCTGGCGAACCAGCGCAGCGCACGGAAATGCCGTTTACCTTCCCACCAGAGTGGTACCTATTTATCTACTTGCACTTTGAGGTGCTTTCGAACTGCTAGGTTGGCAGGAGCAGGGACCAAGAAACGGGAGCTCACCCGGCCGCGCGGATTTGAACTGCCGACCTTCTGATCAGCAAGCCCTATGCTCTGTGGTTTAGACCACAGCGCCACCCGCACCCCATAAGTTAGTTTTGCACAATTGATGTGCTTGTCTGATTTCATCCTGGTTTGACAAACAGTTACTCCACCAATGACATCACCCTACTCATCCTTAAGATATTATTCCCCCAAGGCTTCTCAATTTTTTTTTTTACATTTTGGACTGAAGGTCCTGGGATGTCTAGCAATCATCCTACCCTCTTACCCTATTCTTCATCTATTTCAAATTGCAAAATAGGGAAAAGAATCTCTGAAGGCCACTGTTGGCAGGGGACAGATAAGATCAGGACAAAGGCTCATCAAATCCAGAATCATGTCCACACAGCGACCAACCAGGACTTGAGTGGAACAGCTCTCTCCCCATCTGGTATTCGGCGAAGGGCACAAATATAACACAGCCATCGCGGTCAGTAGCGACTGACAGCTAGCAAAGCACAGGCCTATGGAACACAGATTATAATTTTAGCAGAGCAGATTTTAAGGTTAGATTACCATTAACCTTTGCTTATGAACTTTTAAAAAACAAAAAACCAGCAGCATTTAGGTATAAGAAAGAAGGTTTGGGTCTAGGTTTAGGAAAGAAATGAAGTATTTCGGAAGATGTGCATTTTCTGCATTGAAGGGAGTTAGGCTACAAATCGGGGTCCTTTTCAACTCTACAATTCTGATTTTACATAGGTATAAGAGGCAAAGTGCTATCCTTGGGAATCCTCTCTCTTTGTTGGTAGTTTTATTAATTTTTAAAAATAAAAAGTTATAGCCTATTATCTTAATTGCGTTCATATTTCTTTTGCATCTTGATAAGTATTTATAATTATCAGTGGGATTATTAGTGCCACTCTGGACCTAAGCCAATCAGTGTCCTTCCCTTACATGCTGCAGGAAGCCTTGCCTTAAAGTAGATATGTAAAGAAAGTTTGGCACAACCCAATTCACTGAATCTGAGCCAGATTGAAAATTGTTTGCTGTTAATGAAGTTAAAATAGTTATACTCTAGAGTTACTGCATATGCTGTGGTTTACTGATCCACTTTTCAATTGAATCAGGCCGCTGTTAGGAAAATCGGTTGAATATAGAAACAATTGCATTTGTCTCCAGATTACGCATTGATCTCAACAATAGGTATTTTGAAATGGGTTCTAGTTTACACCCAGCCCCTTTAAACTGCTCTGGTTAACTTTAAACCGAGGTATATGCGTCAGTGTTTTATGTGCTAGCAGTGTGCGTGTGTGTGTGTGTGTGTGTGTGTGTAACACACACTCTATAACAGGGAGGGGAATTAGTCTTGCAATAAAAAATAAAAACCACAATCATGTGATTAAATTCTAGGGTTAGATCTATGTGGCATAGTTTGTGGTTTGTTTGCTTGCTTAAAAAAAATGACAGTTTAATTAAAAACCTGTGAAACATTCCAACCTTCTTTCTTCTTGACTGCTTTCCTCAAGTTTCTGCAGCCTTCAAAAGCAGGAGGGTGCAGTATTGGAAGGGCCAAGCCAATGAAGGACAAACCAGACAGTGGAAAGCGAGAGCGACAAGAAGATTAAGAAAAGATGACACATGAGCTTGTGGATTTCAAATGATTTTCTTTTTTTTTTTCTTTGAAAAGGAAAAATACACTGTCAAAAGATCACAAGTTGTAAAAACGCAATACATTCGTCACAAATGGGACCCTGCAACAAGATGTTGCAGCGCAGAGGCCTCCCTCTTCAGGACTCCGTACGCTACATTCCATGCACCTTGTCTGTCCCCCACTGTTTTCAGTCCCTCCGGAAACATTCATTCAGCATTCTGTGGCCTAAACCTATTTTGTACTCCTGAAAACAATCGGGTTTTCCCAAGCCTGCTGCTAACTTTCTCTTGTCTGTTGGTGAAGGCAGAACTTAACAGCTTGGATATTGGATATAGAGGGAACGACAGCTGGAAAATTCATAGAAAACAGAACAGATCCTGCATACAGGGAAGGTTTCCTGTGCAGGTCCCACTGAAATGAACATAAGCTGCACAGGAATCCGGCTTCCTAGGGGTGATGCATCTATCCATGCATTTTCAATAGGAGGAAGCCATTTACTGCCATCATTTACTGCCAAACAAGCTGGCTTGTTTGCTCCTATCACAACTGCCTCCTGAAAGCACACCATCAGCTTTAGTAGCGAAACTACGTCCTTTAGCTGCGAGTTTTTTTCAAAGTTCTTTGGAAGAACAGCAGACTAAATGACATATATATATATATATATATATATATATATATATATATATATATGCTTTCGTAGATTTTCACGGGTACAGGAATGCAGGTTTTGGTGTCCTCGGGTGTCTTCCCGTGTAAAAGTTGGGGTGTCTAGGCGACGTTTCGACGAGGTCTCACTCGTCATCTTCAGGCTGGTGCTTTCGGCTTCTTGTTACTGGAACAGAGCTCTGTTCCAGTAACAAGAAGCCGAAAGCACCAGCCTGAAGATGACGAGTGAGACCTCGTCGAAACGTCGCCTAGACACCCCAACTTTTACACGGGAAGACACCCGAGGACACCAAAACCTGCATATATATATATATATATATATATATATATATATATATATATATATATATAGCTATTTTGTTTGGTTACAGATAGGTAGCCGTGTTGGTCTGCCATAGTCGAAACAAAAAAATTCCTTCCAGTAGCACCTTAAAGACCAACTAAGTTAGTTCTTGGTATGAGCTTTCGTGTGCATGCACACTTGGTATCTGAAGAAGTGTGCATGCACACGAAAGCTCATACCAAGAACTAACTTAGTTGGTCTTTAAGGTGCTACTGGAAGGAATTTTTTTATTTTGTTTGGTGTTTTTGTTTGGGTTGTTGTTGTTTTTTAAAAAAGGACAATTTTATCATATTGGGCGGGCGGTTATAACGGTTTGCAAACTGGACATTTCCTTCTGCAGGAAAATTTAGTTAATGGACAGGTTACACATGTTTTCAGTTTCAGGAAGTGCTGTCTTTAAACCACATTGTGAGAATGGATGACTACCATATTATGAGAATTGAGCTCTAAGATTTTGAAACACACACACTTTAAAAACTTACTCCACCATGCATTCTGAAAACCCCCAACTCTTTACATCGTTATAATGCTGAGATAATTTTTTTTAGAATTCATTATATGACCATTAGTGCTTGTTAGAAAAATGAAAAACACATCCCAGAAGAAATGAAAAGGAGAAATTCTTCTGTATTAGATGTAAGCACCTTAGCAGCGGAGACCTATGTGCATGATTAAGTTTGAGACTGCTGAAATCTTAATATGGTACTGAAATTATAGGCCAATTTGAAATGGAGAATATAATGGAATATGCAGTAGCTAATGATAACAATGCGGAATTTTTTAATACCTTAGCTGAGAAAGATATAGGTATTTTGGAAGAATCTTCCAAAACTCATTAAGCTCTAAGCATTTACCGTATCATTTTAACTTGCAGTGTAAAATACCTCTTATTTCTGGCTAAATATTTTTAAAAGCAGGTTGCTAAAACTGTTTCCGAGCACAATTCAAAGTGTTGGTGCTGACCTTTAAAGCCCTAAACAGCCTCAGTCCAGTATACCTGAAGAAGCCTCTCCACTCCCATCGTTCTGCTGAGATCCAGCTCTGAGGGCCTTCTGGCGGTTCCCTCACTGCGAGAAGCGAAGTTACAGGGAACCAGGCAGAGGGCCTTCTCGGGAGTGGCGCCCGCCCTGTGGAACACCCTCCCACCAGATGTCAAAGGAAAAAACAACTACCAGACTTTTAGGAGACATCTGAAGGTAGCCCTGTTTAGGGAAGCTTTTAATATCTGAAGGACTACTGTATTTTAATATTTTGTTGGAAGCCACCCAGAGTGGCTGGGGAAACCCAGCGAGATGGGCGGGGTATAAATACTAAATTATTATTTTATTTTGATTATTTCCATTGCTCTCTAGACCAGTGTTTCCCAACCTTGGGCCTCCAGCTGTTTTTGGACTACAACTCCCATCATCCCTGACTAGCAAGACCAGTGGCAAGGGATGATGGGAATTGTAGTCCAAAAAGAAACTACAACAAACGACCTTAGGAAAAAGAAGAGTACAAATACTGCAGAAATGCACGTCCAGATGACAGTAAGCCTAGGCAACCTTTTCAATCTCTGCCAACGTTGACAACTCACCTATCAATCACATGACTGACAGCTGGGTGTTGGGAACTGCAGAACAAGCGGCGTTGCCAGTTCTGCGCTCATCACTTTTAAGAAGTGCCAAGTGTATGACTAGCAAAGCACTTCCTTCTCCCCACTTCCTGCCCATCAGATGATGGAGAAAGAACCCTGCATTCTGTAGACTACTTCTGTAGACCACAATTGGGACGCAGCCAAACTGAGCAGGTTTTCACCCCCACTTACTGCTTTGGCTGTGAGCACCTGTTCCCTGCTGACTGACAGGTGGCTATGTTTTGAGGGAAATGACTCTCTGGCAGTCCAAGATTGGCC
Organism: Podarcis muralis; assembly: GCF_964188315.1. NCBI lineage: Eukaryota > Metazoa > Chordata > Lepidosauria > Squamata > Lacertidae > Podarcis > Podarcis muralis. Next base: position 9,102,330 of record NC_135664.1, on the reverse strand, counting down.
TGAAGGCCGGAGGTTCCCCGCTCCAAACCATTAGGGAAGTAAATTGGTTTTCCTCTGCATTGCAAACCTTTCCTTGCATGCCACCCCAGCCTTGACCACAGTGCTTTTGTGGTTTGTCTGTCCACCTCTTTTTCTCTGACCATTGGATTTTTTGAAAGCAGCCTCATTAAAGTCCAGAGCGCACGTCCGACTACACTCCATTTTCCCTTGCTTCTGTATAACGAAACTCAAAAAAACCATGATCACTTGCACCCAAGGTTCCCTGTACTTTCACTTTGCCAATCAGTTCCTCCCTGTTGGTGAGGACCAGATCCAAGACAGATAACCCCCTTGCTGCTTCTTCCACCTTCTGGGAAATGAAATTGTGAGCGAGGCAACTGAGAAATTTGTTGGACCTTACAGAGTTCCAACAGGTATCAGCACCACAACATGTTTTAGGAACATAGTGTTTGTGGTGAACAAGAGGCCTTTTCAGATCATGCAAATCTTATTACTGGGGGAAAAACCTGATAAGCTTCCAAGGACATCTATGTTTCTCCAAGGGGAAGCCTGAAACTGCAGCCATACATCAAAGTTCAGCGATAAGGTGACAGGCACAATGATTTTGCTCTGTATCTCAGAGACGCGGTCACAATACTAAAATACAAAACTGGGCTACAAGTAAATTGTGCTTTTCTGACACAACTTCCTAGTTCAGTTATCCTTATACACTTATGCAGAGTTGTCACGTCCTGTGAACTTGACCTGAGAATTAGGATTTAACTGAAAACTAACCAAGTCTATCTTTTCTTTCCTCAGTTACCATTATAAGGGGCAGGGGGAAATTAAAGACACTGAGGAGTTTCAATCAAAGGTTGATAATGATTATGAATTAAACGAAAAGCAGGTTTAAATGGCTTATCTTCAGTCATGTAAAACTAAGTCAAATGAAGTTCTGGAGTTTAGATCTGTTTCCTGGCTATAGAAGAAAATGGCCAAGACACATAGAGAGACTAATGACCCAGTTTAGGATACCTCCTAGAGATAATCACCATATTTGAGGGAAGACCTCTCAATAAGGTCTTCATCTTAGGCTGCTACTTCCACAGCAACCAGCTGTTATATTTTATATTTAGCCAACAAAAAAACCAGCCAGTTAGCAAGCAGAATACACTCATCAAACAGAAAATGAATGTGTTTGCTCTGACTGATGTATTTGTTTCACTGTAAGATTGTTGCACATAGATAAAACACAATGTGTCATTAAATAGGAAATGAAGGACAACTGTCTACCTGTAGGGGAACTGCTTATAGTTACTTGTTACTTGTTCTACTTATTAACACAGCCTAAAATAATCTAGTGGTTGATGGAAGATTTGGGAGGATTAGAAGTTAAGTGGGAAATCAAAGGGAGTATGGAAATGCAGTGATGTTGCAAGTCAGGCATATGAAGAAAGAAAAACAAGCCATTTTAACAATAACCAATGTAAATCTCAATGGCTGCTATATGTGTCTTTCAAATTAAGCAACTACACTATACCTAGTAGAACTTTTATTTTTAACTGGAGCTTCCAAAACATTCTTAGCTCAGTATTCTCTTCCAAGTAAGAATATGTACATAATCCACTGAGCTAGTTCACATGCAACACTAAACCATGATTTGGAACTACATGCGCAAAAGAGAATGAGCCTGACAAAAGCTTCAGGTTTGCACATTCCCTTCTCAGCTGGCAGAAAAACTTCGTTGCACTTAGTTTCACTTCAAAGAATCCTAGCTTATTGTAATGTATGAACAAAAGGTTGTAGTTTAAAATGAACTCTGCTTAGTTTAACAAGCCAGTTTCACAACCCATGGTCTGATGTTATCTTGTTTAGACGTTAACCAGGGTTTGCTTCAAACCATCATGGGTTTGTACATAACACGCCAGAGAGCCAGTGTGGTGTAGTGGTTAAGAGCGGTAGTCTCGTAATCTGGGGAACCGGGTTCGCTTCCCTGCTCCTCCGCATGCAGCTGCTGGGTGACCTTGGGCTAGTCACACTTCTTTGAAGTCTCTCAGCCCCACTCACCTCACAGAGTGTTTGTTGTAGGGGAGGAAGGGAAAGGAGAATGTTAGCCGCTTTGAGACTCCTTAAAGGGAGTGAAAGGCGGGATATCAAATCCAAACTCTTCTTCCTCTTCTTCTTCTTTGAAGTGAAACTAAACACTAGAAAAGTCATTCTCCCAGCTGCATGGGAGAAGAAGGGGAGATGGGAGCAAACAAGCCCAACGCTATGCTCAGACTCATTTTAGCTAGCGTATGTAGTGTTAACCATGGTTCAACATTACATGCAAACCAGGCCATAGCTGCAGACTGTAGAGATGAAGACTTGGCTAAGTGTGTGCAGGATTTATGTGGCAGTTATTGCAAAGGAGGACTTTTCTTCATCTCACAATTAACTGTTCCCTGGTTAAAACAGACAGCATTCTTTGCAAACGTAGTTTTAAATGGTACCTCTTCTTCTTCTTCTTTTCTTTTTTCTTCAGTTTTTCCAAGTCTTTTTTCGCTAAGTCAATAATCTCGATTGTCTCTTTATCGGAGGGAAGCATCGAAGCAGAAAACGCAGAGGGGCCACCAAAGTACGTGGACCTCGTTGAGGCTCTCGACAAGTTGCGCCGAAGGTTTTCATTCACTGCCTCACTTTCCAGTAGTTTTGCCCTGGGCACAGAACATAAACGAAAGCGGAAACGGAAAATGTCAGTATACGTTTTTGTTAAATATTTTTCTAAAAGAATAGTCAAGGTTCTAGCAAACTGCTTCACACAAACATTTTTTAAAAATAAAATAAAAATACAGTGGTACCTCAGGTTAAGTACTTAATTCGTTCCGGAGGTCCGTTCTTAACCTGAAACTGTTCTTAACCTGAGGTACCACTTTAGTTAATGGGGCCTCCCGCTGCAGCCGTGCTGCCAAAGCACAATTTCTGTTCTCATCCTGAAGCAAAGTTCTTAACCCGAGGTACTATTTCCGGGTTAGCGGAGTCTGTAACCTGAAGCGTATGTAACCTGAAGCATATGTAACCTGAGGTACCACTCTATTAAAATGGGTTCCTGGGGTGCCACATGTAAGCAATATTGTATTAACACCAGATGTTTTCACATGTGATGTTTAAGCACCTTGTACCAATGTACTTTCTTGCCAATGTATTACAGCCGCAGCAACACAACTTAAAGACTAATAAGCTTATTTTATAGAATCATAGAATTGTAGAGTTGGAAGGAACCACAAATATTATCTAATCTAATCCCTTGCAATGCAGAAATCTTTTGCCCAACGTGGGGATCCAACCCACAACCCTGAGATTAAGAGTCTCGTGCTCTACCAACAGCTTTCATTAGATTCACAGTGGGCAATAAGGGAATACATTTACGGGTGCATGTGATCTGGTTCAGATATAATGCTCAAATATGGTTCTCAGTCTTAGCTGAAGGCTACTGAAACAAGCCGATGTCATAAATCTTGATTTGAAATTTTCTCAGTCCAGTAAACCAATAGTCAACTAACCACAGTTTGTCTAGGTTTGAACTCAGCGCTAACTGTGGTTAGCTAAAAATGGAATCAAAAGCTTCTATCCTTCTCCTTGAGGCCATACTAAATGAGGAAAGGGGACGTATGAGCACATGAGCAGCTACAGTCACAGATTGCTAAATCATGGTCTAACATTTCCAAGCAAGGTCATACACTCACTAGCGATAAGAATAAGGCAAAAAAAAGGGGGGGGTCCTTTGGTGTGTCCCACTCTGATACCAAATACAGATTAACCGAAGATCCGGTGGAAAATGCTCACAGAGCTATGTGAATGCAATTTAATGCAGCTCAAATACAGGAACTGATAATGTTCTGTTCTAATTATACTTTCTAGAAAGTCAGCTATTTAATTATTGGACAACTGCTGTTCAGGGTCATTAGAAATAACCTTGGGATGAAGAACAATGCTTTTTAGAGCCATGGTGTGTGCTGAACCACTAACAAGAGTCCTACCAGGTTACACATATAGACAATACATTTTAAGCACATAGACTGATAGAGCTACGCATAGATTATACATTCTAGGGGGGAAACACAAGCAAGACAAAATCACAAAAGATGTCAAATGAATAATACCTGAGATCCTCAATTTCCTTGATGTAGTTATGAATCATGTTGCTGATTTCTTCATTACCTTCTCCTTTAAAAAGACAACAACCAATATTAGAGTGTGTTTATTAGAATGGCAGACAGACACAAAATGTTGTTATCAGGATTGCATGGGGACCAGCATTTAATATTCAGGAGGGGAAATTAAATGTCCACAGGCAGTTTGGCAAGGGAGGACTGGCCCACCCATGAGGCAAAGTGAGATGACGCCTCAGGTGGCACAATCCACAGGGGCAGCAGAACCAGCTTCCAAGGAATGCATTGCCTACTGTTTCTGTCGCTGCACTCTCCCCTTGTGCCTGATGTAGATCTTCACTCCCAAAATGTATTGGGACAGGAAATATGGATTTATATAGACAAATCAGTGGTAAGTTACAGGGAATCAGGCAGAGGGCCTTCTTGGTAGTGGTGCCCACCCATCAGATGTCAAAGAAATAAACAACTATCTGACATTTAGAAGACATCTGAAGGCAGCCCTGTTTAAGGAAGTTTTTAATGACTGGTGTTTTAATGTATTTTTAACCTTCTGTTGGAAGGCGCCCAGAGTAGCTGGGGAAACCCAGCCAGATGGGCGGGGTAGAAATAATAAATTATGATTAACATTATTACTGAATGTGTACAAGAAAGGGTTAGTTCGCAGAATGTACTGGGGGGGGGAGGGGAACAGTTCAGTTTTACTCAAATTATCTATGTTTGGGAATGGGCAGAATATAGATAGGGATCCACTGGGGATCTCTGGGCAACTTGCAATAGATTGGAAAGGGTTTCCAATTCTCTCTTGATTAACAATAGTAACAAACAAAGCAACATTTTACATCTAAATTAGGCTGCTGAAATGAAGACTTTTGTGTGAGTTTTTTTGTTTTTGTTTACTTGTTTATGCCGTTTATATGCCAAAACAGCTTCTAAGCAGTTTGCAGCTATAAAATCAATTAGTGTGTGTGTGTGTGTGTGTGTGTGTGTGTAATATATAATGAAATACATGCATACGTATGTTTTGTTCTTAGTTCAATACTGGTAGTGAAAATAAATTTCGTAGTTCAAATTGTGCTTAGGCATGCCCTGTTCTTTAATTGTAGCTGAATGTCTTTCACACCTAGTTTTAGTTGGCAAACCTTTGGGTTCCAGTAAAACACACACACACACACACACACACACAACCCAACCTAGTAGATCTCACAAACCTGAAGTCTGCACTCCCTCTGCCTCTGTGCATTACTAACTTGAGGAAGCCCCTATACTTGTGAAACAAGGAGTTGAACAATGGCCAAGAGCCTTTGTAGACAGAGTATGATACATACAACATTTTTCAGTGAGAAGAGTACACAGTACCTGCTCTGGCAAGGACCTGGTTGGCCTGATCGCTCACAAGCTGTGTGATTCGGGCTCTCAGTGCATCAATAGTCTCTTGCATTGCCTTTATCCTGACTCGGAGGTTGTTGTTTTCTGTTTGCAGCATGGCATTTTCATGAAACATGTCATTGACGCTTTCCATACCTTCCTCATCAATAATCCTTTTGCCCTAACGGATGATAAAGACAACCACAAATTACACATTGTTGATGGATCTAAGTAAAATGACTTGATGGCTAAAGCAGGGTGAAAAAGAAACCCGTTAGTGCAAGGATTTGTGTTTGTGCCCTCCATCCCCAAGTCTGCTGCAGAGGTTGGGGAACCACTGGAACAGATTTAGAAGGAAAGGGGGGAAGGAGAGAGTGAGCAAAAAGTGAATCCTTACACTGATTAAAGCACTACATCAGACACAAGTCCTGGATTTTAGCATTTCTGAGCAGAAATGAGTCAAGATTCGGGGCTCTGTGAGAAGGTCTCCAATAAGTTTATCAGCAAGCGAGGTTTAGTATAAACTGTTACTACTCTGGTCCTTAATTCTGGCCAGGTTACATAAAATCTACCCAGAGGTTCACTGGTTTCAAATGTGCCACAAATGCACATACAGTGGTACCTCTGGTTATAAACTTAATTCGTTCTGGAGGTCCGTTCTTAACCTGAAACTGTTCTTAACCTGAAGTACCACTTTAGCTAATGGGGCCTCCCGCTGCTGCCGCGGTGCCACCACGTGATTTCTGTTCTCATCCTGAGGTAAAGTTCTTAACCCAAAGTACTACTTCCGGGTTAGCAGAGTCTGTAACCCTAAGTGTTTGTAACCCGAGGTTCCACTGTATATTACATATGTGGTGGGAGTGCCAGATCATTCATGACAGGCATGGCCAAACTTGGCCCTCCAGATGTTTTGGGACTACAACTCCCATCATCCCTAGCTAACAGGACCAGTGGTCAGGGTTGATGGGAACTGTAGTCCCAAAACATCTGGAGGGCCAAGTTTGGCCATGCCTGATTTATGATTTTCAGAGACAAATTAATAATAGCATACAGCAGGATTCACTCTCTCCCCTGTGTCGTTCTTATTTCACTGGCTTGCGAAGCATATCCCTGCAAACCTGATATTTTTAATCAGGCTTTTGCCAAGAGCAGAAAGGACAGTGTGGACCCATAGCTGGAAAAAGTCACAAGCTCTGTCTGTCAGGAAATGACTACTTAGGTGTCTGGAGCTAGCAGAAACTGATATGAATTAGCTTATCTGGCTTAGAGGAAACATTGGAGTTTCCAGAATGTAAACTAAACTTTGTTGGTGTCAACCAAGTACCCACTTGTTCCACTCTGAAGCATATGGGGGTGTTTTTTAATTTAAAAAAATCAATTATATGAGGAACACATGCCTCTCTTTACCATGGAGGGAGGTGGAGAGGAGGAACAAACCTGGACATGCAAAATGGTTTAATGTAACTGCCAAGGACTACTGAGGAAAACATTATAATGAGTATTACCGTTTTATACTCCATGAGTTCCATCTGGAGCCGAGTGATCTCGCTCCGCAGAGCATTAATCTGCTGGCTAGCCCTGTCCTGATTAACCATCACCTTGTTCTTGATATTTCGTGCCCGGTTGGCATACTTCAAAGTGTTCAAGGTTTCCATGAAATCTCTATCTGAGGGGCTTACGCAGGCGATCATGACGGTTTGGCTGCAGGTTAAAAACAGTCCAGGTTTTATCAGCGGAAGCAAAACAGCAAGGGCAGTGCTGTGTGCCACTGCTACATATAAACAAAAGATGATAAATGCACTAACATGTTTCATCAGAGCTTTAAAACCAAGCAAAACTGTTTTTATTGTTCCCAACCAAAGGTATGTGAAATGTATCCAGAAATTATTTGCACCTAACTAATAATAATAATATTAATAATAACAATAATAATTTATTATTTATACCCCGTCCATCTGGCTGGAACAGGGGGGGGGGAGTTCTTTCTAAATGAATAAATAAATGAAAGTTGCAGCTCGCAGCATTTTAACAAGGCACAATGGTGAACATAGCTGCACAAAACAAAATGAAAATCACGAGTGTATCAGCTGATGAATTTCATCTCGGGCAGAAGACCAAAACTGACCTATTTTTGTTTCTTTATAGAAGCTGCTGGAAGTATAGCTGTATCTTGTAACACTACTCTGAAGGCCTGCACACTTATCTGATCCTATCAAAATATTTTAAACACAGGCATATCTGCAAGAAGCTCCAAGCAATGAAGTGAATATACCCGTATTTTTCGCTCTATAAGACGTACCAGACCACAAGAAGCACCTAGTTTTTGGAGGAGGAAAACAAGAAAAAAATTATTCTGAATCTCAGAAGCCAGAACAGCAAGAGCGATCACTGCGTAGTGAAAGCAGCAATCCCTCTTGCTGTTCTGGCTTCTGTGATAGCTGCGCAGCCTGCATTCGCTCCATAAGACACACACACATTTCCCCTTACTTTTTAGGAGGGAAAAAGTGAGTCTTATAGAGCAAAAAATACGGTACTTAGCAAAACACCATATGGGCAGCAGTAGGTTAACTCTTAGAACGTTAACTGGGCTGAGAACAAAACACAAGCATAATATTATGTCGTTTTGTACATAATCAGAAGTGCTGACCATTAAAATGCTCTCCGATTTTAGTAGCAGATTACAAAGCGTGCAAATGAAAGTGCATAATTATGCGTGGAAATGCCGCCTTGTGGAATTAGTCACCAATACTTTTCCACAGGATCTTTTGTTTGTTCTAGTCCCCCTGCCGCCGTCCCGCCCCTGCTATTATGTCTCTCTGGTTTTTATTTTTTGCTTACACTGCAATTCATTTTGTCGCTATCACTGAATAGTAAGTTGTGACCTTTCCCAACATCCTCCACCCTCCTCTCCAGCAAAAATATACTATAGCTTAACTAAGGAATGAATAAAAAATTGTTACCCATCTGTATTATTACACAACACCACGAATTTGTCTTATTGCAAGTTACAGTCTCTGAAACGGAGACTGCCTTCTTGCCTTTACTTTAAATACTTTCACTCTGCATTTATATTCTAAAAAATAATAATCAAATAGGCTTCTATAACGTCAATGCTTATTTGTATTCTGAATACAGTAAGTACGTCTGAGGGTTATTTTAGATTAGGCTTCTTTGCAGTGTATACCAATAGAATGTGGTCAATAATCAGCAGATTTAGATGCATGAATAAGGTTTAGCACAGCAATGTACTTATTTTCATGTCCGCCAAAGACACTTGCACTGCTGAACTGAACAGCTATCTTTCAAAAGCAGCTTGCTCTTTCAGTGGCTACAGCGGAAAAATAAGAAATCACAAGCATGTGCATAGTTTCACTTCACTGGAGCCATTGGGTTGGAGCCAAAGATTGACCAGGCAGGAGGCTGCTTGTACAATCAGTGGTGTGTAGCGATAGTGGGGACCTGTTAATATTTCTGCAGCAGGGCCCCTCGTCTGCAAATCCGAGAGTGACCCAATGAGCATGAAAGGGGAGCTTTTAAGCCACTATATGCTCCAAAACTAAGCAATTAAGAACGGTGAAAACACAAGGGAGCTTCAGTTTCAAGATAATGGTTTGCAAGTTCTGTTACGTCCAATGGAAGCTAATGGAAAACACTATCTGAAAGAAGATACTACAAATCGTTTGCCCATGTATGTGCACAGAAAACAGCGGATCTAGCTGAAAGGCAACACACAGATCTGCACTGAATGTTGCAATGCATCCCTAATTGTTATTACTGCACAACTGTAAGATTATTGTACAGTATCAGAAGGGGCATGGCTGCATCAACAGCAGTCTAGTGTCCCTATTAAGGGGAGTGAAGAGTCCTGCTCTGTTCTGCCTTGGTCAGACCACACCTGGATTACTATGTCCAGTTCAGGGCACCACAATTTAAGAAGACCATTGACAAGCTGGTGCAGAGGAGGGCAACCAAGATGGTAAAGAATCTGGAAGTTGCAGGAGGATGTAATGGGAGGATGGGATCAAAATTAAGGGGGAAAGTATACAGTAGGTATTCCCACAGGAGAATTCCCATGCTATTCCTGTGGCAAAGCTTACTAACTCTTTAATAAACTGGCCGAGTTGAGGATTCTCAACTGCACATTCTCTCATTAAGTTGCAAGAGTTCTACAGCACAACAAATCCAAGGAAACTCTTGACTTCTAAATGGCCTTGTTTTTGAAGCCTTTACTGGAAAACCACTCCCTTAAGCTTTCATCCATATGAGGCTTAACAGCATTAATGTCTCTCTAAAAGGGTTCAGAGTAAGTATTCCTTTAAACAGATCATTTACTTGTGCTCTACATTAGTTTGTTTTCCCTTGTGAGTCTGTCCGTGCTGCTGGATTTTAAAAGGGGTAAGTGGTGATTTCCTCTTTTATTTATGGGGCTGCATCATTCTCCAGGCAACCCAGACCGAAAAGATGAATTGTGCTACCGTGTTTTCTCTGCTGAGGCAGAAAAACCGATTCTATTAATTCAGCTCAGCTATACGAAAGCGAGAGAGAGAGAGAGAGAGAGAGAGAGAGAGAGAGAGAGAGGTTCTTATTTTATTGTATTCTAATACAGTGGTACCTCGCAAGACGAATGCCTCGCAAGACAAAACACTCGCTAGACGAAAGGGTTTTTTGTTTTTTGAGCTGCTTCGCAAGACGATTTTCCCTATGGGCTTGCTTCGCAAGACGGAAACATCTTGCAAGTTTGTTTCCTTTTTCTTAACACCGTTAATACAGTTGCGACTTGACTTCGAGGAGCAACTCATAGAACGCGGTGTGGTAGCCTTTTCTGAGGTTTTTAAAGACTTTGGTGAGTTTTGAAGCTTTTCCAAAACTTTCCCGACACCGTGCTTCGCAAGACGAAAAAAATCGCAAGACAAAACTCGCGGAACGAATTAATTTCGTCTTGCGAGGCACCACTGTACACTTTAGTTCCATCAACAGCAAATTAATCAAAGTTCTTGTGACATCTCTTTCAAACATGGTTTTAAATAAAAAAAATTGCTTGTACCTGTTTCCTCCAAGGGAGTCTTGCAACAGTCGTGTTAATTTTGAATCTCTGTATGGTACGTGAGTGACCCTCTTGCTCTTATCTCCCAGTGCACTTATTACGTTGCCCAACGCCAGCTATAAAATATGCAACATTTGTTTTAATAAAATTCTGCCCCCCAAAAATAGCACCACCCAAAAACACACACAAGTATTGACACAATCAGAATCAGCAGCATTGTGCAGAGTCAGAAAATGTGAGGGAGAGAACAGTGCAGTCAGCAGAACTATACTTTGTCCTTTTCCACTGCGGTAGCTTTCACTGTCAAAGACGCAAGCCACTGTTCTATTTTTGAAATGAGTTGCCCATTTAGTCACAAGACTTGATGCAAGGGAAACTGCCAGCAAAGCTTCACGCAGTTCTCTCCTGCAAATGGAATGGTCCATCTTTGCATCCCAGGCAAGGTAATTATGTACAGAACCATTTTCCCCAGTACAGAGTTGGCTCTGAATGTCTTTCAGGCTTAGTTTTGTAAAACAAAAAAGCAGCAACAACACTCTCCCCCCCCAAAAAAACCCCAAGTATAATTTAATATCAACATTTTTTGCTCCAATGTCAGACAGTGTAATTTCGCTAGCTCCAATAGCAAGTCAAAGTCAACGTTTATGGGAATGCAGTGTTTATAGCCCAGGTGTGGTGTAGTGGTTAAGAGCAGTAGACTTGTAATCTGGTGAACTGGGTTCGCTTCCCCGTTCCTCCACATGCAGCTGATGGGTGACCTTGGGCTAGTCACACTTCTCTGAAGTCTCTCAGCCCCACTCACCTCACAGAGTGTTTGTTGTGGGGGAGGAAGGGAAAGGAGAATGTTAGCCGCTTTGAGACTTCTTAGGGTAGTGATAAAGCGGGATATCAAATCCAAACTCCTCTTCTTCTCTTCTATATTGCAGTACAGCTATTATACTGTAGGGAAGCAATTCCTGTTTCATCAACTATCTCAATTATAGGGACATGACGGCCGGGCTAAACTGCAACAACTAAATGAAGAGTCCCGTGGCACATTTAAAGAGCTGTCCATTTGTAATGGCGTGATGGTAGAATGCAAACAGTGGGGCAAACATTAAAAAGTGGGACAAACATTAAAAACTAGTCAACAGTTGACTAGTTACACCCCCCACATAGCTTTGAAATAATTGGCAAGAATGTGATCCAAGCGCTGCAATCCTTGGTCCTGTGTATATTTCTGCCTCAGGGATGCTTCTAAGGTTTTAGTATTGGCTTATGAAGCCATAAACAGCTGGGGGAGGCCCTATTAAACATGACATGGCTTGCAGACATCTATCTCACTGTGGTACAGAGAAGGAATTTCTCCTCGCTGGTGCCTACCATGTTGAATTTGCTCCCTTTGGAAAACAGGTTGGCACTAACTCTGGGGCTCTTCCATTAAAAATGTACCTATTTTACCTGGGTATTTCCTGACCATTAATTTCAGTTCCTGGCATTTCTGCCTGCTGTAAATGATATTGCTATTTTAACTCCTGTTTTGCCATTATGGATTTTATTGTTGTATTCCCCCCCCCCATTGTCTTAACAACAATAAATAATAATAATAATAATAATAATAATAATAATAATAATAATAATAATAATAATAATAATTTATTTCTACCCTGCCCATCCAGCTGGGTTTCCCCAGCCACTCTGGGTGGCTTCCAACAAAGATTAAAAATGCATTAAAATGCCACACATTCAAAACTTCCCTAAACAGGGCTGCCTTCAGGTGTCTTCTAAAAGTCAGATACAGTGGTACCTCGGGTTAAGTACTTAATTCGTTCCGGAGGTCCGTTCTTAACCTGAAACTGTTCTTAACCTGAAGCACCACTTTAGCTAATGGGGCCTCCTGCTGCCAGTGCACCGCTGCTGCACGATTTCTGTTCTCATCCTGAAGCAAAGTTCTTAACCCGAGGTAATATTTCTGGGTTAGTGGAGTCTGTAACCTGAAGCGTATGTAACCCGAGGTACCACTGTAGTTGTTTATTTCCTTGACATCTGATGGGAGGGCGTTCCACAGGACAGGTGCCACTACCGAGAAGGCCCTCTGCCTGGTTCCCTGTAACTTGGCTTCTCGCAGCGAGGGAACCACCAGAAGGCCCTCAGTGCTGGACCTCAGTGTCCGGGCAGAACGATGGGGATGGAGACGCTCCTTCTTACTGCCTGGTGAACTGCCTTGGTATTTCTTATGTAATGAAAGGTGGTATGTAATGATTTTAGGAAACGAGGAGGATCAAAATGCTGTCAAGGTAGTACTTACTAGTCCGCAATTGATGGAAATGCCTTCTTTTGCTCTCTCCCCAGTGGCCCCTGTGCGCTTCAATCGTTCGGACCCTGCCAAATCCACAAAATGAAACTTAGCAGTAAGGGTTTCAAACTCATTTAGCTGAGATGACTCCGATATCATTCTGTTATCTGTCATGTTGTCCTGTGGTGAAGAAAGAAGACCGGTGAGGCTGCAAAGAGAGTGACGTGTTTTTAAAGACCAACAAACTGCCTCTCCCTATTTAAGCCATGCTCCCAGCAACGCAGGGCAAAAAGAGAGGAAAACTAGAACAGCAAATGTGGGCCCATCAAAATCCTCTTTAGGAAAGCAAGTTTTAGAAATCTCTGCAGAAGAAGAGACAGTGAAATGGAGGCAGGGAAAAGAATACAACTGCCTCTATGCTTTCGCCTGCTCCCAGAGAATTACAGACAGCATTCACTAGATGATAAACTAGAATAAAGAAGCTATTATCCTCATTAACCGGAGTCCTAAGCTAGAGCCATATATTAAGCTGAAGGTTTACATTTAAAATAATTTTTACAGTTTGCACATGTGACCCACTCTTGCCTCTGGGTAAATAAGTTTTTGCATTGTTTCAAAAAGCTATAATGTCTATTGCATCTGAAGCAACTGCGGGACTCTTCCAAACCACTTTCAACTCTTAAAAAAAAATCCATCCTTAGGAAAAAGAGACCCTGTAATATTTCCAGCTACCAGTAGAGGGGGGAAATGTGAGTTGTTCATTAATGTTTCAGAAGAGAAGGATCAAACTCCAGGCAATAAAAGTATAACCTCATAAACCACTTCTCCATAACAATTAATAGGTTTCAGAATCTACAATCTTGCCACTGACAATAAAATTTTTAGCAAACATTTGTTATTAGCATGAATTATTTTTCTGTAAGTGAAAGGATTTTTGTACAGAACTCAAGAGGATAAATGACAAAAATATAAATTATCCTGACATCTGTTGTCATAAGCACACTATAGTTTTCACGTAGCTGAAACATTTCCAGTATATAAACAAAAGTGCTTGAGAAAAATATGTTCATAATGGCAAAGAGCTTTCTTTCTTTTCTGTTAACTCAGCAGAAAGCAAGTCAAAGGCTTTCCGCTCCTGTGACCACCCCATTTTCATTTTAAATGCATACTTTCTATTTTAAAGCCAATTAAAACCAAGGTTCACATCTTCAAACATTTGCCTACATGCATGGATGGATAATATATTTTGGAAGCGAAGTAAATCCTTCTAATAAGCATACTTCGCATGTTTTCAAATCAAATTAAATCGCTTTTAAGCAGGAAGCTGAAACACTGAAGGACTAAACTGCTCATGGTCACAATGTTTGTAATTTAAAACAAAAGCGTTCTGTACTTGCCTATTCTTAACGTAACACTTTATAATATAGTATTTAGAACCTTTAGAACTCCTATAAAGACACCAGACCCATCAAGAACAAGGGCCCAATTATTTCTTAGGTCACTAAGCTTTAGGCTATGAAATTTTTAAGTGTAAATATACTTTCCTTACAGAGATAACCCCCACAGCTTACACAAACACACACAACTTTAAACGCACACCACCACTTTCAACTTCCCCAACAAAACAAAACTCTAACCCCACAATATTTGGGAATGTAACTGTCAAATATTTGAGTTATTTAGACCCAAGACCTACAGTGCAGGATGGTTGAAGCCTGTAGCAGCCGAGGCAGATCTGTTGCTATGGGAACAGGTGGACATCTCAATCAATTTGATTTTAAGTGTAAGTTATTTAAATATTATAAATGGAAGGATGGCAACACTGTTTAAACGTAGGTGGACCTTTGAATTACTTAGGCCTCGTATCTTATTACTGCAACACTGCTGTTTCTTTCTTGGACCACCAGAATCCTTGAGAGGCCATGGGCTATTTGGAAAGAGCCAATATTGAAGCCGTCTCCATACGAAAACAGCAATGGTGGTATGAGCAGGAACTACAATACTAGGACCTCCTTTTATTCTAACATCACACTGCAACAATTCCCGTACCAATCAGTATAACATCAGAAGGCGGACCAAGAAAATCAGTTTCAGGTATTACTCTAATAAAGGATATTCATAGAATCATAGAATCATAGAGTTGGAATAGACCACAAGGGCCATTGAGTCCAACCCCCTGCCAAGCAGGAAACACCATCAGAGCACTCCTGACATATGGTTGTCAAGCCTCTGCTTAAAGACCTCCAAAGAAGGAGACTCCACCACACTCCTTGGCAGCAAATTCCACTGTCGAACAGCTCTTACTGTCAGGAAGTTCTTCCTAATGTTTAGGTGGAATCTTCTTTCTTGTAGTTTGGATCCATTGCTCCGTGTCCGCTTCTCTGGAGCAGCAGAAAGCAACCTTTCTCCCTCCTCTATATGACATCCTTTTATATATTTGAACATGGCTATCATATCACCCCTTAACCTCCTCTTCTCCAGGCTAAACATGCCCAGCTCCCTTAGCCGTTCCTCATAAGGCATCGTTTCCAGGCCTTTGACCATTTTGGTTGCCCTCCTCTGGACACGTTCCAGTTTGTCAGTGTCCTTCTTGAACTGTGGTGCCCAGAACTGGACACAGTACTCCAGGTGAGGTCCGACCAGAGCAGAATACAGTGGCACTATTACTTCCCTTGATCTATTCCTCCTGGGTACACACACGCTGCAGTGTTATTGATTTTTTCCAAGACAAAAATAGCATAATACATACCGCATCAATTGGAGGGCAAACTCTCGTTTGACACAAGTGGACAGTGAAGATGGCATGTGAACGGGAGCTCTGAACATTCATCTGAGTGCTGGCCGTAGTTCGAGATAAAGCGCCCAGCTTCAAACATTGCATCATCTGTAAAAATGGTGGGGGAAAGGATATATGGCGGAAATTAAACCTACACACATACACTGGTCTTGAAAGAGCTACATTGGCTCCCAGTACATTTCCGAGCACAAGTCAAAGTGCTGATGCTGACCTTTAAAGCCCTAAACGGCCTCGGTCCAGTATACCTGAAGGAGCGTCTCCACCCCCATCTTACAAATCAAAGATAGCAGCAATTATGCCTGCCTTTTATCTCTTTCACTTATGCATGCGGGGGCCTAGAATGTAACCCCCGTGTAAGTGGGGAGTCACCTGTACTGTATTACTAAGGCTGTTCTTGGGCAAGGGTCAATGTGGTGTAGCAGTTAGACTGAAACTATAACTATGAGCTCCAAGTTCAGCCAGTGATCTTGCACTAATCCCTGTTTCTCAGCCTAACCTACCACTCAGGGTTGCTGCAAAGGATAGCGTTAAGTTGTGGGTGAACATATCAGACGACACAGCGATTCTTCAAACAGCTCTTGTTTATTCACAGGCCAGAACAGAACTGAACTGAAGGGTTCAGTCAGCCTGCTTATATAGAGCTCCAGTACAACGTAACTGTAACAATTTTCTAAAACTATCCAATCACTGAACGTCACTTTCGATCCCTTATTTGCATAACTATCTACAGTATCCCCCTGCTGGCCCAGGGTGAGAACTTCAGTACATAACAGATAGGGAAGAGGGAGGGCAAAATCATGCCTGCCGTCTTGAGCTCCTGAGTGGAAAGGAAGAATATCTATATCTGTATCTATATTGAAAAATAGACACAGATACACACACACACACATACACATACACATACACACACACACACACACACACACACACAGTAGTATGTTTTACAAAAGCCATCTCATTTTCATTGAGAATAAAAATATTACCTCAGATTCTGAATTTACAGTCCGTGTTGTGACCCCCACTGTGTATATTCCACCCGCTGAATCTTCGTGGATTTTTATGTTTGATTTTTTGTTCTTTGAATCCATGTCACGCGTTGTGTCGAAGAGATCAAGGACTTCTTCATTGTAAAGCTAATTTGAAAGGAAAAAAGAGGCCAACATCAGCAAGGAAAATATAATTTACACAAAATTCAAGATGTACTGTGGTTTGACCAAAATAATTAAGACACAGTTTTCCCTATCATGGCTGCTGGGTATAGTCATTCTCCAGAAACATGACTGGCCAACAATGACAAAGCTTGCTAATGGAATTACAGATAATAGTTCAGGACATTGTGAGCAGGAGAAGGATATGCTATGTTACAGCAGGCTGAGCAGTACTAAGAAAATGACACAGGCTTATATTTAAGTAAATCCTACACAGAATAGACCAACTGAAATCAATTAACGTAAGTTAGTCACATCCATTGACATCAGTGGGTCTACTCTGAGTAGCATTGACTACCACCCATAGCAAGTAAGGGGTGGGTGGGAGGGTGTTGGTGCCATAGCTCCGGCCCAAGCCTGGGGTATCATCACATTTGTCCCCTCAAATTTCTTGAGCGTTTTGCTTATCTGCAAAAAGTTGCTTCTCAATGCAGAATGGGGAGCAAGTTGCACTATTCCACATTTCTCTCCATTTTTATTCTATAAGTGTCTCCCGTCTCCAGTTTTCCTAAATTCACTCTGAAACAACTGGTGAAAGTTTGGTAGAGCCAAATTTCCAAAAAAATACAGGACCTATTAAGATACAGTGGTACCTCGGGCTAAGTACTTAATTTGTTCCGGAGGTCTGTTCTTAACCTGAAACTGTTCTTAACCTGAAGCACCACTTTAGCTATGGGGCCTCCTGCTGCCGCCGCAGCCTGATTTCTGTTCTCATCCTGATGCAAAGTTCTTAACCTGAAGCACTATTTCTGGGTTAGCGGAGTCTGTAACCTGAAGCGTATGTAACCTGAAGCGTATGTATCCTGAGGTACCACTGTATTACACTTGACCCACAGTAGTATTGGGGGTGAGGGGGCAGAGGTTTGCTTCCATGTTGCTCTCTCTATCTCTTACCTGAGAAATAATCAAACTGAACATGGGAAGCCACATTGATTTGAATGCAGGATAGTATCTGACCGTGAGAGCTAAACCCTCTTGAAGGGCATGGGAGGAAACAACATCAGAACAATATTTTGGATCCCAATGAGGCACGGTAAAGGTAAAGAGACCACTGACCACTAGGTCCAGTTGTGGACGACTCTGGGGTTGTGGCGCTCATCTTGCTTTACTGGCCGAGGGAGCCGGCGTACAGCTTCTGGGTGATGTGGGACTAATGCTTTCAGTGAGGTTCTTCAGATCCTTTGTACAGTGGTGCCTCGCAAGACGAAATTAATTCGTTCCGCGAGTTTTGTCGTCTTGCGATTTTTTTCGTCTTGCGAAGCACGGTGTCGGGAAAGTTTTGGAAAAGCTTCAAAAATCACCAAAGTCTTTAAAAACCTCAAAAAAGGCTACCACACCGCGTGCTATGAGTTGCTCCTCGAAGTCAAGTCGCAACTGTATTAACGGTGTTAAGAAAAAGGAAACAAACTTGCAAGACGTTTCCGTCTTGCGAAGCAAGCCCCTAGGGAAAATCGTCTTGCGAAGCAGCTCAAAAAACAAAAAACCCTTTCGTCTAGTGAGTTTTTTGTCTTGCGAGTTTTTTGTCGTTGCGAGGTACCACTGTATTCTTGAATCTTTCTATATACACAGTATGCATGTTCCCCAGAGAACGGTGCAAGGATGCAAATACTCTTTGCATCCTTTGCATGGGAAATGAAGCAGAAGGAGAATTTCCATAACCTCTCACTGACTGCATAACGGAACAACGTTCCTGGCCAATGTTTATTCGCTAACCCTCAGAGAGGCATTTAATGCAATCTTGTTCTGACTTTCAACAAGCAGATTTGCCATGCATGTTACATGCGGACCAGGACCTTCCAGACAACGGAATGAGACACTTGAAAGATCATTCTGATTTGGGGATTCTTCCAATTAGCAGTTCTAAGGCAATACTGAAAACACGGTTTTGCAGGGTTTATACTGCATAATTAGCTGGCACCAGTTTAATCTGTCAGTGCAATGAAAAGTATCTAAAAACTGAATGCTTGGATATATTTAGTATTTTATGGTGAAAGAGGATATTGTTTTACACATACTTGGTTCCTAGAAGTAAAGAGATTGCATCACTCATTATATCATCTAACTAGCACTTAAACTTGTCAGACCTGTTAGCTACTGATAGGGATACAACTTCATCTTCTTCCTTTTTTGCCCATATTTCTATGAAGAGTGCCTCTTTTTAAAAAAATAATTGGCAGCACTGTAAATGCTTTTTTAAATGAAAAAAAGCTAAGCACTCCTCCAAGGCTTGTTTTTCTGGACAAAGTGATTTGCACCTCTCTTTCTGTATTTTAAAATATATCACAGAAACACTTTATGACAGACGTTTTTGTTAAAATACATAGAATCTATTTTTGGAAATAGTAAGTATAAACATTCTACAATTATCAGCTGAAGATGCACTGGAAGTCCAAAGTCACTAAAAATGGCTTTGTTTTGCTTACAAACTATCAGGACCCGGGGCGGGGGGGAAGCAACTGTTTAACTATCAAAGAGTTCGGAAAACAAAGTCCAAATTAAGGGGAACTAAGGGGCTGCCTTTATACTGTGCCGTTTGCGATTTGTTCCTCTGGACAAATATTAGCCAGAAAGCTTAAATCCAGTGCCCTTAGGTCAAGAGCAACAGGTATAGACTAGTCCAACTCCATAATGTATTTGGTTAATATTTTGGCAGAAATGCCAACAGCAGTCCAGCGATAATTACCTGCGTCGGAATTCAAGCACCTGTAACTTGGTTACCCTTCTGTTGCTAAACCCTAACTCAGAAGGGCATTGAAAAAATAACTCCCATTAGAATTGCAAATGTAAAAGTGGCAAACACAGTTCATTGGCCTTATTCAACAACACCAAGAGAGGGGGCTGACCTCAATTAATAAAACATGTTTCCTAAGCTTTGAATCAGGCGTCATAAATCATCTGAGCTTTAGTGAAAAGGGCAAAATGTCCTCTCTCTCCACCCTAGTGTGGGTGTTAAATAGTTTGCAACACTATAATTTTACGATGTTCCAAAACATAGATTTCTAACGTAAGATAAGCAAATCTCAACTTCCCTGCCATTCTTCCTGCCTAAATTGCATAATAAACATATTGCCACAATTCATTCCATTGGGTTTTCTGCAATATTTAAATTGTATGTTGACAAAACAGATTTAAAATTTAGCTCCTTGCCAATCAGAATTGAATATGTTGTGATTAGGATGCCCCGATATCTTTGCTACATGAGGGAAATAATTTTTACTATGAAAGCTTACCTCTAAGAACTGAGCATTCACTTTAAACTCTGGAGGTGGAACCCCTTGTTGAATAGCTGCGTGCGTTTTTCCTTCAATACATTTATACAAGTGTTTTACAGCTCGTGGTATAATGCCCTGTTCCTCTTCCATTATGTTAACATCAAATCCGGTCCCCATGGTGTATGTTTTACCGGCTCCTGTCTAAATTTAAGAGACCAAACAGCATTAATGTGCAACTAAATAATGTTCATTGTACACATCTTAACCTAGGGTCAAATAACACGAGAAACACTCTATTGCTGATCAAAAAGACTTCTGACTCCAGCAGCTCACTTTACAACTTTCTAGGTTGTCTCAAGAAAAAAGTAAGATCTCTATAGCACTTGGATGACATAAAAACATCTGGACTGCAGAAATGCATAGTGAATGGAGATGAGGATCTAAACCACCACCGCCTGTCCCCCAGGAAACAAGGGGTGATATTCCAGGAGTCTTCCTAGCTGAAGCAAGATTAGACTGGCTTCCTATCCATAAAACATATTTTCCAATGTTTTGCAGTGGTTAAAAAGAAAAAGGAAAACTGGGTTATTAGGTAGATTATGTCATGCTAAACTTAATACGAAGAAAAGGGTGTGTTAAGTAACACACTGCAGGAAAATAATGCTCTAAGAAGGCAGCCACCCCTGGAACTCCAAACTCACCTTCTCCTCATTCTAGTAGTCCATCAGGTGTCAAAGCGTCAGGACCAAACAAAAGAACAACACAGTTGCTTAGGCAACATGTGGCTGCCTGCCTGAACTACACTAGCAGTTCCCAAAACACTGGGAGCTAATTTAAAACCCCTGGGAGGAAAACGCATAACTTGTTTTTGTTTTATTATGTATTTTGAGCTCTCGTTTTGTACTGAACCGCCCTGTGATCTTCAGATAAAGCGTGGTATACAAATTTAATTAATGACAAATATGGATCTGCCTGGCCAGTGCCTGGATGTTTAGGAGACTGCTGGGAAGAAAAGATAAAAAGAAGACAACTTGATATCCCAGTATCAATAATAGAGATAACCATCAGTCAAGTCATTTGAGCAGGAGTGACTAACTTGTGGCAGCTCCAGATACTAAAATGCTCTCAGCATCCCTGGCTATATCGAAACAACATTTATGCCAAATGGGGAGAGGAGGGACAAAAGTGAAGAGGAAAGTCCAATCTGAGCTGGACACATCCTCTTTTGAACAGACCTATTAGAATTCAAGGCCACTGTAATTCAAGCTGAAGGATTGCACTTCTGAGCACCTTCTGCCTCTAGTGGGGAAGAGGTGCAAGGACCAGAGGATGCTTGTGGGAGCCTTAACACCGCTCCTGGGCAAGGCGGACAGGAGGGAAACACGCCCTTGCCATCGCCCATTCTGCGCAGTAGCCTAAGGTGCAAAGAGGGAAGGGGAAGGTTGGGGGAAGTAAAAAAAAAAAAAGACCACTCCCGGATTCTGCTAGCGATTGAGCCACACATGAGCTTCAGGGCTCTTCACTGTAAATAAAGGTAAAGGTAAAGGGACCCCTGACCATTAGGTCCAGTCGTGGCCGACTCTGGGGTTGCGGCGCTCATTTCACTTTATTGGCCAAGGGAGCCGGCGTACAGCTTCCGGGTCATGTGGCCAGCATGACTAAGCCGCTTCTGGTGAACCAGAGTAGTGCATGGAAAAGCCGTTTACCTTCCCGCCGGACCGGTACCTATTTATCTACTTGCACTTTGATGTGCTTTCGAACTGCTAGGTTGGCAGGAGCAGGGACCGAGCAACGGGAGCTCACCCCGTCGCAGGGTTTCGAACTGCCGACCTTCTGATCAGCAAGTCCTAGGCTCTGTGGTTTAACCCACAGCACCACCAGCGTCACTGTAAATAGTTTGCGCCAAAATAAAACCTGTAAAATACGGGTTTGGAGTCCTGCCTGCTTACTCTCGAGCAGCCGCAACAGCCATCTGACAGATTCACTGAAAAGCAAACAATTAATTTTGAAACGTTCGTAAAGTTTACCTGCCCATAAGCAAACACGGTAGCATTGTATCCTTCAAAGCAGCCTTCAATCAGTTTTTCTATGCACTGTATATAGATTTCTTCTTGCTGGGATTCAATATCAAATACATAATCAAAGGTGAAGGCCTTATCTTTTCCCAGGAACACTTGAGGTTCTCCAGGTGTGACAGATGTGCAGATATGGCATCCTTCAATCTTTTCTTTGGCTAGTTGAGGTCTGATTCTGGGGTGGGGGGCGGGGGTTGGAGAAGGAGGAGAAATAAAATGCCAAATATTACATCACTGGAACAGAACACAACTTAACGCTTCTTATTTCAAGAGTCCCCCAATAAATTTAAATCAGATATGCCCAAGAGGGACTGAAGTTGCGCAGAATACTCACTGCTCACCTGCAACAATGGAAAGAACTATCTACTTAATATTTAAGGACAAAAACAACCACCCTTTCTGCTGTACCAGTGGTACTCAAGTCTCCAAGGTGACTTTGTCCGTCTCAAGTTGGCCTGGTTGTATTCTAAGATTACAGCCCCATTTACGTTTTCTCATGAGTAATCCCTATTGAACTCAGTGGGATTTCTGAGTGAACCGGCATATAACCGGTAATTAATAACTTACAAAAATCAGTCAAAGAAAAAAAACCATGGCAGAACAGAGGACAATCAGGCCTAATATATCCACATTATTTTTGAACCGCAGGAGCCTGCCAAAGATAACAACATTGACTTGAATAGACCTACTATGGTAACAAGAATAGAAGGGAGATTATTTCAATTTAATTTTAAAAGCCTTTGCCCCACGGCGGAGTAAAAACAAATTATTTTTGTTTGTTTTTTAAAACAAGTAGACCCCAGATGCTCAATAGTTTAAGAGGAGGTTATTCTAGCTTGGATTATATGGTGCAGCACTAAGCTAACAAGGGCCTGTTTCATCTCCCAAGCAGCACAAAAACGACAACCTAGTTTTCTCATTATTTGTGAAAATCCTAACAGACGTTAACCCAAATATGAGCATAAGACTTTTCTTTCTTTCTTTCTTTCTTTCTTTCTTTCTTTCTTTCTTTCTTTCTTTCTTTCTTTCTTTCTTTGCTACCATTTAGTAAGTTACTTGTTTCCACAAGAACCCAACTGGAATTCATGGTAACTTCTGGGCAAACAACTTGTCATACACAAGTACAGTGGTACCTTAGGTTAAGTACTTAATTCGTTCCAGAGGTCCGTACTTAACCTGAAACTGTTCTTAACCTGAAGCACCACTTTAGCTAATGGGGCCTCCCACTGCCGCCGGAGCACGATTTCTGTTCTCATCCTGAAGCAAAGTTCTTAACCTGAAGCACTATTTCTGGGTTAGCGGAGTCTGTAACCTGAAGCGTATGTAACCTGAAGCGTATGTAACCCGAGGTACCACTGTATGTTTTTTATTTAAGACACAACTTCAGTAGGCTATAATTCTGCTTAGGACTACCACGTGTGTGTGTGTGTGTGTGTGTGTGTGTGTGTGTGTGTGTGTAACCATGCTTTCACTCAAAAATTTCAGTTCCCAGTGGCTCCTTTTTGTGAAAAACTATTGGAAGTGACTTCATTGCGGAACTGAGAGAAGATGGCGGCTGCCAGCAGTGAAAAGATTTTTGGATTGATTCGGCAGAAATACCAGCGTGTGAGGTGATGCTGCCTGGACAGAGGGGTATCATACACATAAAATCCACACAGAAACACGTCATTTTACTTCAACTCGCTTGTGGAAACAACTCAGAGGCCGTGAAAGAAGGAAAACAACAGGAAGATTTAAAGGAACAATTAGAAATGACTATCAAAAGCAGCAGAGATATGAGATGATCAGAGCCTTCCCCCCCCCCCCGAACTTGAAGCATGGGAAGTACCAACAAAAAAATTATAATTTGGCAGAATATTTGGATTAATTGATATGTATATGTATAATCTGGAATATTTAATGTGATTTGATTGGATTGTTAAAATGGAAAACTTAATAAAAATGATCTTTTTAATAAACGAAGTGACTTCATTGCATGCATTTGCCTTCAATATGTGGTTTGAAACTTGCCACCAACATTTCACAATCTGATACAGTGGTGCCCCGCAAGACGAATGCCTCGCAAGACGGAAAACCTGCTAGACGAAAGGGTTTTCCGTTTTGGAGGTGCTTCGCAAAACGAATTTCCTATGGGCTTGCTTCGCAAGACGAAAATGTCTTGCGAGCTCCTGCAGGGTTTTTTTCCTCCCCCCCCCTTTTCCCAAGCCGCTAAGCCGCTTATCAGCTGATCCGCTAAGCCGCTAATCCGTTTATCAGCTGATCCGCTAAGCCGCTTAACAGCTGATCCGCTAAGCCGCTTAACAGCTGATCCGTTAAGCCGCTTAACAGCTGGTCCGCTAAGCCGCTTAACAGCTGATCGCTAAGCCGCTTAACAGCTGATCCGCTAAGCCGCTTAACAGCTGATCCGCTAAGTCGCTTAACAGCTGATCCGCTAAGCCGCTTATCAGCTGATCCGCTAAGCCCGCTAAGCCGCTAATAGCGCTAATCCGCTAAGCCGCTAATGGGCTTGCTTCGCAAGACGAAAAAACCGCAAGATGAAGAGACTCGCGGAACGGATTCTTTTCGTCTTGCGAGGCACCACCGTACAAGCTAGGTGGTTTGTATCTATAATATAATGAATCAAATGCCAATCGCACAAGGGGCACCAAAGAAATTATTCTGAATTTACCTAAGATTGAATGTAAAACAGCACATTTAAAGAAGTCTGGGGTTTCACCCACCAAGCACAAGTTTTAGCTCAGTTGCTAGATCGTAAGACTCTTAATATCAAGGTCACGAGTTCGAGCTCTATGTTGGGTAAAAGATTCCTGCATTGCAGGGGGCTGGACCAGATGACACTCGTGGTCCCTCTTCCAACTCTACAATTCTATGGTTCTATGAACTTGGACTTCTTCAGAACTGTAAACGTAGACTGTGCAGCTGCAGTGATTGATGACAGACTGTGAATTCAGCTTCTTTGTGTCTGGTAATGAATTACGTTTTTCTATCAACAACTGGAAATTTGAAAGCATCTAGGAGCAATCCTACATTGGGAGTTAGAACAATATAATGCAGTTCCCTTTCACTTAATTTTACCCCCAAATTTTACACACAAATGGCAGAAAGCGTGCAGATGATCCAACAATACAAGCTTCACAACTACAAGGTATCATACCACACATCATGACAGCCCATACAATAGTTTATTTATAATACTATTGTCAATTTAATCCCTTTCCAAGTAGACAAAGTTAGCACATGTCCTGAGCAAAACCTGCAGTACATGATGAAACTGGAAGAACCATTTATGACTATTCTTAAGGGAACAATAGCTTTTATTTTTTAAAAAATAAAACACACTCCGACAACCTGTCCAGTAGGGAAACAAATTTACAATACAGAAGTCTACTGTGCCAATATAAACATTCATGTAATCTTATAGTGCAAGTGATTTCTCCCTTCTACAAGTCTACTCTACAAAACATCTCCTGTGATTTATGCCAGTAGTAACTTGGGAGAGGCAAAATGTTTCAAGAATTGCCGTTAGAAAAATACCAAGTCCAAGGTCCTTATTCTGTCATCCGTCCACTTGTAGAAGGAGCTTGCTATCAGCTTGCTATCTGTGAACTAACAGTTGTATAAATGAGCCCCAGGGTGGTCTTTTAGACATTCTTCCATCCTCATGATTGCTAATAATCTATTAGTAGTTCTCACACCATAGGAAGAACATTTAGAATGACTCAGTGGCACCGGAGGAGTGATTCGGTCACAATCAATTAGGTTCTGAATCTGACTGTTTGGGGTTCAGTCCCCAATGTGGTGCCCATGAACTCCATGTAGACATACACACATACACTTGATGCCTGCCAAGATCCCCACTGCTCCTATTTAATGGAAATATGGAGGAGGAGGAGTAATAATAATAATAATAATAATAATAATAATAGTATATTCGGTCTTTTTTGTTGTATTCCTCCCTTTGGTGGCATTGTGTGGGAGCGCAGAGTCTTCGAAGTACTGAAGTTTATCTTGCAATATGTCTTGCAATATGGTTTTATTTTTGCTCCTTTTAACATTATTTATTGTTATTTTCATTGTACGTATATTCAGGCATTGTTTTGACTGCTCTGGGAAATTGTAGCAGTCTGAACAGTGGTGTATAACTCTCCTAAATAAAGCAGGCAGGGGTGAATATTGGTCACATATTAGGTTCCCCCTCCCTTTTAAACACAGTTAGGAAATAATAATTTAGGGTTCTCTTTTTAAAAAAATATTCCTAGTTGGTGGATTTTGATTTATTTTCTTAAATGTGCTTTGTTTGTATTGGGTTGGATGAAAAGTAGAGGAAACATTTTGCATCACAGCAGGGCTTGCTTTTCTGCCTCTTCTTCTCACTTCTGTTCCTTGCACACACAGATAATCCCAGTTTGGAGTTTGGGGGCAGGAGACCCTCCAAGATGGAATGGGATGGGGCAGAGGGGGCAGTAGTTTGATAGGTGACACCTTATGTGGCTGAAAGTCTTGTGAAAAACTTCATGCAAACACCTTTGGTGGTTCTCTCTCTTCTGCTTTTATTGTGATTAAGTTTTGCTTGTTGCTTTTTGTTGTTTTTTCAATGGCTTTTACATTGTGTTACCTCTCAGAGAATGTTTGTTACTGGGTGGCATACTAATATATGAATGTGTATATATATATATGAAGGAAGCCTGGGGGAATGGAGGGGGATGTTTTTGTTTTTAATTATACACACAAACCCTCATTTTTCCAGGTTGCTTTTCCAGGTCTTCACATCTCTACAAACACAATTTTAAAAGAAGTACAGTGGTACCTCGGGTTACATATGCTTCAGGTTACATACGCTTCAGGTTACAGACTCCGCTAACCCAGAAATAGTGCTTCAGGTTAAGAACTTTGCTTCAGGATGAGAACAGAAATCGTGCTCCGACGGCGCAGCAGCAGCAGGAGGAGGCCCCACTAGCTAAAGTGGTGCTTCAGGTTAAGAACAGTTTCAGGTTAAGAACGGACCTCCAGAACGAATTAAGTACTTAACCCAAGGTACCACTGTACATATACTTTTAAAGACTGCAATCTACTCTGAGCTCCCCTTCCAAGCCAGAGGGGGGAAAACACAATTTATTTTTAATAACATTTATATTGGCTAGTTCCTAGCAAAGCCATTAATTTCAGCAAGTTATACAGGGGCAAATAAACCAATTCCTAGACATTCTGTAATGGACCTAAGTTTGTTTTTTTGTTTTTTTGTTCTGTGAACTGCCCTGAGACCTCTGGGTATAGGGAGGTATATAAATTCAATTAATAATAACAACAACAGTAATAAATAGGAATATCTATTTAAAGGAGCTATATTAAAAACCCGGAAACTGACAAGCTGTCACTTTTCACTGGCAGATGAGAAAGAGGAGTAATAGTCATAATTTAATTAAAAGCAAAATATGGCACTGGAGTAATTGGATTGATTGATTGATCGAATGAATGAATCATTATTTGCGTCAGCCATCGGCCATAGCAATAAAACAATAATATACAAAGAATAGAAATAAACAGTCAATTATATAAAATACATTTTAGGGTTTGGAATCAATAGTCAAATAGTGGATCTTATTCTGATTGACCCAGCTAAAAACCTCACAACCTTTGCTGTCACCGGAGTAATTGCATTTGTCTGGCGACAGTTCACATATGTTGCTGTCACGGTTTGGCTTGGCTTAATAAGATTTATTTTCTTAAATTAATTATCCTTTTCTGGACCTCTCATCAGAACAAGCTTCTGTAGCCATTAAGTGAATTCACAAGGGCCAGGCTTATTCAACTGCGCCATAGTTTCAGAGGCAAGCCATTTATATATGTTGATTTGGTTTCCTTGGACCTCTTGCCTTCATCACTGGGCAGTTGCTAGCCTTAGCTGGAAGGATGTCAAGCTGTGTTCTTCTCCCCCTTTCCCCCCCCAAAATAATCCTTTGGCCATTTTGTAATGGTCTGCCAGACAGCTCAGTACAGACGGCATCCTCTTACTGCCTGACAGGGTCTTTTGTTTGCTTGCCAAGGGAAAAGCAAGGAGGTTGGAGGGGGGAGAGACTGAGTGTTGGCTGTCAAGTAAATAGATCTTCTCTAAGCAGGTACCCAACTTTCTCTTGGAAGCCGTACACAGCAGACACGTCACATGGAAAACGTATCCAGTATTTCCACGTAAATTCTTCCTATATCATTTCAACGCATCGCTCACTTTAATGTGCTTCATTAGCTATGTCATAATAACTGTTTGGCTGCATAACAGTGTAATAACTGTAGCAGCAAAGCAATATAAATAAGCTCATGGCACCTTAGAGACTACCACCCTTTGTTGTTGTTGTTTAGTCGTTTAGTCGTGTCCGACTCTTCGTGACCCCATGGACCAGAGCACGCCAGGCACCTCTGTCCTCCACTACTTCCCGCAGTTTGGTCAAACTCATGCTGGTAACCTCGAAAACACTATCCAACCATCTCGTCCTCTGTCGCCCCCTTCTCCTTGTGCCCTCCATCTTTCCCAGCATCAGTGTCTTCTCCAGGGAGTCTTCTCTTCTCATGAGGTGGCCAAAGTACTGGAGCCTCAGCTTCACGATCTGTCCTTCCAGTGAGCACTCAGGGCTGATTTCCTTAAGAATGGATGCGTTTGATCTTCTTGCAGTCCATGGGACTCTCAAGAGTCTCCTCCAGCAACATAATTCAAAAGCATCAATTCTTCGGCAGTCCAGCTCTCACTTCCATACATCACTACTGGGAAAACCATGGCTTTAACTATACGGACCTTTGTTGACAAGGTGACGTCTCTACTTCTCAAGATGCTGTCTAGGCCTGTCATTGCCCTTCTCCCAAGAAGCAGGCGTCTTTTAATTTCGTGGCTGCTGTCACCATCTGCAGTGACCACCCTTATATCTCTTGAAATTTTTCACTCACAGCAAGTAATGTGAGAGTCAGGGAGGTGAACTCATGAAAAGCTGGGGATCTCATGTCTCTCATATGAAGTAGGATGCTTGAGTTTTCCCCAAAAGTTTTCCAAGAACTTTAGGGGTGCCTTTCATAGTTCAGCTTTGAGATATAAAGTGGTTGTGTTGTGTGTGTTTTTTAAGGATTCCTCCCCACAAATGGAAATAGCACAGGGAAGGTAAAGAAAACATTTACTCTACCCTATACCAAAATGTTTTGATCACCCCCATTTAACATCCACAATCCATTTCTAGCATTTCATTTCATTTCATTTCATTTGTTTTTTGCCTTTTTGTCTGTCATTTGGTGGGTCTGCCAATCAGCTTTTACAAACTGTTACATATTTAATACTGCAGGAGAGAAAAAAAATCCTTTACAGTTTATTGTTGACTATTTCAAGTGAACAGAAGCTGCTCTGTTTTTAAACAGAAGGTAGGCTGTTCGCGCAAGGGCTGAACTGCGGCTATGAGCTGGTGAGATCTCACCATGCAGCAAGCAGAAAAATGTCAGGATCACAAAATAGCCCAGGCTGAAAATTACATGCTTGCCCATACTGTACTTGGAGCAGAGTTACATTTTTGAACATTCCTGAATAGAAATGCTTGGTTCTGACTCCACTAAACATGTTACTCTCTGGAAGGATCATGTTACTCTGCTACAAGGGAAAGGAAAGGGGGGGGGAGATAACAACCACATTGCTCTCCACTTCTGCGGTTTCTACTGGCAGAGATTTACACTGGCTTGATAGTAACTCCAGGATTTTCTTAAGGTCTTAATCACCCTTGTTTGTTTGTTTGTTTAAAAGTCCTATACAGTGGTGCCCCGCAAGACGAATGCCTCGCAAGACGAAAAACTCGCTAGACGAAAGGGTTTTCCGTTTTTTGAGTCGTTCTGCAAGACGAATTTCCCTATGGGCTTGCTTTGCAAGACGAAACGTCTTGCGAGTTCTTGCGAGTTTGTTTCCTTTTTCTTAAAGCCGCTAAGCCGTTAATAGCCGCTAAGCCGTTAATAGCCGTTAAGCCGCTAATAGCCGTGCTTCGCAAGACGAAAAAACCGCAAGACGAAGAGACTCGCGGAACGGATTAATTTCATCTTGCGAGGCACCACTGTATCTGCTGAATGGATTTATGTTTGTAAAGCTGTGTTCTTTTCTTACATAGATACACCTGAACAAAATGGAAATACCTGGAGAGTTATTGAAAGGCATGCTTTGAGGAAGATAACCAACACTGGGACTCTCATACTGGAATTTCAGATGTAGAGAATACTACAGCAATCACACCGATTTTTCAGAGGCTGCCACCAAAGCAAATACAGTGGCACCTCTGGTTGCGAACGGGATCCGTTCCGGAGGCCTGTTCACATGAAAAGAGCGCAACCCGCAGCAGCGCGTCTGCACACGCGCAGGTTGTGATTCGCCGCTTCTGCGCATGCGCGTGATGTCATTTTGTGCTTCTGCACATGCGTGAGCGGCAAAACCCAGAAGTAACCCTTTCCAGTACTTCCGGGTCGCCGCGGGGCGTAACCTGAAAGAACGTAACATGAAACAAACGTAACATGAGGTATGACTGTACAGTAGTACCTCACGTTACAGACACTTCAGGTTACAGACTCTGCTAACCCAGAAATAGTACCTCGGGTTAAGAACTTTGCTTCAGGATGAGAACGGAAATCACGCGGCAGCAGCGGAAGGCCCCATTAGCTAAAGTGGTACCTCAGGTTAAGAACAGTTTCAGGTTAAGAACGGACCTCCAGTAAAAGATTTGTGGACTTTTAAAGCAGCAGCAACAAGAGGATTGGATCCCTTTCGGAACTTGAAATATGGGTACCCCCAACAAAAATTTAAAATTAGGCTCTGTAATTCGGAACTTATGTGACTTGATTTGATATGATTGGTCTGTTAATAAAAAATATTTTTTTAAAAAAGAAAGAACGGACCTCCAGAACAAATTAAGTTCTTAACCCAAGGTACCACTATATAGGATATTCCTTAAGTTTCTGAATTCTGAAGGCCATTTCACATGTTACAATAAAGTGGGTAGACCAGATGCACACAAATGTTGCACTGCTATCACACTTGTGATGCATGCCCCCCCCACCCCCCAAAACAACTTGTAAGGCATGTACTTCGCAAACTTTTGCAGGCACAGTTCATCCCTGTGGGCTTGTTTTTGCACTTTACACAACTAATGTGTGCACTGCCCTCTCGTTGCAATGTACAAAGCTGTCCTGAACCTTCGTGAGGAGGGAATACTTGGGAAACAGAGGGAAGATTTAGGTTTAGCTTCTTTTCTTCTTTGATCCAGAGATTAAGATGTTGCTTTTAAAAGGGAGCATATATAAACGACATGTATAAAGATCCATCTGGAAATTTGATGCACCTTCAGGTATTACAAAATTAATCCATCTAGCTCAGTATTGTCTACACCAGTGGTGAGACACCTCAAGCCAGCAGGCCCCTCTGGGGTTGCCCACAAGGCCATTTTTGGCATAACAAGCCTCATCTTTCCTGCTTCTGATGTCACATGACATTAGGGAGAGTAAAGTTCCAGCCATGAAAGTTCAAAAAGATTTCAAGCCATAGTCATAAAGGAAGAATCAAGGCGAGTATGCCACTCGCTTCCTTTGATCTGTTGCCTCGCATGGCGAGAGAAAAAACCAACAAATTCAGAAAGTGCTGAATTCAAGCTCTGAATGTGAAAGGAAGACTCTTGAAGTTTCAATCACCTGGCATCATATGACAGCAGGCGACTGACAGGGGGACAATTCCACCAACCTATCAAGTGACCCAGGTCAGGTTGGTCTACGCCGATTGTCTACTGCTCTCCTGAGTTTCAGCCTGGGGTTCTTCCCAGTGTTACGTGGAGATTGTAGGGACTGACACTGGGATTTTCGGCTTGCAAAGAATTGCTCTACCTCTAAGCCAAGGTAAAGAGGACCTTTGGAAACATGAGGCCCACAGTCCTTCTTGGGCAATCTTCCAGGAGCCAAGTATCAAAGCTGGGGAAGGCCACAAGCAAAAGTGGGCCAAACTCCTGCCGCACCTAAATGTCAGACTTTACACACACACACACACACACACACACACCTCTATTCAAGCAAGCAAGCATCATTATCACAGATCAATAATACACTTCTGCAGGAAAAAAAGCACTCAAGTAAGGCACAGAGCAGGGCTTGGGATAAGTGTGGTCTGGAACAGGGGCTTGGCTTGGAAAGGTCCCAAGGACAGCATTTGACCTCAGGCTTGGGGGGTATGAAGGTCACAGCTTAGAGCAAGACTGGAGAACCCTCAAGTCAACTCTATATTGGCTGATTTCATAATACAGTGGTACCTTGGGTTAAGTACTTAATTCGTTCCGGAGGTCCGTTCTTAACCTGAAACTGTTCTTAACCTTCAGCACCACTTTAGCTAATGGGACCTCCCGCTGCCGCCGCACCGCCGTAGCACGATTTCTGTTCTCATCCTGAAGCAAAGTTCTTAACCCGAGGTAATATTTCTGGGTTAGCGAAGTCTGTAACCTGAAGCATATGTAACCTGAAGCGTCTGTAACCCGAGGTACCACTGTATGCACATTCAAAATAATATGCTTGAAATGAAGACTCAGCAGCACACCAACCCACTCTCACTACCTTTCCTTTACAATTATGCATAGGGCAATTTTGAGTACCCATCACGCAATGACCTAAATGCATAGATTAGCCCTTCAGAGTTAGATACAAAGGGTATACGCTTATGTCTGTCAAAACACGCACCAGACATGTTGAGGGGGATCCTAATTTCTGACCAATTTCATCTGTTTGTCTTACAGTGTTAAGTCGCTTTGAGACTTTTTCATATAAAGCAGCTAAGAAATGCAGTAAACAACAAAATAATTTTGTCCAGGCATGTTCAAGTTGTGCTGTACGAAATTCATACAACTGCTGAGGATTTAGCTGGTTATATTGCATAGCATGTTTCATGCTACAGTCAATTTTTTTTTGCTTTGCATAATTTGTGGAACAATTCTCCCCTTATTCACACAGCTGCTGCCAGTTCATTTCTCTGCCAGTCTCTCTCTCCACCCCATACAAAGTGGTAAACACCTGATCCTGGAGTCTTGCCTATCAGTTCAACGCTTTACTGCTGTTCCTTGGCAGCAGGAGTGGGAGAGAGTCTAGCTTTCTCAGGGTCAAAAACTCTTCTGTTAAATCAGTCCTTATTTAAGGGGGAGGAGGGGGACAGAGTAAGAATGAGAACAGTTCCAAATTATGCATTTCTCAGCTGCTGTATAAAAACCATTAAAAGCAAATTACTTCTGGCTTGGCTGTTTAACAGCAGTGCCCCCAAAAGCACTAGGAAGGGGGAAAGACTTTCTAAAATGCAAGCTTAACTTCCTCAGCTGTGAGTTGATGTTCAAAGATAATGTGTCTAAATCAGTTCTCAAATAAGCAATAAAAATTGTTATTGCAATAAGTTGCACTAAGCGAGAACAATACAAGTTTTGAAGCTTTTCCCAATGAACAATGTTCATTCAACAATGTTCAGTTTAGCCACTACATTTTAAGAATCTAAGAGAGAGCCATAAAGATGATGAAGAGGTCAAAAGCCATAAAGTAAGTGTGGTAGAGTGGTTAGAGTAGTCCTCCACAACACACTGTCCTCCAGATTTTTGAACTATTATCTCCCATTGCCCCTGGCTTTTTGCAATGCTGGCTGGAACTAATGGGAATTGGAGACCAGCAACATTTGGAGGCACCAGGTGAAGAGCACTGGTTTCAAATGCCAGATTAGGAATGGCGATGCCAGAGCTCAAATCCCCACTCAGCCATGAAGGTCACTGGCAGCCTTGGGCTTAACCTCACTCTCTAAGCCTTCCCCACCTCACAGGGTTGTTCTGAGGATGAGGGAGATAAACTTCAAAGGAAAAAATGGAGGAGATACAAATAATAATTAAAGTGCTGGTAATTAGTTCATGTTAACTGATATCAACCTTCCATGAACTATTTGACAGCAAGCAGTGATCCTCTCACATAGTTCTGGTGATCCACTGTTAAGCCCCAGCATGTCATTGGCAAGACATCAGTCTAGAGTTTCCTTTCAAGTCTCTCTCCCATCATGTAAGCTCAGGGGGAGGGAAACTTTCCCAGCAAGTAGGTGGATCCCAACATCTCCCACTCCAGTAGCCCATTTTGACCATAGTCGTCAACTTACAGATTTGAAAATAAGGGACCAGCAGCCTCGAAAATAAGGGATCAGCAGCCAAAATAAGGGATTTTGGCTTAGCTTATACATCGATCCAGCACTGATGGAGCCATGCTGCTTTGGCTGCCACTGACTGTGTTTTGCAGGGGGTTGGACTAAGGGTCTACGACTCCCACCAAAGAAGAGTGGCAGACAAAACTGATGAACAACATCGAGATGGCGAAGCTTACAGGCAGAATTAGAAACCAGGAAGAGGACCTCTTTAATAAAGAAAGGGGAAAGTTTATAATTTATTTGAAAAGCTATTGTAAAGAGTTACATACATTGGTAGGATTGACAGAAAACTTGTAGTAAAAATTTGAACTGTGGATGGACAAATGATTTATTAAGATAGAGTTATGAAAGGGATTCAGAGGGGGAAATCACTACATTAAGATGCTGCACTGGTTGGAGGGGATGCTAAGCAGCACGTCGGGGCTGCCGTCGTCCTGGCGCGAGGAGTTCCATTGGCCCTTCCCCACCCAAGAGAGAGGGAGGGAGAGAGACTCTCGCCCACGCCGCCCGCGAGCCTGGCATGAGGCAGTTGCAGCGCCATGGCGGCCACTAAAGTGCCACCCTTCTGCTTCCCTCCCCATTCCCTCCTCTTCCTCCTCCCTCAGGCCGCCTCCTCAGCCGCCGCCGCTGATGCCTCCAGCTTCCCCTGGCAGCGTGGCAGAAGTCTCGCAAGAGAGGGGCTGCCTGCCCACCCGCCACCACCTGTCTCCTCATGACGCGCCCCTGAGGTGGGAAAGGGAGAGACGGAGACGCGGCAGCTCATGCGCTCGCTCTCTCGCATGGCGGAGGACCCCGAGCCGCTGCTTCCCTCCCAAGCCGGGCGAGCATGAAACCCGGGAAATTTAAGGGACATCATCAATCTGGGACAGCAGCGGGGAAACGGTACTGGGATAAGGGAGTTTCCCGCCAAATAAGGGACAGTTGACAGCTATGATTTTGACATGTGGGTGAGGGTGCTCGCCTATCAACTGATGTCATTACATCAAGTGATAACTTCAAAAGGGCCAGCTAACAGGGGTTGC
Organism: Podarcis muralis; assembly: GCF_964188315.1. Lineage (NCBI taxonomy): Eukaryota > Metazoa > Chordata > Lepidosauria > Squamata > Lacertidae > Podarcis > Podarcis muralis. Next base: position 9,067,000 of record NC_135664.1, on the reverse strand, counting down.
AAATCAACAAAGCTGGGTCTTCCCCAATGGCAAACTCCTTGGCAGTGTAGCCCATCTGCAAAGGAACAACCAGGAGCTCTCTTTAAGCTTCCAATAGTTCCTTTACAGGTGCATCCTTACCTGTCCCTCATCACATATGTCAGGTGAGCAGCAGATGAGTAAGGTTTGGAGGGAAACTGCCTTGTGGACCAAATCAGGACCTGTGCCAGGCAAATTTAGGTCCCCCACCCTCAAAATAGACTAGTCCAATAGCTTTCAAACTTTTTAACTTGCGTAGACTCTTTCTACTCTCACCTATCTGCTGAGGGATGCCTATATCTCTGCACCACATGCCTTTCTCTTACTTGAAAAGAGCATTGCACTGCTGACTTACAATACGTACGTAATCCAAAACCCTTCTGAGCTTTGCCACTGGTTAATAAAGCTCCACTCTCTGTTCTCTTCCTCTACAATACGTTTATCTGAAACAGAATGCCACCTTAACTGCTTTCATCCTAATTATCAAGCTTGTTATAATTCTAATCTGTCATCTGAAATTTCTCTCAGTCACTCCCGTTTTTATTTTGTATCCTCTGTCTCATCTACAAATTTGTTACGAATACTCAGTCATCCTAAACTTAAAAGCCTTATGTCCTAAGTCTATAATTTGATACTTGTACGGACAAGGCCGTGCAGCCGAGACGAAAAAGGAAAGAACAAAGAGAAAAGGAGACTGAAATATTCATTTAGTGAACTTTAGAGCGATTCCTTAAGATGAGCCATTGAAGAGTCACAAGCACATAAATGAAGTTTATAAAAATAAATAAAGAGAGGGTGACAACGTGAGTCTCCAGTACATGACCAGACAGCACTAACTTTATGTAGTCAATTGTGTGTAAGGAAATAAACCTTCTGTCTCTTTGGGATCAAAGAGGCAGGAAAGGATGGGAGAGTAATTTGATTCAGTTTACATTTAAAGGTGAATTTCCTAAATCTGCATTTTAAAAAAACCAAAACCACCAAGAGCTACCTGACCATCAGCTGCATCTTGCCAGAAGGTAAGAGCCCATCGCTCCCCTACTGTTCTTCATGCCTGATGCCCTGCAGAGGCACCGATTCTGCGGGGTCCCTACTTCCCTGCAGAGTAGCACCCCACACCACAGGACCTATGTTTCTGCACAAGAGCTGAAGTGGAGGCACTGATTCTGCAGAATGCAGGGTGCTCACTTGCAGAGAAGCCATGGCTTTTTTTTTTTTAATTAAAAAACCTAATGAGACATCAGCCTGCCCCTGAACTAATTTGGAACTGGATCCAGGGCAGGCTGGGTTGTCCCATGTTGGTCTAAGGTGGGTTACCCTGACTAAGGCTCCTTGAATTGGAGCATGGGTAGGCAAACTAAGGCCCGGGGGCCGGATCCGGCCCAATCACCTTCTCAATCCAGCCCGCAGACGGTCCAGGAATCAGTGTGTTTTTACATTAGTAGAATGTGTCCTTTTATTTAAAATTCATCTCTGGGTTATTTGTGGGGCCTGCCTGGTGTTTTTACATGAGCAGAATGTGTGCTTTTATTTAAAATGCATCTCTGGGTTATTTGTGGGGGTATAGGAATTAGTTCATTTCCCCCCCCCCCAAAATATAGTCTGGCCCCCCACAAGGTCTGAGGGACAGTGGACCGGCCCCCTGCAGAAAAAGATTGCTGACTCCTGTTGGAACCATGGGAAGGGGCTGTACACAGCTACACTAGAAACCCCATCTCTCTCCACACCCTTCATCATAAAGCTGAGAGGCAGAAGAAAAAGCCTCCCTTTTATTTTGAATTTAGTTTATGTTTCTTTTCCACAGTGAAATGAGCCCAAAGTGACTAACAAACATCTATTCACATAATTTAACGTTTTTGGGGGGAGGTGGGACACATTTGTTACAAAACCTGCAACACAAGGCTAAAAACAACTCAGTCAACAAGAAGTCCCAGCAAAGGAAGAATGGATACAAGAACTTGCAGAATATGCAGAAATGGCAAAACTCCCCAGAAGAGTAAGAAATCAAGATAACAAACTTTTTATAAAGGAATGGAAATGGTTTATTGAATATTTACAGATGAATTGTAAATGGAGAAGAACATTGGCAGGATTGTTGTAATAAACTGCGGCTTCATAAGAGTATATATTTAAAGAAGATGAATAAATGAGTAAATTAAGTTATTTTGGATATGCAGAAGATATTAAAAATAAATTTAAGGAACCGCAGAAAGAGGAGGAAGGAACTCAAGTTTTGAAATGTCAAAATGATTGTAAAATCAGTGAAACGTATAAACCTGAAAAGTATAAATTTTTTTAAAAAAAAACAAACAAAAAACAATTCAGTAAACATGAAGTAAATTTAATGTTACGGTAAAATATAGTCTTGACACATACCAAGTACAATGCAAAGTCAAAATTAACAGGCCAAAACAAGCCCCACTGCTGCCACAGCTTAAATAAAGCTCAGAAGAGGTAGGGTCTTCTGACCAGACTAGGTGATTTACAGCCTGTTCCCTCATCTCTCCTTTGGACAAGTCTCAAAGTCACAAAAAGTAGGGTTGGGGGGAGGCAGTGATGGTAAGTAGTCTTCCCCAGCTGCTAGTGCTGATTTTACTGCACTGCTTTCAATCAAGGCCCAGGACAAAGCAGAACCAGAAGTCTCCTCCATTGGCCTAAAGGAAAGGATAACTTGCTAACATATAAAGAACAATGAAACCATCTGTTCGCGAATGCCAATGTATATCATTTATACAGCTACAGTTTTATAATTCGTAACGGACAAGAAAGAGTTAACCAAACAATCATCTCTCTGATTTCCAGCCCAGTATTTCCAAAGCAATTGATTGATGGTAAAGAAGACTTAGCCCTCACATATCAGTTGCAAGAGTTCAGTGAACACAAATTCGCTTCGACCACGCTTACCCATCAGCGGTATTAAAATTGATCCTGATGGATAGGCTTCCTAATTGAGTCAGACATAAATGCAAATGGCGTCCTGTCCAGTATGGAATAGACAGGTGGCTCACCCCCTTCCTCATCACCCAATGTCTAAGACGAACAAACAGAAAACATTTGTGCAAAAGCTTCTTTATGTCCAAATAAGGGGAATCTGGGTGGGGGCAGTTGCAGCTGTTCCTTTGTTCATACCACACACAATGATTCCTCAGGGGCACCTTAATCTATGGATAAAATGAGGTATAGTCACACTTAACACATGTTATTCGAAAACCCAACCACATTTCTGTGAATCCTGAAATGTGCTCTTGGTCCAAAATATAGCAACTGAATAATAATAATAAACCCTCCATTGTTCTCAGATATGATTTTTAGCCCCCACCCCCCAGTTAAACACATTTGCTCAAGAAAGACCCTGAGACATTATTGTTCAAGAGGCATAAAACAAAGTAGAATTTCGTTTCCATTTACCTTCACATCAACTGGGGTGGGGGGGTGTCAATGTGGTTGTGCTATGTTGGTGGCAGATGCCCAATGCTCTGTGTCATGAAATATGCAGGCAGCCCCTGGTACAAAGAACCTTGAAAACTGAAGAGCCTCGTGGGAAAGTTTGTTGCATGATCAGACTAGAGACTGCCACATTATAGTAAAACATCCATTTCATGCATCTGATGAAGCAGAGCTTATTCCACAACTCCTGTAAATGATATTTCCCTTTGGGTCAATGCTTCTGAGAAAGTCATGTGAAACTCAAAAGCTGTTGGTAACACACCAACCCAAGCTTGCCTAATAATAGGTGTTCATTTTTTGCCTACTTGCCCATCTTCTGGGCAAGTGTCTATGTACTATGTATTTCCATATTCCAATATAATTTTAAGTATTGAGTAACTAGGGTTGGCGCAACAAGTCAACTGATCAGCAAGTATTTGACCAAGGTGCTAGTGCAGAGGAGAAACTAGCCTCAATCCCTGGTTCAGCATTGTGTGTGAACTTGAGACTATGGTTAGACAAACAAACCATGATAAATAAGCCAAGAACAAGTCTATGGTTTGCTGTAACAGCCGAATGTGTGCGAGAACCACTGCAGTATTTGAAGCAAGAAGTTAGTTTTCAACTACCATTTTTCTCAAGTTCAGGAAGGTGGATTCTATAAAAGGGCTGCTAACCTTTGGAGTTACCATTCAGAAATTAACAGTTGCTGTTTATTTGCCTCACACACTGTCAGAGTTCGTTAATGTTAACATCTTTAGCCAAGGGAGTAACTAAATCTTTTCCAAACCTTAGGAAAATTCTGTAAAAAAATGTTATATACCTGCAACTTCATTTTTAGCAGTTTATTTAACAAAAAGAAGTCATGTTGAAGAGGAGCAATATCCTTACAGTTCAAATTCTAATATTAACAGAAAACTCATCCCCCTTTTAACTTCCAAATCACAGTCACGCCTACAATTAATCTCTAACAAGGACTGGGTTAGATACCAATTTTTCTAGAGACATGATATACAAAAGCTTGATTAGGAATCAATACCCCAAAATTCATTGTCCCTTTTTTCAATAAACCCTCAAGAATTTTCTTGAATGTCATGTAGAAGACAACTAAACATTAAGTATATACAATATAGAATAATTACATTCATAGATCAGTTTTGTCATACGAAAGTAATTCAAGTGTATATAAGTAGTAAGTATTGGCAGCGCTATATCTTTGGGAAGGTATTGTATGTGTACCTACAAAATTTATAAACAGAGCCCATATCCCCGCCCCCCAAAAATACAAATAAAAAATAAGCAAGATTTGCCACCCTATTGAGTTACAAACTTTAGCACCAATAAAAGGCCTGATGCAAAATAATTGCTTTGCAAACAGCTCTATGCAATTCTAGCTATACTGCTTTCAGATCACAATGAATTTCCCTGTCAATTTATATACCTCCTGTCACTACACGATTGATATTCATTTCAACAATCGCTGCTGTTTCAGCAAAAAATAAGATTGCCCTTTCTGATTAATCATTTATTCTAAATATGCAAGAGACAGACCAACAGGTTCAATCTATAACAATGAGACTCTTGAGACTATTACTGAATACTCTTAGCAAGCATTGAGATGGGGACAGAATAAGAGGAACTTGGAACACAAAAATGGCAAAATTGTTGCACCACAGAAAACCAAATTCTGGGCTGCCCCATAGAACTGAGACATTTCAAAAGCTCTTGCAAATATCCATAGCCTAAGGAGCCCTTTGCTAACTTCCATATATGCAGGCTTTCCTTGTTTAATGTCATTGCCATGGTGACATCCTTGAAATCTAATTCCGCAGCCATTCATGTTGTGGTAACTCAGAGGTTCATTCAATGCCTGGAAGAAGACTGGGTGCTAAGGCTCTAGCACGGCTTTTCAAAGAAGCTGAATGAAGGAAAAGTAAGGAAAAGTTAAGGGCGAATGGGGAAAGAATGTTTAAGTTAGGAAAATACTGAACAATCCAAGTAAGTTCTGTAGTTCTGCATCTTTCTGTGAAAGTCAAGAATGCTTTAGCACTAAATACCGTATTTTTTGCTCTATAAGGTTCACTTTTTCCCTCCTAAAAAGTAAGGGGAAATGTGTGTGCGTCTTATGGAGCGAATGCAGGCTGCACAGCTATCCCAGAAGCCAGAACAGCAAGAGGGATTGCTGCTTTCACTGCGCAGCAATCCCTCTTGCTGTTCTGGCTTCTGAGATTCAGAATATTTTTTTTCTTGCCGTAATGATGTTTGCCCATCAGGTATCAGCTATGCCATAGAAACACGGAAAACCACTGAACCTAACTTCCTGCAGCTAAATCAGAGTTGCCTACAGCAAAACAATCTATACACATTTATCCAAGGTCTGTTGGAAATGACCACAGAGAGTCCTTATGCATGAACAAATTTCCATTGTTCAACTGATTTAATGTTCAGAACCAACCTCCCTTGTATCTACATTTGTGATTAAGGTAAGTAGGGCAGCCTTCCCTCAACACAATAATCTCCAGAGGTTTAGGACTAAAATTCCCAAGATACCTGACCATATGGGCTTTGCTAACTGGGGTTCATGAGAACTGCAGCAAAAATAATAATAATACAGGGCATCAGGTTGGAGAGCGCTGGACTTATGGACTTTCATGGACTGATTGGACGCAGAGGAATGATGGAAGGAACCAGTTGGAGAACCAACCAGGGAAGAAGGAGGTCTGGGAGTGGGACAACAATGAGAGGTCAAAGGGAGAAGACTGTGAAGTGGAGGTGTTGGAAGCTGAAGAGTTAACAGGGCTTATCTGAGGTGGGAATCTGTGAGAGAGAAGTCCAGAATCAGAGGCAGAATCTGAAACAAGAGGGTGGGAGGAGGGAGCCCAAGAGGCAGAGATGAGTCAGGCTGGTCATGGGTGTCTCCCCTCTCCTGCTGCGACAAGCTCCCATCCCCCCTTTTCTCCCAGAACCAGAAGTGGTATGAAAAGGGCAGCGAAGAGGGCATCTGCCTGCAGGCGCAGTCTCCAATTGATTGGGAAAAGCCCTGGAGAGGAGGGGACTTAGATGGCTGAGAGGAGGCCTGGACCTTGAGTCTTGGCAACTGACTCTCATGGAGTAAGGCTACTGGGAATGAGCTGTTTCGCTAATGAAGAGTTAACTCCAACTCAGAACAGTGTGATTTACTGTCGGCTCGCTTTCTGACACTGTAGCAGGGAATGTTGGGAAGACTTGCCCTTCGCTGCCAGCACACAAGCTTGTTCCACACTGCTTGTAGGTTCCCAGCCATCCTACCAAAATGTCCACGCACTGAAATACCCATGAGTCCATACCCGCTATTATACAATTAATGGGAGCAAGTATTAAAGAATTCTGTTATCCTCAAAATTAGAGACATTAAAAAACCAAGAATGTTCAACCTATGACGTCACATAAAAAAAGATGGGACCAAATCTAGTTTACTACGAATTAGTAGCATTCATGGCATGAGAACCATTTTCCTGTGGTGTGAACAGCTACCATTACAACACGTCCCGCAGGTGAGGTATAAGGATAAGTAAGTTGTGTGCAGGTTATAAGGACAGGTGAGTCGTGTGACTGTGTGACCTTACCTATAGATTCAGTACCTAGGAGGGAAGCAAAATTGGTTCTAGTTATAAATCTAAGCATCTTTGGTCATGGACTACCCATGTGTATGTCCAACCACACTACCTGACGGCAACAAGCACTAAACAGCTTGGTGCGAAACGCGTGACCACACTCAGATGTTGAGATTATATAGGCATGAGCAGAGCATAATGGAAGTAGACCACAGTCCACTACCACAGATCCACAACAAGGCTAAAAACATTTATAATGAGACAGGACCATATATCCTGTACTTCCTCCAGGTAGTATGAAATAGTATGAATACTGGTGAGTATGAATACTGGTGAGAAAGTTATTAGAGAGCATTGCAATACCTCCCCTGAACAGAGACTGTTCCTCAGAGTAAGCTAAGCTGCGCACACAACATACATTTAAAGAGCATTTTTTCCTCCCAAAGAGTCCTGTAGTTTGTGAAGGATGCGAGAAATTGCAGCTCCATGAGGATTTCCAGGATTATTTTTGGTGGGGAGGTTCTTTAAACATTTGATGTGTACGCAGCACTGGAAAGCAGCAAAATTTTCTTACTGCTTTTCAAGCAAGGAAGCTTTATGGAAGTCTCCTGGGAAATTCATTAGGAGACAAACAGGATGTTAATGTCAAATACATTTAAAAGTCATCACACCAAGAAGCTTACTGTCTAGAATATAATTAGATTGCTGTTTCAGCACCAAATCCTAGAGAGATTTAATTCCTATTGAATAAGTGCGGTACTCAGACCTCCAAATGGATTACATATACAAATCCCTTCTCCACTGAATGATCAATAGTCTGATGCAGAGGGCAAGTTCCATAAATAATGCTCAGGAAAAGAAACATCATTTGAATTCTCCATCTTGAATAAAACATCAGCAACTATTAATCTGATTTTTAAATGGCTTTCTTTCAGTTTTATACTGCTTATGCTTCGCTGACTAGCTGTACGAGTTAACCTGGTCTATGACCGTTTAATAAAATTTGATTTGATTTTATACTGCTTGAAAATACTACTCAGTCATAACTCTATTAGGCGAGACTAAAGATACAAGCGGTGGCTGTCCGATAAGTGTGCAACCACACATTTGTGCGTAACACCAAACCCGGAAGTGACCCAAAAATAGCAGAAAAGGGGGTGAAACAGGGTGGGGATGGAACAGGATGGGGCAGCCTTACACGGGCCCTGCCAACACACAGGGGGGTCCAGAATGTAACCCCACACAAATTGGTTGCTCCCTGTATTGTAAAGGTAAAGGGACCCCTGACCGTTAAGCCCAGTTGTGGACAACTCTAGGGTTGCGGCGCTCATCTCGCTTTACTGGCCAAGGGAGCCAGTGTTTTGTCTGCAGACAGCTTCCGGGTCATGTGGCCAGCATGACTAAGCCGCTTCTGGAGAACCAGAGCAGCACATGGAAACGCCGTTTACCTTCCCACCGGAGCGGTACCTATTTATCTACTTCCACTTTGACATGCTTTCGAACTGCTAGGTGGGCATGAGCAGGGACCGAGCAATGGGAGCTCACCCCGTCGCAGGGATTCGAACTACCAACCTTCTGATCAGCAAGCCCTAGGCTCTGTGGTTTAGACCACAGTGCCACCCACGTCTCAGTGCCTGTACTGTAGCACCACATTAAAATGCCCCATATGCAGCACAAGGGAATAAACATTTTAGGTAAAAAAAAAAACTAGAACATGTACTCTAGATCATTATAACAAATCATGCTGTTATTATGATGTTACAGGCATAGCAGGACTGCATTTCAGGTAGATGCCAAGCAACAATTGCATAGGAACATGCTGGGGAGGAAATGGTTTTCCAATTAGCACACCCATATTCTATGGAGGAAGAGTTAGCTTGTCAATTACGTAAATACCTTGTGATCTGTCTGAATCAAGGAAAGCATTGGTAAGCTTGTGCATTATGTGCTTGTGCAGTGCTCTTGTGAGCTAATGGGATATTTCAAGTCCAGGTAAATGGAGGTTGAAGGCTCTTGGTTGAAGCCTACAAGAGGTATTTTCATTTACTGGCTTCCTTAAGAAGACAGAGGCTACAATCCTAAACAAACTTAAGTTCTGCTAATAGCTGCTAAACTTGCTGATAAAGTAAACATGGTTAAGACCAGCAATTCTACATTTATACTATTAATGACTCCCGCTTTCATGTTACTTTATTTTTAAATAAACTACGTGATGGTGAATTCAGATCAGCTTATCACCCATCTCAGCGATCTTTCCAAGAAGTGCTTATCACTACTAATCACTGACTGTTTACTTACTTTTACCATATCACTGGGGCACTGAAGTCACAGTTACTATGGAGTCCCATTGAGCTAAGTGGTAGTTATTTCTCAGTAAGCATGATTGGGGAGTAAGGAACATTTCCAACACCTGTCATTTCCCTGCAGTTTATTCCCAGCTCCCTTATCACTATCACTACTAGTAAAATATACAGAATGCGGAAGAACTTGGAGCACAGGAAAAAGGACAAGCCAGGAAGGGTTTGGAGAGACCCCTTAAATATGTAGAAAATTGTGCGCTTACTCAACACAATGAGTCTCAAGACTATCTACAGGAATTCATAAACACATATTAAAAGAATAAAATAATAAAATTGCCACAGCCTGTACGTGTATCAAATTATGCACCTTGCACAGTATAATTGCAGAATCAGGAAGCACACATCATGCTATGCTGCTGATCCTATTACCTCTTGCTATCTGTGCTTAGGGACGCGGGTGGCGCTGTGGGTTAAACCACAGAGCCTAGGGCTTGCTGATCAGAAGGTTGGTAGTTCGAATTCCCGCGACCGGGTGAGCTTCTGTTGCTCGGTCCCTGCTCCTGCCCACCTAGCAGTTCGAAAGCATGTCAGAGTGCAAGTAGATAAATAGGTACCGCTCTGGCAGGAAGGTAAACGGCGTTACCGTGCGCTGCTCTGGTTCGCCAGAAGCAGCTTAGTCATGCTGGCCACATGACCCAGAAGCTGTACGCTGGCTCCCTCGGCCAGTAAAGCGAATTGAGCGCTGCAACCCCAGAGTTGGTCACAACTGGACCTAATAGTCAGGGGTCCCTTTACCTTTTATCTGTGCTTAGAGCTGCAACAAGTCGAGAAATGGGGGAAATTATTTCTATGTTTTACGACAGTCACCACCAAACAACAGGCTTAATATTCTTACATTTCAGAACATGACAACATTAGCAAGAGTTTATCTTTGCTAAAGGAGTAATAGAGGCTGGAAAGATGGAGAACTGCTAGATGGAGCTTTCCAATCTTAAAAATAAGAGTTTATGGATTTTTTTTTTAAAATGGAAGAGTAAAATATTTTGATATGTAGGACTGTGTGCAGCTCTTAAGTTAGATCCTTTGTCTTGCAAGTTATAGCATGCAGATATACTTCTTTTGAGCTATCCTTGAACTCTTTGCTAGAAAAGAATGACAGCCACTAAATAAAGTTGATTGAATTCACCACAAGACACCAAATTCAGTATTTTCTGCTGGGGAGTTCTCAGACAATTTTGGGATTCACATTTTTATTGCTTTCCAGAAAATCAGGCTCTTTAACTGGCTCCAAAGTTTGGTCCATTAAATAAATGGGGAGACCCAAGTGGTAGGAACACTGATGGGGCTATGATGACTTTGTCCAAGACCATCCTTCCATTGATACAAAATTGAAATACTGATAAACTGTTTTTACAAAAAAACAAACACAACACTCACTGTGCTAACATGATGTAATGCCAGAGACAATGTTCCAGCTTTCCCAATTATTGCAACCCTGAAGCTATCATCTTGCACACAGACTATTCCAAAATAGTATGCATAATTATGGGGTAGCGAGCAGTGTACCAGATATTCCTGTTGAGTGAAGCCTGAAAGCCCTAAAAAGCCTTCTGGCAAATAATCTAAGCAACTAATATCAAACTTCCCAGAACAACAGTCATTCACTGTTGTCATTCCCTAATGCAAGACAGTAGCTTCAAATTATGACTTGGTGATGAACCACAGATTCAGCTAAAAGGTTTGCCATTTCCTCTGCGTCTTTGATCATGTACAACTTCTCAGGCAGTATGTTCCAAGTTAATTATAATCAAGCTTCTGCAACGTTATCCAGGCATTTAAAATCTAAATGGTACCTTTGGTGGGTATTACACAGAAAAGAAATCAATGTTTGATTATACTTAAGAAGTTTCAGGTGCCTATTTAAAAAACAAGACATTTGATACCTGCTGACCTTAATCACATATTGATTCCCCTACCCCTATACGTATATAATACATAGGAGTCCAGAAGAAACACAGTTTCAGTTCCGATTCAACTGCTCTATCCAAATAGGTAAAAATGTAAAGGTAAAGGACCTCAGGACAGTTAAGTCCAGTCAAAGGCGACTCTGGGGTTGCAGCGCTCATCTCGCTTAAAGGCCAAAGGAGCCGGCGTTTGTCCACAGACAGCTTTCTGGGTCATGTGGCCAGCATGACTAAGCCACTTCTGGCGCAACGGGACACTGTGACAGAAGCCAGAGCGCTGTTTACCTTCCTGCCACAGCAGTACCTATTCATCTACTCGCACTGGTATGATTTCGAACTGCTAGGTTGGCAGGAGCTGAGACAGAGCAACGGGAGCTCACCCTGTTGCGGAGATTCGAACCGCCAGCCTTCTGATCAGCAAGCCCAAGAGGCTCAGTGGTTTAGACCTCAGCGCCACCCGCGTACCTTGCTATTCAAATATCTAGTTCTATATCTCAAGGCCTCTTGGAATCCAGTGAACTATGTGATCAATGCCTCTTTCATGTGTATCCACAGCAGTTCAGGAACTGTTTCCTCTTGTAGCATAGCCCCATAAAGGGCTGCTATGTAAATATTCATACTGGAATGCCAACTCAATGGATCTTTCATCTAACCACTGCCCCAATTCAAAACCAAAACCCTGCGATACCTTTCTATGTGTGGAAATACACTTTTGAAACTTGCAGGTTTCAAAAACATGTTGCAATACAACATGGGAAGGGGCTGTTCCAAACCCAAGTTAAAGTTCCTGATTGAAACATACAAGACTTCAGACATAACCAATGAAGCTCTTTGGATTGTATCTCGGATATACTGTTCCAATACTAGCAGCAGCAGCAGAAATATCATTAAAAGTATCCTATGTCATGGACCAAGCATGGTTGCCACATTAAAGCCGTATCTTGTTAATTTCTATCGAGAAGGCTGGAGTATTGCTTTGGTCTTATTTCTCACAACAGTTAAGTGCATAAGTCAACAGGCCTGTCACACAATTAAAATTTGTTTCTTTTTCCAAGGAAGGGATTCTAAGCTTGCATGAGCCTAACTGTGACATTTGATCTGAATAGCAGTGCCTCTTCTTATGCCATATATATTCATTCCATTATTCAAAAAGGTTTTGCTATGTAGCATCAGGGGCTGCTGTTAGAGAAACCAATCAAAAGCCCTTTAAGATGAGGCAAGCTAGTTTCGTGCTTCTCCAAAACACAAGCCTTCACCTCAAAGTAGGAAAGAGCTGGTTACAGTGTGATGTTTCACTTTTTATATGCATACTTTGTTCTCTTCATACACACAACACATTGGTGCAAACTCCGGGCATCCCCTTGTTTGATAGATGGATAGCTCAGTTAGTTAGAGCGTGGTGCTGGCAATACCAAGGTTGCAGGTTCAATACCTGTATGGGACAGCTGCATATTCCTGCATTTTGCAGTGGGTTGCACTAGACTAGATGACCCTCAGCTCTATGATTCTCTGTGATATCCCTGCCCAACAACCAGCTTATCTGAAAGGAGTGCTTCTCCCAAGACGTTCCTACTCACATGTTAAAATCTGCTGATAATAATTTCCATTATTTGCGAGAATTTAGACACAACTGGCCATATTCCGCCCCCCTCGCAGGGAGACATGGCTAGCTGATTTTCTTATTAACTTTAAGAGAGGAGCTAAAACTTCTTTTTTTAGAAAAATGTTTGGATTGCTAGAATACCCAATTAAACCTATTTGTGTTGTTTTTGCTTGAATTTTAATTGACTTTGTATTGCCTTCTATTCTATTTTTTAAAATAATAATACTGTAGTAGGTGCATTCCAAGTATGCAGATACAAGAGGTTAGCAGGGGTCAGCAAAATTTTTCAGCAGGGGGCCAGTCCACTGTCCCTCAGACCTTGTGGGGGGCCAGACTTTATTGGGGGGGGGGATGAACGAATTCCTATGCCCCACAAATAAATAATAAATAATAATAATAATAATAATAATAAATTTTTATTTATACCCTGCCCTTCCCAGTTCAAAAACCAGGCTCAGGGCAGCTGACAACAAATTTCAAACACTTTAAAACTTAATTATAAAAGCAGCATAAAATACAGTATAAAAACATGAATAAAAATAAATTCAAAAATCAAAAATCAATTAGATAATCCCCAGGGCTAGCTGGCTGAATAACCCAGAGATGCATTTTAAATAAAAGGACACATTCTACTCATTTAAAAACACACTGATTCCCAGACCGTCCGTGGGCCGGATTTAGAAGGCGATTGGGCCGGATTTGGCCCACGGGCCTTAGTTTGCCTACCCATGAGTTAAAGCATAAGTAGAATCCTAGTGACTGGACCAAATTATATGATATACCAATGTTACAGAAGGGTATCCCATGTCGCAGCTGGTGATGCTGTGCCAAAGTTGGAAGGATGTTATAATTAACATTTTGACATCAATATTAAAGACTGGGCTGTAATCATTTCCACCTATGACCAATTAATTCCCGCCCCCCACTGTAGTCATCTATCAACAGTAGGTATGGCTATTGAAAGTACAATGCAATTCACCGATTTTAAGTACAAAAACCATCAACCTATAGCAATATGAGGCATTTCCTTGATATGACTATTGCCCAGTTACAGAGCCGGTGACACCCTCCATGAGCCCTAAAGCAAATGCACGTGAATTCAGTGACAACATTAATGTGACATCACCACATCACTTTGAAGAAAACGAATCCTTGCAGTATTCACTGAGTTTCATCCTCCAGCTCACTAGGCGTTGCCTTTGCATGCACGAGGTGCGCTGCCAAACTCACTTGCAATACAAGTATTACCAAACGTCAGTAACCAAAACCTCTGCATGTTCAATATCAAGACGTTGTTTAGCCTCACGAATGCTAAATAAGTGGTAAGTTCTGGCAGAACAGTGAAAGCTAAATGTTTCTTGCAGCACGATGTTCCAGCTAAAAGACATCATTGCGATTAACTGATTTCATTCGTTCTTTTATACAGCTCCTTATTTTTTGAACTATATCATTATTTCATACAGTTGAAACCCAGATAAAGGTGGGGGTCTGTGTATTTTGTAAATGCGTTGTTACTTCTATTAGAACTTTATGAAACAGAAAGCACTCAGGGGGCAGCATCTGAATGGGTTTCGCACTGCAGGATCACCCTTGTATTGGTGGGACAAGGTGATGGCTGTACAAGTTTAGGCAGAAACGATGTTTTAGCCAAGTAAATGACTAACACACTTACAATGCTCAGAATTCATTCCCCCCCCCCCCCAAGTTTCATATACTTGGAAAGGTTAATTTCCAAGCATTTATAAACTGCTTGATATTTTTGAAACACGTCTTTGAACTGGATGTGTTAAGCCTGGATCGTCTAGTTCTCAGTTCGTGTACCTGTGTGAAGTTAAGGTTTGCTTACTGGTGCCCCTCACAGTTGGCAAAAGTGTAAGAGTCTTACCAGACAACTTCAAAATCCCCTGCCTCCTTCAGTTAACTATGGCACTAAGGGGCACTAACCCAAACCCCCTTATTCATTCTTAGAGTGCTGCTTGATCAAACTGGACACACTACTCACATATACAGTATGTCCTTAGGAGTATTACTAGATAATTAAATGTGCCCATCTTTCCAGCAAGAAAACTGCTAACATGGAAAAACTTATTTGATAACTTCTGAGGGAGGGGATGTGGCAAGTTCTCCGCAGCAGCCTAGCCAACACGCAGGTTCTATTGTAAAGGCTTCATTAATTTTTTAGTGCCGGAGGATGATGTTGCAATTTTCCATCCCTGAGCAGAAAGCACGGATGAATTCACTGGCTGGTACTTCTTTACAATTGCAACTAGCCAATCCAGTTACAGTCCTGGGCTGGCTGGCTGGCTGGCTGCAACAAAAGCCCCACAGACCCAGCACAGCAGTCTCTGGAATGCAATTCAGCACAAGCCAAAAAAGGGACAGCTTAAAAAACAAACAAGCACCGCACACACACTGCCCGTGCAATCGCTTAGTGTTTCAAATCCCAGGCAGGAATACATTCACCAACCACCTTTTTAAAGTCACAGACCAGGCCTAAAAGTCTGGATTCTCCTTCCTCCCCTCGTCCACACCAGCACACGCACCAGTTTCTCGGACACAGCTGATGCACCATTAAACACCAGCGATTAAATATGCAGCATCCGAAGGAAACCGAATTCCTCCGTGCAACAGCTGCAAGCAGAGAGAGCCCAGCTCTCGGGTCAGGCCAGCAGCTGAAGCTCCTGCAGGGAAGGCTGATCCCGCCAGCATCCCAGTCCGTCCTCGCTAACTTGGCGATCGGGCAGCAGTTGCCCACAGTGGCGTAGCGTGGGGGGTGCAGGGGGGCCGGCCGCACCGGGCGCAACATCTGGGGGTTAGGGGGCGCAAATCCAAGGGTTAGGGGGCGCAAATCCACGGGTTAGGGGGTGCAAATCCAAGGGTTAGGGGGCGCAAATCCACGGGTTAGGGGGTGCAAATCCAAGGGTTAGGGGGCGCAAATCCAAGGGTTAGGGGGCGCAAATCCAAGGGTTAGGGGGCGCAAATCCACGGGTCACGGGTTAGGGGGTGCAAATCCAAGGGTTAGGGGGCGCAAATCCACGGGTTAGGGGGTGCAAATCCAAGGGTTAGGGGGCGCAAATCCAAGGGTTAGGGGGCGCAAATCCACGGGTTAGGGGGCGCAAATCCACGGGTTAGGGGGCGCAAATCCACGGGTTAGGGGGCGCAAATTACTTGCCTTGCCCCGGGTGCTGACAACCCACGCTACGCCACTGGTTGCCCAGATCCACCTATGGCGAAGCCCCTCTCCGGGACCAGCCAAGCCCTTCCTTGAATTAACCTGGCGGCCAACGGCCTCGGTCGGACTGCCGGCCCTCGCAGCAGGCCGTTAGTTGGCCAGGCGGCGGCTCCCTGCTGCCGCCCCAGCTACCTGCCAGCCCCGCTCCAAGAGCGAGGAGGGAGCCACGGGAGAGGGGCTGCGAGCAACATGTCCCCCTCTCGGACCTCCTCGGGCCTGCGTCCCAGAGTTAGTCCCAGAGTCCCCCTCTCTCCCAGCCAAATCTCCCCAGCTCCATTTCCCCCACAAGAGATAGCAGGTAACAAAGAAAGGAGGGAGAGAGGAAGGAAGGAAGAAGGAAGGAAGGACGGGGGGGGGGGGTTGTCCTCGAACAAGAAGCAACACCACGGCGCCTTACCTGACAGCAACCCGGACGGAGCTCTCGTCTTGGCCGGCCGACATGGCTCAGAGCTGGGAGGCGCGGCGGGCTCGGGAGAAAGAGCGTGTCATTTAATTCGAATTGCGCACGGAAACCAAAGGTGAGAAGGGGCGAGCGGAGGAGGCGGGAGCCGCTGTTCGGCGGGGAGGCGGCCCGAGGGAGCTGCGCGCCTCACCTCCGGCGCCTCCTCCACCTCCTCGTCTCTCCAGCCATTTTAGGTGACTGGCTGAATGAATAGGTAGCAGCCAAGCAGCAGCAGCGGCGGCGGAGAGGGCTGACACTCCGCCCACCGCGGCTCGTTGCGCTCCCGGCCCCTCGAGGCGGAGCGGCGCTGGGTTTAGCCAGCCCTCCTGCCCTCCCTCCTGCCCCTTCGTCAGCCCGCCTCCCCGACCAGCAGTCGCCTCGCTCTGCACCAGGCGCGCTGCTTGGCTGTCTGTCTGTCTCTCTCTCTGGCTGTGCCCGGGCGGCGGCGGCAGCTTCAGCTTTTCTGCAGCCGCAATGCGTAACCAAGCCCGCCCTCCCCGCTCGCCTCAGCAGCTCGCGGGCCCATCTGGGCCGAGGGCTCCCAGGCGGAGCCGCGCGCTTGCCTGCCCGCTCTTGCCGCTCGCGCGCGCTCCGTACGCAGCTGGCAGGGGAGCGAAGAGCGCGCGTTGCTTTCCCCTCAGCTGAAGCGTTTCCTCGGTCCCTGTCGTCATTGTCGCCGACCCTACATTTTCTAATAATAATAACTTTATTCTTTGTATCCCGTCCAACACATATGAAAGCATAATAAAATGTCACACATTCAAAAACTGTCCTATACTGTACAGGGTTGCCAAAGGTTGTGTGGTTCTTTATTTCCTTGACACCTGATGGGAGGGGGTTCCACAAGGTGGGTGCCACTACCGAGAAGGCCCTCTGCCTGGTCCCCTGTAACCTCACTTGTCACAGTGAGGGAACCTCCAGAAGGCCCTCGGAGCTGGACCTCAGTCTCCAGGCAGGACGATGGTGGTGGAGACACTCCTTCAGGTACAGTGGTACCTCGGGTTACATACATACGCTTCAGGTTACAGACTCCGCTAACCCAGAAATAGTGCTTCAGGTTAAGAACTTTGCTTCAGGATGAGAACAGAAATCGTGGTCCGGCAGCGCGGTGGCAGCAGCAGGCCCCATTAGCTAAAGTGGTGCTTCAGGTTAAGAACAGTTTCAGGTTAAGAACGGACCTCCGGAACGAATTAAGTACATAACCAGAGGTACCACTGTATACTGGGTGGAGGCAGTTTAGGGCTTTCAAGGTCAGCACCAACTGACCAACACTTTGAATTGTGCTTGGAAATGTACTGGAAGTCAATGTGAATATTTCAGGACTGGTGTCATATGGTCCCGGCGGCTGCTCCCGGTCGCCAGTCTGGCTGCCACATTTTGGATTAGTTGCAGTTTCTGCGTCTCCTTCAAAGGTAACCTCACGGAGAGTGCATTGCTGTAGTCCAAGCGGGAGATAACCAGAGCATGCAACACTCTGGCAAGACAATCTGTGGGCAGGGTCTCAGCCTGCGTACCAGATGGAGCTAGTAGACAGCTGCCCTGGATACAGAATTGACCTGTGCCTCCATGGGCAGCTGGGGGTTCATAATGACTCCCAGACTGCGCACCTGGTTCTTCAGGACCAGGGAGTCCTCCACACCTGCCCACCCCCTGTCCCTCAGAAACAGTAAAGGTAAAGGTACCCCTGACCATTAGGTCCAGTCGTGGACGACTCTGGGGTTGCGTGCTCATCTTGCTCTATAGGCCAAGGGAGCTGGAGTTTGTCCACAGACAGCTTCCAGGTCATGTGGCCAGCATGTCTAAGCCCCATCTGGCGAAACCAGAGCAGCGCACAGAAACACCATTTACCTTCCCGCCAGAGCGGTACCTATTTATCTACTTGCACTTGACGTGCTTTTGAACTGCTAAGTTGGCAGGAGCTAGGACTGAGCTCACCCCATCGCGGGGATTCGAACTGCCGACCTTCTGATCGGCAAGCCCTGATCGCCACCCACGTCCATTTCCCAGAAACAGTACTTCTGTCTAAAAGGGGAGGTGAGAGAAACCTGTCCTGAAAGCTTTTGGAACATAATGTATATTTAACAAGGTGTGCACACACCTCTAAACTCGCAAGCACATTTCATCTCCTCCTCAGAAAGGACTGGGCCAGACATAGAACTCAGAGCCAGACATTTTGGCATCTCTGGTGAACCACAGAATAGTGCCCCTTCCCCAGCAAGGAAGAAGGGGTGAGTGAAGATCTACAACAGGAACAAGAAGGGGGAAATGAAGATCTACACTGAAGGGTGTTGAACTAGATGACCCTCTGGGTCCCTTGCAGTTCTAGGATTCTGTTATCTGCATGCTGCTGCCCCTATGGATCCTGCTGCCAGAAGCAGTCGTCTCACCTTGTCTCATAAGTGGGCCGGCCCTGGTAGAACTACCTGTTAAGCAGCGGTGCCTTGAGGGCAGAAGTCCAAGGCAGAATGAGCAAGTTTAACATGTTTTGATATACATGGTATATGCTCAGTAAACAGATGACTTGGAAGCAATCAAAATGGCATATTGCATATATAACCAAGCAGGGTACTTCATGGTACTGGATACAAGGCTGCAAAATGGAACTTTGCACTTGTATAATGGGCATCCAGTTTTGGTTCCTTTCACCTATCTTTGTAAAGGGTCATGTTTTCCTGCCCCCCACCAACTCAAGATGTTGTTGAACTGTTGATATAGAGGCAGATATGCAGATCAACAAGGTTAGCCGTGAGACCCCAGTTAGATGTTTGAGCTCACCAATTCAGCAAATCCAAAGACGTCTCTCAATATTAACTGATTCACATTGTCACTATCAATCTCAGCAAATGTCACCCACTGGGCCAAATTAGTGTTACGACCCCAAAGCATAGCTGTCAACTTTTCCCTTTTCTTGTGAGGAATCCTATTTGGAATAAGGGAATTTCCCTTTTAAAAAGGGAAACATTGACAGCTATGCCCCAGAGTTCTACAGCAAGCAAGACCCGAACTAAGGGGCTGCATCTGGCTAAGGTTTGTGACACTGAGCCTGGTGCTGGCGATCAGGTCCACTAAATCTAAGATTCGTGTACAGCAACCTCCATCCTGGCCCAGATCTCACAACACCAGGGGGTATAGAGGCAGAACTGGGACCCACACAGGCACCTTTCCCTGGGTGTAAGAAACCAAGCACCTCCCCACGTACCTCACCATTGCACTAGAGCAGGCAGCACACTGTTGGTTTCTGTTTTCCTCACTGAGCTGGTAGTCACAGGACTATGTTTTCATTCCACAGTCCAGATACTGTTGGATTCCCACGGGAAAGGGAGACGGGATGTGACATTTACTGGTTTCCTGTTTTCCTTGTTCTGTCGTTTCTTTGTTGGAGTTGCTCTCTGCTTCTCACAGAGACAAGATGTGTATTTGTATGCTCTCTGCATAGCTTAGAAATAAAGCTTAGCAATGTAGCCATACCTGCCTCATCCTTCTGTTGCGGACTCTGGGTATATACTCTGCTGGGCTCAAGCCAAGATGAGCCGTATCAGCTCGGAGGACCGGAGCTGAATTTATCTAACACACACAAGGCAGAAGATCAGGAAGGACAGAAGAAGTGTCTGTCTGCAGTCTTGAGAGTTGGCCCCTTAAGGGCTGCAGTTCTCACAAAAGGTGTGGAGCAGTGGTCTGGAGGCAGAGGCTCAAATGGCCTCATTCCATCACTAGCCATTGTTGGGGCAGGTTGCTCACTCTGTGGTGCTACACATCTGACTTTGCCCACAAACTTATTTGCTAGGACAGGACATTGATGTTGTAGACCTTTGCTGCCAGCCATGACAGAGCTCAGTGGAGGGAGTCTCAGGGGCGGTACTTGCCTGGAGGCAAAGTCCATATACAAGGTTCAGTCCAGTCCTAAGGTCAGGAATATCTCGGTTCACGTAGTCAGACGATCCAGGGTGGGTCAAGAAAGCCGAGGTCCAAGGGCACAAGTAGCAGCAAGGCCTGGCCAGGAATAACAAATGTTGATTCCAGCAACTGGCTGAGGCTGCAAACCCTGCTTAAGAAAGCTGGAGCCAGCTGGTTCTCATCAGGAGCAAGAAGGCTGACCAGCAGCAGGTAAAGACACTTCGACTTCTGTTCCTTCAGGCTGCTGCTCAGCAGGTGAAGTCAACTCCTGGCCCATGACAATTTAGGTCTCCTCCACTTAGCCAGGTCAGAAACCAGCCTGAAAAGGGTTGAAGAAGGATCTACCACTCATGAACCCCAGGAGTTGCAGCGTATGTTACCACCCTTCCTTAGAAGAGAAGACCAACACTAGCTTATTTTATTTTATAAGTGACTGAATCACTGCAGTCTTTAAGGAGGACAGAATTCTCAAACTTTGACTTTCAGGAGCCATGATGGGCAAAACTCAAAACTAAACGTGATAGCCTTCAAAGTGCGAAATAACTTGTTGACATTTTCAAGAAAGATTAGGCTTCATTGCCACAAGCAATCCCCAAACCTGGTGATTAAATCTTAAATACGTAGGATATTGATGTAAGATATTGCTGCATGCATTCTGACAGGTCCTACTTGTAAAATAAATCTCCTTATGCAGTTCAATCCAGAGCAGTAGTAGGTGGACGTGTCGATGATTCAAACCTCAATAATGTTAAAACAACTTGGTGACCGAGTATATTGTGGAACACACTAATTTTCAGAATTGAGAAACTTCAGGCTTTGACCTTTGGGAAAGAACAATGCAGCGCTTAAAAGCAACAGAGAAACAGGTGTATCCTGTAGTCTTCATTAGCCATTTCTGAGCAGCAGTTTATATCATATAAATTAGTCATCCTAGTCATCATTCAATGACTCAATGTAATCCTTTTAGAGCTGATCACCACAAAACCAATGCTCGCTCCAGGATATAATAAGAGTTAAAGTAGGCAATGCAAGGCAAATTATTTCAAGCTGGTAAAGTCTCATTTTCAACTATGTAGCATACATATATATATATAATCTTTAAGATGATAACAATGACAGAAATATGCTACTCAGTAACTTTTCAGCTTTAAGTGAGGATACCATGAATCCAAAGGGCATGATCATGATATTTATAAATAATTTTTTTTTAATGTTCCTGAGGAAATGGACTATTACTTCTTTGCTTTAAAGAAAAAGTTGAATGACTGAGAATGCTTCAAAATGATACTTCCATGCTTAAATCCTGATCTAGTTCCCAATAAATTTGAAATTTATTCCTGATCCTAGCTGTAACCACTAAACTAACAAATTACCTAAATTTACTTTGGATACTGATTCTGAAATCAGAAGGCTGTGGGGTTTTTTTTACTACAGTTCACATGGAACCGTAAAGTTACTTGTACTTTATAGACTTCTAATTAAATGATTTGAGGGTTTTGATCTATGTTTATTTATCTATAAACCTCTTCTGCATTTTTACAGCTACGGTTGCCATCCCTGAGCTCAGCAGCTTTTCCTGGCATGTAAACAAATGGGAAAAACTTCAATTCTGATTAAAATCTGTGCATTGGGTTGTCAGCTGTTAAAGGCGCAGGAGAAAGAGCTCAGTTCTCTTTGGTTGGTCATATTCACAGAAGTCCACACTATCAGAGTTGCAGAACATGAATCTAAGCCGTACTATTTTAAGAAGTGTGCGCAAAGGGCGGAGACCTAATAAATAAGTGTTTGTAAAGCACTGTGAGAACTTCGCACAGAAAGCGTTATGTAAGATCTGCAGTACTGAACACATTAACTTTGGCTACCAGCCTAAATGCACTTGTTCCAGCAAAGCCGTACTGACTTAATGTATTTAGGCACTTAAGAGTTTTCTTAAGGACAATATAATACATTGTATTTGGAAAGAATGTATGCCATTATGAAACACCGTTTCTAAACTGGGGAAGAAATTATGAAGTTTGAGGGCTCTTCTATACAGAAAGTAAATTGCACAAATTTCAAATAATCTGTTTTCACAGGCACCGCATTTGCTTATCACTTGTTGTAGGCAGACTGCATATTATCTCAGGCTCAGGTGCATGCCTTTGTTTGCAGAAAAATTACATTTTTAGCAGTAAAATGTTTGATGCTGTGAAAAACAAATGTGGCAAATCTAAGAACTGGATGTGTTTGTCAGTAACATTTATGCATGACAATATCCCGGCAGCACCAGCTCCCCCTCTGGTGTAATCCAAGTAGGACTTCATATGTTAAATGGAAAAATGCCCATTTTTGCTGCAACAGAATGACCTGGCTACCCTTCTGGAACATGTTTCTGGCTATATTTCTAAACACAAATATTCTTGTGACACCGTAACAGCAACCACAGAACGGCCTGAATTAAATAGGGACCATGTCACTAGGGGAAGTGTTCAACTGAGTTTGCTCCCAGGTTAGCATGCAAAGAAGATAGAGTCTCAAGAGGAGTTGTGAAAACATTGGCAGCATTAAGATAAATTCAACAGTGTAAATAAGTTTTGATGGAATACTGAATGGTTTAGTTTATGTAAAATATGCAGGGATTTATGGTATGCAAAATGAACCATGGAAAGAGAAGAAGGGAAGTCATTGATATTTTAAGTATGTTTAAATGAGTATTCAAAACTGTAAAACAGAAAACTTAATAAAAAATTATATATATATATATATATATATATATATATATATAGTCTCAAGAGGATTAATCTTAGGCCTGCAGCCACTGTGAGAGGACTGCGGAAAGCACAGTGATTTGCTTTCATTAAATATAAAATGATTTTTATAAATTGCTTACTATTTTTTAAATGCATTAAATAGTAAGAAAAAGCATTGAGACAGTATTTTCCCTTGCTCAGCAAAAAAAAAAGACAAAAAAACCACCTTGGATTGTAAAGTGAACAAAGACATGCATTAGCCCCAAAGACAATTACCCACAAAAAATGATGTAATTTTTGAATTGTGGCACAGTTTTCATTATATATTGTTGTGGCACACTTCAAATATACTACAGAATAGTTTTGCAATAACCTTAGCTCTGTGTTATTTCTCATAGGAATTGGCCAGCGGCAGCTGTTACATCCATAATTTTAAAAGGCTGTAAAAATTAGCGCGGTGCTTCTCCAGCTTTTTTCATTGCAGAATAACAGTAGTCACACCCTCTGTGATGCTTGTGAAGATATCGGTACACACCATGTTAGGGCTACACATAAACTTAACCTGGACAAGACAGGAGTCCTATGAATGAAAAATGTTGATTCTGGGGTAGAGAGATAACATGTTTTGGACAGAGTTGCATTCTCCTTGAAGGCCAACACTTTTACTCTCCAGTAGTCCTTAGTCTTGTTTGCCAACTGGTTTTCTTCCTAGAAAGGAATTACCTTGCCACAGTAATTCATGCTCAAATCACTAGATTGCTGTAACATACTTTATTTGGTGCTGCCTTTGAAGCGTTATTCCAATTTACAATTGGTAAAGGACCCCTGGACAGTTAAGTCCAATCAAAGGCGATTATGGGGTTACGGCACTCATTTTGCTTTTCAGGCCGAGGGAGCCGGCATTTGTCCCCAGACAGCTTTCCAGGTCATGTGGTAGCTTGACTAAACCGCTTCTGGCACAATGGGACACCGTGACAGAAACCAGAGCGCACAGAAACGCCATTTACCTTCCTGCCACAGTGGTACCTATTTATCTACTTGCACTGGTGTGCTTTCGAACTGCTAGGTTGTCAGGAGCTGGGACAGAGCAATGGGAGCTCACCCTGTTGTGGGCATTCGAACTGCCAACCTTCCAGTTGGCAAGCCCAAGAGGCTCAGTGGTTTAGACCCACGTCCCCTACAATTGGTATACCATGCTGTTTCCTGATGGTTAACTAGGGCGAGAACATACAGCAGCAATCTAAAGCAACAACCCCATTGGCTCCCTGTTGGTTTCTAGGCCCAATTCAGAATGCTGGTGTTGACCCATTCCTTGGAGGTACCCAAAAGACTGCCTCCATTTGTATACACCTGCACATTACACCAGACCAGATTAATACCCAGCACCTGGGTAATGGAAGATTATACAGCAGGGGTGGGGAATCTGTTTCAGCCTGAAGGCCACATTACGTTCTGGGCAACTTTCCAGGGATAACATGCATTTCTTCCTGTCAATAATCCTGTCCTGTTAAGTCCCTCCCACCGCCTTCCTGCACCAGTGTTGGTTTCATAATATAGAGTTCCGCCCATGCTCATTAGTAAAATGTGCTGTATTCCTCTCACTATCTCCGGCTAATCTACCTCACAGAGTTGTTCTGCGGATAAAGTTGCAAAGGGGGTCAGGAACACAGATGATCTCTTAGAAGGGTGGAATATAAATGTATAAAATAAAATAACAAATTATTCAGTTCCACCTGTAGCCCAGGGACCATCAACACACAGAAATAACTACCTGAGGACCACTCTGTTAACTGTTGAATAACTGAAGCTGACCAGAATAACCTCTTTATTTCAGCTTCTCTAAGGAATTGCACCATATTGATTTCTGGATGTTCCAGCAGTTGCACAACCCAAAGTTTGCCTTGAGTGTGCTCTTAACCAACACAGAGAAGTTTTTGCAAAACACTTGCCTATACCACAAACACCTTTGTTTGTCTCCACCCATTGTAGGGTGTGGTTTTTAAAAAATGGCTGGTAAATTCCATATATTTGCAGAGTACCGGGTGATTCCAGAATGCTAGGCTTCATTAGACCAGCATATAAAATGCCAACCTACTTCTGTACATAGAGCAATCCACTGTATCTTGTGTGATGGAGCTGGCTTTCCCAATATTCTGCTGATTAAAGACAGAAACACTTCCAGATTTCTAAAAGTCTTGTTGTTGTTGTTGTTTAGTCGTTTAGTCGTGTCCGACTCTTCGTGACCCCATGGACCAGAGCACGCCAGGCACTCCTGTCTTCCACCGCCTCCCGCAGTTTGGTCAGGCTCATGTTGGTAGCTTCAAGAACACTATCCAACCATCTCATCCTCTGTCGTCCCCTTCTCCTTGTGCCCTCCATCTTTCCCAACATCAGGGTCTTTTCCAGGGAGTCTTCTCTTCTCATGAGGTGGCCAAAGTATTGGAGCCTCAACTTCACGATCTGTCCTTCCAGTGAGCACTCAGGTCTGATTTCCTTAAGAATGGATGCGTTTGATCTTCTTGCAGTCCATGGGACTCTCAAGAGTCTCCTCCAGCACCATAATTCAAAAGCATCAATTCTTCGGTGATCAGCCTTCTTTATGGTCCAGCTCTCACTTCCATACATCACTACTGGGAAAACCATGGCTTTAACTATACGGACCTTTGTTGGTAAGGTGATGTCTCTACTTTTTAAGATGTTGTCTAGATTTGCCATCGCCTTTCTCCCAAGCAGCAGGCGTCTTTTAATTTCGTGACTGCTGTCACCATCTGCAGTGATCATGGAGCCCAAGAAAATAAAATCTCTCACTGCCTCCATTTCTTCCCCTTCTATTTGCCAGGAGGTGATGGGACCAGTGGCCATGATCTTCGTTTTTTTGATGTTGAGCTTCAGACCATATTTTGCGCTCTCCTCTTTCACCCTCATTAAAAGGTTCTTTAATTCCTCCTCACTTTCTGCCATCAAGGTTGTGTCATCTGCATATCTGAGGTTGTTGATATTTCTTCCGGCGATCTTAATTCCGGCTTGGGATTCATCCAGCCCAGCCTTTCGCATGATGAATTCTGCATATAAGTTAAATAAGCAGGGGGACAATATACAGCCTTGTCGTACTCCTTTCCCAAAAAGGAGTCTTACCATCTAAATGGTAAATGTCGTACTCCTTTCCCAAAAAGGAGTCTTACCATCTAAAAGTCTTACCATCAAATAAAAGTAAAAAATGTCTTCATTCCCTGATGTTGTATTTGAAACATCAGTCTGAAATACAGCTGGTAATATCTATAGATTTTTTTCAAAATCCACCTCAACCAAGATGCAAATCCTTGTATTATGCAAGGTTAGAAAGTTCCCTCACAGTTTGGAATCAAATGAGATATTTTTGTTGAAGTGAGTTCAAACACTTAAGTAGGTCTGGCCCTACCATTGGTCAGAATGAAGTGGAGATCTATCAACTCTAAGCCAATCTGCTGCCCTCATGAGGCCAGTGTTCTGATAAAAAGGTAAAGGTAAAGGACCCCTGACAGTTAAGTCCAGTTGCGAACGACTCTGGGGTTGCGGCTCATATCACTTTACCGGCCGAGGGAGCAGACATTTGTCTGCAGTTTTTCCGGGTCATGTGGCCAGCATGACTAAGCTGCTTCTGGTGAAAACAGAGCAGCGCATAGAAATGTCATTTACCTTCCCACCAGAGCGGTACCTATTTATCTACTTGCAGTTTGACGTGCTTTTGAACTGTTAGGTTGGCAGGAGCTGGGACCGAGCAACGGGAGCTCACCCCGTCGTGGGGATTCAAACTGCCAACCTTCCGATCGGCAAGCCCTAGGCTCTGTGGTTTAGATCACAGCGCTACCCGCGTCCCCGAGTTCTATTACCAATTTAAAAATAAGATTCAACTGCCAATCTAATCAGCTTCTGCATATGAAACAGGGGGGGGGGGGTATCTTGTCCTCTGCCTTGGGCAGGAAGATGTCAAATGTACATTTGTTTCAGTGCATAAGATTGCAGGCTTAAATGATTTGCAGCTCAAGTCTGTGCATGTTTACTCTGAAGTCACATTGTGTTCAACAGGATTTATTCCCAATGTAAATATGCAAAGGATTGTGGCCTCTCAGAGCAACTGCACCAATCAAGCTTTGCCTCACATTCTAGATGGGAACCACTTCCAATAGCTTGGAATCAAAGCCGGAAATGGTTCGCAAGTCCACTGTTTGCTATTGCACTGATACACGTCCATTGTTTCACCTATGCTGCAATGCTACAAGATCAGAAACACGGAGCAGTGCATAAGTTAGCTGGTAACTCTTAGCTATGAGTTCCCTTCATTGGTGTTTTATCTGTGGCCTTTACAAAATGTTCTTGCCCGTTTCCCATTTGTCTATCTCTAACCTGTCACTCTGCATGTCTACCTTGTCTGGTAAACACTTTGGATGGGTATTGTCTCTGTAGCTGTTCATTAGCCAATTGGTCCCAGTCCCCTGCTTGGAAATCACAGATGTCTCTGCAATATAAACCATTTTGCAAAAGGCACTCTTCTGCAGGTGGGAAACCGCAGTGTAAACAGTCAACCATCAGTGATAAGGGAGCCTGGGGCAGGTAAAAATCTGTATCTAGCCAAACAATCCCAACTGCTTTTAAAAATAACATAAACATTTCACAAGGGAATAGCAGAAGCACATGTATTTACAGGCCATGAAGAGCCT
Source organism: Podarcis muralis (assembly GCF_964188315.1). Taxonomy (NCBI): domain Eukaryota; kingdom Metazoa; phylum Chordata; class Lepidosauria; order Squamata; family Lacertidae; genus Podarcis; species Podarcis muralis. The sequence continues at coordinate 9,039,102 of NC_135664.1, read as the reverse complement.
AATGACAATTCACTCCTAAATGTTTGATCAATGTTGTACACATCGGCCCATGAATTAAATACTTTCTGTAGGATCCAAACAATGAAGGGCAGGGATGAGTGAAACAGAGAGGTGTCTACTGGGTGGCCAAAAAGATCAGTCTTCTTTTTATTAAGTGGAGCTATCTATGGTAAGTAGGCATGTGAAAAGCACATGCTACTAAAATGCAGATTGTATTAAACTGGGTGGAGTTGCAATGTTCAATACAAAACAGAGGGGCAATTTGACAAAGTAGCAAGGGGGACTTGGAAAGTAAGATATTTGCTATAATAATGCATAGCATCACATTGTTCATTAAGACATACCGTATTTTTCGCCCTATAGGACACACTTTTCCCCCTCCAAAAATGAAGGGGAAATGTGTGTGCGTCCTATGGGGCGAATGCAGGCTTTCGCTGAAGCCTGGAGAGCGAGAGGGGTTGGTGCGCACCGACCCCTCTCGCTCTCCAGGCTTCAGGAGAGCCAAACCGCCAGCCCCACAAGTTCAGGGGACAGCGGGGAGGCGCAGCGCGCCTTTCCCGCTGTCCCCCGACTTGGTTAGAAGGCTGGCGGAGGGCTTCCCCCCTCCTCCAGCCCCGCAAGCTCCCAGAGCGATGCACACAGCTTCAGCATGGCTCTGGGTCCTGTTCTGGGGGCTGGCGTCGGGAAAAGGCCGAGCTTCCCCCGCCCCAGCCCCGCGCCTGGGGGGGGGGCAATAATTTTTCCCCTTTATCCCCCCCCCCAAAATCTAGGTGCGTCCTATGGGCCGGTGCGTCCTATAGGGCGAAAAATACGGTAAGTGTTATGTCACTGAAGCCATGGCAGGCGGGTCCTGGGGTGAAGTGGTTGTTATCCTGGGGGGGGGGCTTTTTCTTGCAATATAAGAACCAGAGCAGGGACGCGGGTGGCGCTGTGGGTTAAACCACAGAACCTAGGACTTGCCGATCAGAAGGTCGGCGGTTTGAATCCCCACGACGGGGTGAGCTCCCATTGCTTGGTCCCTGCTCCTGCCAACCTAGCAGTTTGAAAGCACGTCAAAGTGCAAGTAGATCAATAGGTGGGAAGGTAAACAGTGTTTCCGTGTGCTGCTCTGGTTCGCCAGAAGCGGCTTAGTCATGCTGGCCACATGACCCGGAAGCTGTACCCCGGCTCCCTTGGCCAGTTAAGCAAGATGAGCGCCGCAACCCCAGAGTCGTCCATGACTGGACCTAATGGTCAGGGGTCCCTTTACCTAAGAACCAGAGCAATGCCAAGTAAATGGTGGAAAAAAAACATTTCCAAAAGCACCTCCATCTCCAAACTGAAAACAAAGCCTCTATCTGCAGTATGCAGAACTGAGTCATGCCAAATAAACCATCAGTGATGGGCAGAAATTAAATTCAGTTCACATGGACTTCTCTAATTCACTTTCTGAAATAATATGCAAACCTAAACACAGCTGTGCTTTGAAAAACCCGCTTCTCTGAATTTTGCAGTGCATCCTCTAGCCATGTGTACAAAAATGTGTAGGCTAGGGTAAGATGCACATAAAACGCATGTATTAGTGAAAATAACATATAAAGCTGCATTGTATATGGGGAAATTGCTTTGCAAAAATGTGTATGTTCTAGAGAAAATTGCACTAAAATGCTAACGAATCTTCATGAGGACATTTTTTAAAATTCACATACTTATGTCAACTGAACTTACAACTGGAGAAATTAGAAGCCAAAAACTGACAGCATCAACCATCCCTATAAACAATAAGAAGAAAAAGAAGACATCGGCACATAGTTATAAAGTTTACAATGTTACAGCAGAAATGGAAGAAATGGAAGGAAAACTTGGTTTCAATGTGGAGTTCTAGTTTTCACTCTCTGTTAACAAAGCACAGTTTTCCAAGTTTGCTTGATCTCTAAGGCAAATATATGTATTTGCACACATTTAAATAATGTTGGTTTAAAAATAATAATAATAATAATAATAATAATAATAATAATAATAATAATAATAATGTTGGTTTTTGACTAGTGCAGTGCTTAGTATAATAATATAATAAGACACATTAAAAAAACCTGGAGCATTAGAAAGACTACAGTACCAAAAGCAAGTGTTATGTTTGCCAGAGCAACCTTCTTCCACAACAGCAAAGTTAGCAACACACGTAATCCTGAGCTTTGCAGGAAAACATGCACTGATGTGTTTGGCAGTTAAGGAAGAGAGAGATTTCCTCATATTACACCCCCTAGAGCCATTTGCCCAAGATAGCAAATTGGCAAACGTTGGCATCTTCTGTATGTGCTGGATCTGACAGAGACCCAAGATTCTATCTGATTGGGCAGTTCCCCCTCCTACCTGTCAATCACCACCCCTTCTGAAACACAACATAAAAATGGGGAGGTTTGAGCTTGTCTTCCTTTCTATTTCCTGAAGCCATTTGCTTGTTTACTCCAACCTCAGTGGGTCCTATGCATCTTATCTGCTATATATTTTAGAAAGCGGATTGTCTGTCTGGATGCCTCTTAAGGCCTCATAACCAAATTTTGCAGGATGTTTCCTGACACTGAGGAGTAGGTTTTCATTTGGATACAACATTTTGAATCAAACTTTCACAACTGCACTGATTGTTTTTGGTTTCTCAGAATTCCCAAGCAATTCTGGTGTCAGAAATGAGTTTTTCTCTAGTCAAACTTTCGCATGATGAATTCTGCATATAAGTTAAATAAGCAGGGAGACAATATACAGCCTTGTCGTACTCCTTTCCCAATTTTGAACCAATCAGTTGTTCCATATCCAGTTCTAACTGTAGCTTCTTGTCCCACATAGAGATTTCTCAGGAGACAGATGAGGTGATCAGGCACTCCCATTTCTTTAAGAACTTGCCATAGTTTGCTGTGGTCGACACAGTCAAAGGCTTTTGCATAGTCAATGAAGCAGAAGTAGATGTCTTTCTGGAACTCTCTAGCTTTCTCCATAATCCAGCACATGTTTGCAATTTGGTCTCTGGTTCCTTTGCCTCTTCTAAATCCAGCTTGCACTTCTGGGAGTTCTCGGTCCACATACTGCTTGAGCCTTCCTTGTAGAATTTTAAGCATAACCTTGCTAGTGTGTGAAATGAGTGCTTGCTCTAAATAGTTGCAAAGGAAGCACCTATCATTGTAGAGAACTTCAGCCAATCTGCTGTCTAGGATCTTGTAGGTAAACTACAAACACTTAAAAACCCAACCAAGAATTGTAGACAAAATGGAAACATATCTGAAAGCAAATTACAGGCTCCTTCCCTTTTTTTACTTTTTCTTTTTAAAGACTCACAATTCGAGCAATTTTTTATTATTTTTTTATGAAGGAGCAGACAGTCCTGCGGGTAATTTTTAAGGAGCCATATTGCAGTCGCCAAACTCTGCCAGAGAGGTTTGTGAGCCATTTTTCAGGGATGTCTCTTTTTGTACTAAGTTTCATGAAACACTTTATTCATGCCTTAGGAGAAGGGCTATTGACAAACAAGAAGGGAGTTCACAGAAGGCCAAGAGGGAGGCAACCTTGCAAGGCTGATGAATGGATCAGTCAACAAGCAGACTCGGCAGGGATGATGGATGGTTATGTGGGGGAAGAAAACAAAATCCTAAGTAAACACACATAACTTGGCTAAGAAACAAATTAAGCAGATTGTGACAGATGCCTAGAAATATTTGGATGGTGAAAACAAGGCTGGAGGTAAATTATTTAGGGTGGAGGTTATGGTATAATTATAACTAATAGGACAAAAGGAAAAGGGGGGGGGGTGGAATTACTAAACACCACTAAAAAGATTCTCAATCATGAGCTGTAGTAGCACGTGAAAAGGCTGTTTGGGAGGCATTTAGAGCAATAAAGAAAGTCTGCAGCTAGTTGGCACTTGGGAATAATCAACTAATGCTGGAGTAGGGATAGCAGAGAAAACTGTGCTCCTAGACCCTTTATTGTTGTATTGGAAAGGGAGTTTCAGCAAAGGCAGTTTGCATGGCAAATGCCCACTTCTAGCCAAAATCCCCCAGGCCCCTCTTCTACACAGCTTTTAAAGGAGCAGGACTCAATTTGCCATCTAGTTTAGAGATGATTAACCCTAAAAAGGGAGAACGGGAGCCTTGAAGGGACCCATTACCTGGTCGGCTGGCAGGTTACCTGGCCACAAACTATGGTGAGATGTATTGTGCATATACTATGTTTGCATCTATAGCTACAAATTGGCAATCTGTGTCTGCTTTTTTGATGATGCGTTGTTTACATGCATGATATGAACACGTCGAACGGTGTGCACACATTGCCACGGGATATTGAGGGAGGACAGCTCCCTCCTTGAAAATTTAAGGGGGGCCACAGCCCCTTGCCCCTCATTGGCACCCCTCAACCTGTGGCAGATAGTGTTGGTAGGTGTGTGATTTTAAGCAACACACACACACTATCTGGCAAAGCAAGCACATATATCATCTTACTTGCAAATACATGTCTCAGCCATTCATTTATAAAGTCCATATACCATTTTTTTAATGCAGAAGCGCCATTTCAGACTGCAGTAGACAACAGTGGGAAACAAAGAGATCTCGAAAGGTGAAGCTAAATTCTCAGCAAAGTTTCTTGGACACATTTATTATTATTATTATTATTATTATTATTATTATTATTATTATTATTATTATTCAAAATTATAACAAGGCATATTATCCAAAAACATATCGTCCTTGTACCCCCCCCCATTTTTCCTCCCTCCCCCCTCCCACACAAAACCCACCCGCCCCCACCCCCCGACTTCCCTCAGTTCCAGTCTTTGGTTTCTCTGAGAATGCTGTTTTCTGCATGTTACAAAGCTGTATAGATCCTCAAACTATTTAGCTGATTATTATCAATAAAAAGTTTGTGAATGTTTATTCAAAACCTGCCAAGGAGTCCAGTTCGCTTTGTTGCGTCTTCAGATACTTTGTAAAGGGTTTCCATTCATCCTTAAAGTCACAGTTATCCTTGTCCTGTAGCTTATATGTCAGTTTTGCCAGTTCCGCATAGTCCGTCAATTTTTCTTGCCATGATTCTTTAGTTGGGGTTTCTTCAGTCTTCCATCCTTGTGCTACCAGAACTCTCGCAGCCATTGTCACATATATGAAGATGTTTTTCAACTTTTTTGGCAGGTCTTTCCCTACAATCCCCAACAAAAATGCCTGGGTTTTTTTTAACAAATGTTAAATGGAACATTTTCTTCAATTCGTTGTAAATCATTTCCCAATTTTTTTTAATTACCTTACAACCCCACCACATATGATAAAATGTCCCCTCCTTTTCCTTACACTTCCAACATATATTTGAACTAGTTTTGTACATTTTCCCTAACTGCACTGGTGTTGGTTTCTTGGACACATTCAAGTTCAGACCACGAAAAAGCAAAAAGAAATGTTAATAGCATATGCTATGTTTGTGTTTCTTTAAAAATGTAGATTACTGTAGCACAGGGGTTTTTTTTAGTCGGAACACAGTTCAGGCCCCTCTCAGGTGGGTGCCATTGCCATTACAGTAGAAGAGAACAAGGGAGGCGTTCATTGTGAGTTCCAGCACCTCTTCTTCTAGAAATAAAGTCCCGCTTTTGCAGTGCAATCTGCTGTCTAACGGATCAGGCTCCCTGATCAGAAGGGGAGGTCTTGCTGGTTCTGTTACCGTTGGATTCTGCTGACTTGGTGCTGAACAAGGCCTTCTTGGTAGTGGGTCCCCATTTGCAGAATGCCTTCCATTATAAGGCACATCTGTCTCCCTCACTATTAACATTCAGGAGGAACACTAAAATATTCCCATTAATCCAGGTATCTGGGGGCTGAAAGATACTGCTAATGGCAAGCCTGAAATTGCTAGATCCAGTGGCGTAGCGTGGGGGGTGCAGGGGGGGGCCGGCCGCACCGGCCGCAACATCTGGGGGGGGCGCGCTCGCACTCGCAGTGCTAAAATCAGTGCTAAAATCCACGGGTTAGGGGGCGCAAATTACTTGCCTTGCCCCGGGTGCTGACAACCCACGCTACGCCACTGGCTAGATCTGACTAGATATGTGATTCTTTTTAATTTTTTGCAGATGCTTTTACTGTTTTTAAATCTTTCTACTTATTCAGTCTTTTAACTGTGCTGTTTTGTCGCTCTGTTGTTTGCTGCCCTGGGCTCCCTTGGGAGGAGGGGTGGGATAGAAATGTAATGAATAAATAAATGTCTACTCTGAAATAAGCATAATAAACTTTCCATTAAGTTTACTCCCAGGTAATGCTTCCAGCCACAATAACTGTTTTCTTATTCTTATTAATTTAATTTATTACCTGCCCTTCACCCTAAAGTCCCAGGGCGGGTTACAACACAACATTACCAACTGTTGGAAATGATTAAAAGCAGGGTGGGTCCTAAATATATACATCTCAGGTGTCAAAGGCCACGGTGAATAGGTACATTGCGTTCGCTGAAAACGTAGTGAAAGTGCATTTTAGTGGGGAGGGAGTTTCACAACTTGGGGGCTGCCTGAGTAAGTATCCATATGTAGACTCATTAAAATAACTGGTGAAATATAGATGCTTCTGTTTAATAAACCACAAGTAATCTGAAGTAATTCGGCTGATCGCCGAAGAATTGATGCTTTTGAATTATGGTGCTGGAGGAGACTCTTGAGAGTCCCATGGCCTGCAAGAAGATCAAACCTCTCCATTCTGAAGGAAATCAGCCCTGAGTGCTCACTGGAAGGACAGATCCTGAAGCTGAGGCTCCAATACTTTGGCCACCTCATGAGAAGAGAAGACTCCCTGGAAAAGACCCTGATGTTGGGAAAGATGGAGGGCACAAGGAGAAGGGGACGAGATGGTTGGATAGTGTTCTCAAAGCTACCAACATGAGTTTGACCAAACTGCGGGAGGCAGTGGAAGACAGGAGTGTCTGGCGTGCTCTGGTACATGGAATCACGAAGAGTCGGATACGACTAGACGACTAAACAACAACAATCTGAAAGACAATAGGGGCAGCAGCAATATCATGATTGCTGTGTTGCATTCAGTGCAGGGCTTTGCAGCAGAGGTCTGGGGCCTTGTTCAGCAAAATGAACAGGTGGACAACCAGTGTAGCAGTGCTGATTTAAACACACACACCCCTAAATAGTATGGCAATATATATAGGTAAAGGTAAAGGGACCCCTGACCGTTAGGTCCAGTTGTGACAGACTCTGGGGTTGCGGCGCTCATCTCGCTTTACTGGCCGAGGGAGCTGGCGTTTGTCCACAGACAGTTTTTCCGGCTCATGTGGCCAGCATGACTAAGCCGCTTCTGGCAAAACCAGAGCAGCGCACAGAAACGCTGTTTACCTTCCCGCTGGAGTGGTACCTATTTATCTACTTGCACTTTGACGTGCTTTCAAACTGCTAGGTTGGCAGGAGCAGGGACCAAGCAACGGGAGCTCACCCCGTTCTTGGGATTCGAACCGCTGACCTTCTGATCGGCAAGCCCTAGGCTCTGTGGTTTAGACCACAGCAGATGCATAATTACAGCAAAGCCCAGGTATAGGTAAGGAGAAGGATTTATTGGGAAACACAAGGCCATGTAAAGAAACCTCCCTTCCCAAAAGTATGGAGTCTAAAATAGCAACTTGCAGCCTTTTCTGTATATTAAAGACCATGGCAGCTTCCTCCCTTTAGCTGCCCTGTTTATGGAGCATTTTTCCTGATTTACTCGCATAAAACTGACATTGAGGTTAGACTATGCCCACTCCTTCAACTAGTTATACCATGATAAACATTTACCCCCATTTCTATGCACAGTGTTTATACGCCTTCCCATTAATCCTTCCTCTATCCTACACCTTTCAAGACATTTTCCCATCCCTTTTCTAACTGCAAAAGTCCATTTTTTAAAAAACTTTTAAAAGTTGTTTTTTTCGTGCTAGGGCGCCACAGTTCTTTTAACTGCGCAAACCTACATTTCTCAAATGCATTCAAGTCCGTCCCTCAATATACTGATAGTCCGGAGGCAGCTTAGGAAACTGGCAACTCTTGTTCACCTGGGACTTTCAGAAATTTTGGTAGGTGTGGACCTCTCCTCTGATAAATAAAGGAGCAGTTAGTGCCTCTGCATGTTTGGAATGCAGCAAGGAGAACTGCAAGTACTCAATTTGGCCATGTGAAATCCCCACAAATTAGGGATTCTGGAGAATTTATGGGAAACTATTTTGCTTGGAGAAATCCTTCCACTGTCAACCAACCAGAATTTCATGCCATTCTGCACCTCTCTCCAGAGAAGCTCCACCATTGCCCAGCAAATCAAGAAATTGTGCCGCAAGCTGGTGTTTCACAGAATCGTGCATTATCTTCATATTTGTACTCTAACATAGGTTATAAATTGCAGCTCTCTGAACCGAGAGGCATCCAGCCTCTGGTCCCTTGCAATACTAGTTTAAATGCTCTAGGTGAAAAAGGTGCATGGATGGAACATGGGTGTGTCTGCGTGGAAATGGGTGGAAGCAATTTTCCCAGGCAAGCAGGCATTCTCTTCCTGCATCTTACTTTGCCATTGTGTACAAGCAAGCTGGCTTCAGTACAGTAGCTCTGTCATTGACTCACATTCCTGCAGAACTCCCTGTTAATATTTCCCATTGGCCTAACAGACGTGATACCTACCTGTTATGCAATATTTTCCCCACAACTTATTCTTCATCCTTTCAGACCTGTCCATTTTGAATTGTTCCAGCCACCATCCTCGTGTGTGCAGCCTGCTTTCTAGATCCCATCTCAGAATCAACACTATGTTCATTGCTCTCAGGTTTTCACTGTTTCAGATAGAATTTTCATGTCCTGCTAGCGATATCCAAAGTCCAGCCACGTTACAATGCGCGCAGTCCTACCGTATCAAGTTGACAATCATGAGAAGCAGTCGCTATCTCCTTTCTAGTAACTTGCATGCATTTTTTAGACGTAGTTGAGAGCACCATCTAGTGCTAACATGAGTTTGTTGATCCGTAAACAAAGTGCATCCACCACATTGCATGCGCTTTCGTTTATTGTTTTCCTGGAACCTATTTACTTAGCCAGACAGAATCTTTTTCAGGGACAATGAGAACGCATCATTCCATCCATGCCAGATAATGGTGAACGTGATTCTCAAATTGACTCTGATGCATACATCAAGGGTGGTGAACATAATACCTTCCAGATGTTGTTGGACTACAACTCCCATCAACCCCCACCAGGTAGCTATGTTGGCCTTGGGATATAGGAGTTGTAGTCCACAACATCTGGAGGGCACATAAGCCCGGCAACCCCTGGCTTAGGACTAACCCTGTAACAACAACAACAACAACAACAAAAAGTGAAGAATATTCAAGACTTTGCTAAAGGATAGAAAATTGTTTTGTTGTTTTTTTGAATTTTATTTATGCTTTTCAGGTCTATACATTTCACTAATTTTACAATCATTTTAACATTTCAAAACTTGACTTCTTTCCCCCTCCTTCTGCGGTTCCTTAAGTTTATTTTTAATATCTTCTGCATATACAAATTAACTTAATTTGCTCATTTATCCATCTACTTTAAATATATACTCTTATCAAACTGCAAGGTTATTACAATAATCCTGCCAATGTTCTTATTTATCTGTAAATATTCAATAAACCATTTCCATTCTTTTATAAAAAAGTTTGTTATCTTGATTTCTTATTCTTCCAGTAAGTTTTGCCATTTCTGCATATTCCATAAGTTTTTGTATCCATTCTTCCTTTGCTGGGACTTCTGCTTCTTTCCATTTTGGGGTGAGTAACATTCTTGCCGCTGTAGTGACATACATGAATAAGTTTCTATACAGAGGTTGACGGAAGTCCTAGGGTTGACAGAAGTCCTAGGCTGTGATAGCCAAAGGTTTATTATATTGTATAAGATGGGATGTTATCTCTGGAAAACATGTGCAAAAACCAATAAAAAATTTACGTGTGTGTGTGTGTGTGTGTGTGTGTGTGTGTGTGTGTGTGTTTCTATACAGTTCTGGTAGTTCTGTCCCTATAATTCCCAAAAGAAAAGCCTCCTTTTTTCTTTTTTTACAAAAGTTATTTTAAACATCCTTTTCAATTCATTACATATCATTTCCCAGTAAGCTTTAACCTTACTACAAGACCACCACATATGGAAAAAAGACCCTTCTTTCTCTTTACATTTCCAACACTTATTTGATTTAGATTTACAGTGGTACCTCTGGATACAAACAGCATCCGTTCTGGACCCCGTTTGCATCCTGAAGCAAATGTAAAACGTGACTGTGCGTCTGCGTGTGCGCAGGTCATGTTTCGTCGCATCCATGCATGCACGTGACATCATTTTCAGCGTCTGCGCATGCGCAAGCGGCGAAACCTGGAAGTAACATGCTCCGTTACTTCCGGGTCGCCATGGAGCGAAACCCGAAAATACTTAACTTGAAGCTACTTCAACCCGAGGTATGACTGTATACATTTTTGCCAATTTACTTGGTGTTAGGTACCATCGATATTTCATTTCATATAATATTCTCTTAGACCATAACATGCTGAAAATTGTTAGCGACAAAATTCATTAAATAAACTGAGACCAATGCAGGCAAGACGGAGGTGCTGATAGGTGAGTGATGCTCAACCCATCACACACCCCTGAAAGGAAGGCATTGTACTCCTCCCAAAGGATCAGGTCTGTATCTGTGGTTGCTTATCATTACACTTATCATTACAGGAGCGAGTGGCCTCTGTGGCTTGAAGCCCCTCCATGGCTTGAAGTTGTGACCGTACATGAATGGCGATAGCTTGGCTACCATTACCCTTGCCCTGGAAACCTACCATTTAGACAAGGGATGGGGAATCTGTGGTACTGGACCATAAATCCCATTGTCCCTGACCATTGACTATGTTAGCTGGAGCTGCTGGGAGTGGGAGTCCAACCCAATCTGGAGGGGCACCAGTCCTCCACCTCTGGCTTAGACCATTGCACTACATTCTATGTGGGGATGCCTTTTAAAAGCAGCCCAGAAATTGCTATTTTGTTGTTGTTTAGTCGTTTAGTCGTGTCCAACTCCTTGTGACCCCATGGACCAGAGCACGCCAGGCACTCCTGTCTTCCACTGCCTCCCACAGTTTGGTCAAACTCATGCTGGTAGCTTTGAGAACACTGTCCCAACATCTCATCCTCTGTCGTCCCCTTCTCCTTGTGCCCTCCAACTTTCCCAACATCAGGGTCTTTTCCAGGGAGTCTTCTCTTCTCATGAGGTGGCCAAAGTACTGGAGCCTCAGCTTCAGGATCTGTCCTTCCAGGGAGCACTCAGGGCTGATTTCCTTCAGAATGGAGAGGTTTGATCTTCTTGCAGTCCATGGGACTCTCAAGAGTCTCCTCCAGCACAATAATTCAAAAGCATCAATTCTTCGGCGATCAGCCTTCTTTATGGTCCAGCTCTCACTTCCATACATCACTACTGGGAAAACCAGAGCTTTGTTGGCAAGGTGATGTCTCTACTTTTTAATATGCTGTCTAGGTTTGTCATTGCTTTTCTCCCAAGAAGCAGGCGTCTTTTAATTTCGTGGCTGCTGTCACCATCTGCAGTGATCATGGAGCCCAAGAAAGTAAAATCTCTCACTGCCTCCATTGTCCACTATAGGGCCAGAAGATTGCTAATTGAGACTGGGCGATTCTTATCACATTACATCTGTGCTTCAAGAGCCACACTGGCTCCCAGTCCATTTCTAGGACCAAATTAAAGTGTTGCTGTTAAACTTTAAAGTCCTTACTGGCTTGAGTTACCCCAAAGCTTGCCTTCTTCCATATGTAGCTCTCTAAGACGTTCTTCAGAAGCCCTGTTCCAAATGCCTCCATGTATTCCATGGGTGTCCATTCAAATTTATCTACCTTTCCTGAATATAAATACTGTCCTATTTAGGTCATGTTCTGTTAACGCTTCCTCGTGTGCTTCTATCAGCTCAAACCTGGTGGCCTCAGATGTTCAGTTGACTGGAGATATAGTCTAAAATTTCTTGAGGGCACTGGGTCGGGGAAAGTTGATTTGAATCTACTGAATAAAGAAAATTACAGAAGTGACAAGTGTTTCTAGCACACTGTTGCTAACTTATTCAGCAGTGCAGTGGCCAGAAGCCAGATATTCTGGAAACCATCCTTTCCCTCCTACTGCTTTCCCAGAAAATCTTGTTTATGCTTTGGGAAATCATGCTTTTCTTTCCTTCCTTCGTTTCCTTTAATTTTCCTGCTTAGGAAAAAAAACCCCGTAAAAAGCACAGCACACAGGAAAAAATTGTGGGAAAGTGCTGGATGCCTAACAGCTATTATTGAGTATTCTTTTCTATTATATGCAACTGGATCTTGTGTCAATTCAGGGCTAGGTGTTTTAAAAGGAAGCTGAGGAAATGTCTCTGTGCTCTTCCTTCTCATCCCCACTTCTAGAGATCTTGGTTGGGAGCTAATTGAAGATAACCAGGGCTGCAACCCTTCACGTTCACCCCAAATTGCTTGCAACATCTGCCCAAAGAACCAATCATAGCAGGCCAAAGGTAGAGGTCTGAACCCTTCTGCACTCCGGTAGCACACCAGTCAAGATACTGGACTTGGGGTAGCAGTCTTTGTATTGCAGGAACTATAAGAAGAACTCTGGTGGATGAGACAAAAGGCCATCAAGTCTATAATTCTTCCCGAAGATGTCTCTGGGGAAGCCATGGTTAGTGTATCTCATGGGTAGGCAAACTAAGGCCAGGGGGTTGGATCTGGCCCAATCGCCTTCTAAATCCAGCCTGCGGACAGTCCAGGAATCAGCGTGTTCATAATAATAATAATAATTTATGATTTATACCCCGCCCATCTGAATGGGTCTCCCCAGCCACCCTGGGCGGCTTCCAACAAAGTATTAAAATACGGTGGTCTGTTAAACATTAAAAGCTTCCCTAAACAGGGCTGCCTTCAGATGTCTTCTGAAAGCCTGGTAGTTGTTCTTCTCTTTGACATCTGGTGGGAGCGAGTTCCACAGGGCAGGTGCCACTACCGAAAAGGCCCTCTGCCTGGTTCCCTGTAACTCGGCTTCTTGCAGTGAGGGAACCGCCAGAAGGCCCTCAGCGCTGGACCTCAGTGTCCGGGCAGAACGATGGGGGTGGAGATGCTCCTTCAGGTATACTGGACCGAGGCCATTTAGGGCTTTAAAGGTCAGCATCAACACTTTGAATTGTGCTCAGAAACGTACATGAGTAGAATGTGTGCTTTTATTTAAAATGCACCTATGGATTATTTGTGGGGCATAGGAATTCATTCATTTATTTTTCTTTTCAAAATATAGTCCGGCCCCCCACAAGGTCTGAGGGACAGTGGACCGGCCCCCTGCTGAAAAAGTTCACTGACCCCTGGTGCATCTACTTGTCTGTATTGTCTGCCTGAAAGGCTTCTAGGGTTTCAGACAGGAGTCTTCCACAGCTGTACTTGGAGATGTCAGTGGCTGAACCTGCAAATTTTCAGCGCAAACTAGATGTTCTACTGCTGAACCCTCCCCAATATGCCTCTCCACAAACATGTGGAAATACGTATTTAGCAATAAACTGAACAGAAAGCGAATCTCATGAGAAATCTTTGTTCAAAGATCTTATCAGTCTCCTTTTTCAGGGAGGGGCAGTTGAGAAATCCATCAAGCAGGGAAAACATAAAGCCAACTGTTCTCCTTGTAAAAGGTGGTTTACTGGACACTTAAGATGGGAGAAAATGCATTGAGTGTCCTGGGAAAGGGTTACTGCTGCTGTTCCCCAAACCATCAGACCCTTTCATGCCTTTCCATGTGGACCAGCCAGGGGTGGGGAACTTACGTTCCTTGGCTTAGTTTGTTGGGGATCTCAATCTAATTTTATGTGAAGAGAAGGGAGGTGGGAAGGGAAAAAAATAGGAAAAGGGAAAGCAGATTGGACAACAGAAAGGGGGGAGAGGGGGTGGCAGGCAGAGAGAGTGAAAAGGGTGTTGCCCTGATAGGGATGGGTGAGTCTGCCAAGTTTGGTTTTTCTGAGTTTCTCATTTTTCTTCTCTCTCTCTCTCTCTCTCTCTCTCATTTTTTATTTCCAAAACCGAAAAAAGAAAATTTACAAACATCAAATTCAACATCCATATTCATTTTCTAACATAAACCTATTACATAATTAACTAAATTAAAACATACCTAATTACTCTAAACTTCTCTTTGCTGTATACAAATATAACACAGTTAGAAATTTCATATTAAAGCTTTTATATTATAAATATTTCAAATTCGCCTATATGCCCCCGTTCCCCTTCACCCATGTGTGATCTCTTTTTTCCCCCTTTTCTTCTTTTTCCGTCTTCTTGTGTTGTTATAATTTAACAATTGTTCAGCTGATTCTTTTATTATTTCCTTGCTTACACCTGCACGTTTTACACATACTCCAGTTCCAGAACCAAAAATTGTTCTCTTCTACTCATTTGAGCTATACTACAACCCCTTGTGAGTATCTTAGGTTATGTCAGTTTGCATTTCTTAGTGCAGAAAGTATTGATCTGGTGTGTAGAGGTCTTTCCTATTCTAATTAATTCAAGAGGGTTCTGGAAGTTTCTCTATGTGAAAGAAGCAAGCAGAAAGTTCATGATGTTTGGGTTTTCCTTCAGAGAAGCTGAGTACAGCTAGTTTAAACCAGTTCTGTTATCTCTTCTTCAAGCTCATGCTGACTATAATAAGAGGCCAGAAGGAGCCTGGGGTTCTCTTTCTCTTTCTATCTCTTTTCCTTCTGGTGTGGTGTTCTGTACATAGTATGCTTAGTGTCAAAGTTTAGACTTATTATAAGTTATTGTAAGTTTAAGTTAAGTCTGCTGCAACTGGATTTCTTATGGACAGTGCCAATCCTGAATGTATTGGATTTGCATGGACAGGCGGAGTCCCCCCAGCCCCAGGCGACCCCCAGGTGGAATAATGACTCAGGACACTGTGTTATGGGATTAAAATTGGCCACAACTTTATTATATTTCAGATGTAGGGAGACCTTGGCTTAGGCATTGGGCGTTTATCCCTCCCAGTCCCTGGCTGGGGAGCTGGGGAACAACAGGGTTATCTAGATTGAGTGGGGATTGGGCTGGCTCTGGAGAACATATGTTCAAGCAGAGAGCCCGCCCCCCATTTTGCCGCCATGGCAGGGGAGAGCAATGACAACCTATTGGCGTATGGCCAATGCCTCCCCTCAAACAACCCCCTTTAACAGGGAACCCTGGGATCGCCGCCGTGAAGAGGAGGGGGCGTGGGTCACCGCTTCAGGGCCTGCTCCCCAGTTAGGGAATATAGACTAAAGGATTCCACCCAAAGCCTGAAACTGCCAAAGTTGTGCCGTTTTGCTACGGGGAAGGCAAAACCTGCCAATGCAGGGGAATTCCTTTCCGGCCCTTTAACAGCGACCGTGACGTAGCAGAACCCTTGTACCTGTGAAGAAGAGGTTCACCTGCAAAAGAAAGCTTAACTGAGGGAGGGCAGGGTGGGAGAAGCTCTGGAGCCGACTGAGGATTCCCAGGTAAGTTCCGCCCTCTAATGTGTGGGCAGGTCGGTCCTTCCCCTTACCTGGCCAAATCTCCTGGCGACGCCTCCCCAGCCAGGATTGGATAACTGGCAGAGGTAGGCGGAGACCTCCAGGTGTCTGGCTGGGGGGGACGAAGCCAGGCTGTACTGCCGGGAGCCGCATAGGTCCGGGGGGGGGCTGCGCATGACCATGCAAGGCACGCCCCATTTGATGTGGGGAGTGGTCATTGTGACCATTGTGCTCATTTGCCTTCAGTAGCAGTGAAGCTCTGCTGGATGAAATACAATTGCCTCTGAACTATTTCTGGGGAATCCTGCAACGTGTGGAGCCAGTGTGGTGTAATGGTTAAGAGCGGTAGTCTCGTAATCTGGTGAACCGGGTTCGCGTCTCCGCTCCTCCACATGCAGCTGCTGGGTGACCTTGGGCTAGTCACACTTCTCTGAAGTCTCTCAGCCCCACTCACCTCACAGAGTGTTTGTTGTGGGGGAGGAAGGGAAAGGAGAATGTTAGCCACTTTGAGATTCCTTCGGGTAGTGATAAAGCGGGATATCAAATCCAAACTCCTCCTCCTCCTCCTGTAGCCTTATTGGAGTTCACCGATTGGGTCTGCGTTGCTCCGGGACAGGAGGAAGGAAGTCAAAATGACACTGAGGTTGGTTCAAAGAAAGAGTTTATTCTGCTCTCCGGATAGCAGAAGGCACTTGCGTGATCAAGTCCACAGCAACTCCAAAGAAATGACAGGTTTCATGCAGTATATATATCCTCCAGGCACCCTCTCACTCCTCCCCTAGGAGCCCAACCACGTCGGCGTACGTACACAGGTTGACATCACATATGTTCCTGCTCTGGTACTCTCAACCATAAAAGGATCTTCCTTCCTGTACTTCTGACCATAAAAGGATATTCCTGTTCCTACTCCTATCTTGGAGCAAGAGGTCACTACTTCCGAGAACGTGCTCTGGCGTTAGTCCCAGACTTGGGTCTCTGCGTCATTTGTGGCCAGGACATAAGATATGTCTGTGTCTGTTCTACTGGTAAAGTCAAGGCCAGTCTTGCCGTCAAGCTGATAAGGGAGAGAGCTGTGTTCTTGTTTTGCATTTGCTCAACGGCTAAAGTTTATGCATTTTAGCTAAGGAGAAATGGGGATTTTGGTGCAATTTAAAAACTGCCTGCACAGTCAGTTTTGGGGTTTGGGAAACCCATTCCTTCACTACTACTCCTCCTCTTCAAGTTTTTACTCTGCTATGCAGTGGAATCTGCTCTGGATCAATATTGAGTAGAATTTCAATGACAGTAAGATAGTGACTGAACCAACAAAACCCAAGAGCTTCATAGCTGAATGTCAGGTCCTGATCACACACTCTGACCACTTGACCACACTGCCTCACATTCCTATAGCAGCAGCAGCAGCAGCACAAACCAAATGACATAGACCAAGCCATATGCCATTCCTCATTCACACAAAGAAAAGCATCGCACGTACCACTGAAGCCTTACCCATTATGATCTGTAGGCAAAGGTCTGCTCTGCTTGCCACAAATACATGAAGTAAAAACCATAATTTATAGAGCTGCAACATTTACTCTGTTAGTTGATTAAGGATTAAAAATCTTTTGATAGAAAGAGGGGGCATGATTATTAAGCATCCAAAATAATGAGAGATTGCACACAGTTATTGAGCCTAAGTATTGCCTTGCCCCCAAAGTTACCAGTCTAATAACCAGGGCTTTTTTAAAGCAGGAATTCCTCTCAGTTGGCGTCATTGCCGTGATAAGAGAATAAGAGAGGCGTTCATTATGAGTTCCGGCACCTCTTTTTCTAGAAAAATAGCTCTGCTAATAAATAACTATAAAAGGGTGGGGAAGAGTAAAGAAAAAATGAAAGAAAGAAATCAGGGATAAGATGGATAGTAAACAACAACAACAACAACACTGGAATAAATATAATTTTAAGAGGGAACTCCACAGAGAATTTGAACAAAAGAAAACATTCACAAATGGGACACAAGGTTTCATGGAGCAAACAAGGAACTAAGGAATGAAGAGATCATAGAAAGATATTTATGCAAAGAGGTCACTTTCATAGGAAAGATATGAGGAAACCACGCAACTGACCGTCTTAAAAGCTAATAAAGCATCTTGAACTAAAGGGTAAGGAATCTGTGAAAATAAATCATGGAAAGAGTCACATGATCAAAAATAATAAATCAACGAGCCAAAGAATGAAAAGCAAAAATAATTGCCCTGGGATGAGAGACGGGAAAACCAATAAGCAAGTAATTACGATAATCCAAGGGTGGCAGTGAAAGAAAGAAAAGGAGAAGTCTTAGAAGGATAAAGGAGCAAAAGAATCAAAAGTAGCTACTAGAGCAGAAGTAAAAGACAAAACTGCAGTAACATGAGCAGACACTGCAGAAACAGAAGACAGATATTGCATTAGGTGAGCTGGAAAAAAAGTTTAGATTGATGGCTTTGGTTGGCATTTTTGGAGCTAACGTCTTACTGCTTTATTGAGGTTTTATTTGTTTGAATAATTCATTTTATGATGTTTATACTGTTCTGGTGATTGATTTTATAAAGTAGCTTAATAGACACTCAAACTTGAAATTATGGCTAGGCTGCAATCACTACAGTAGAAGACAGGGGAATGCATATGGTATACTTCTTGGTAGTGGCACCCGCCCTGTGGAACGCCCTCCCATCAGATGTCAAAGAAATAAACAACTATCAGACTTTTAGAAGACATCTGAAGGCAGCCTTGTTTAGGGAAGTTTTTAATGTTTGAAGTTTTATTCTGTTTTTAATGCTCTGTTGAAAGCCTCCCAGAGTGGCTGGGGAAATCCAGCCAGATGGGCAGGATATAAATAATAAACTATTTATTATTATTATTACTTCTACTACTACCGGGGACTTCGTTCTACTAGCTCCTACCACATACACAAACTGGTTCCTTAACCAAGAAAGGCACAGAAGCTAGCTGAACAAGTATAGGACAGCGACTACCAACATCACAATTTTGTCCCTGGGATTCTAGGAAACAACAAAGTAGATAACACAAGGCTGGCGTCTTCCAACTGTCGAAACAAAATAAAAAAAATTCCTTCCAGTAGCACCTTAGAGACCAACTAAGTTTGTAATTGGTATGAGCTTTCGTGTGCATGTACACTTCTTCAGATACACTGAAACAGAAGTCACCAGACCCTTATATATAGTGAGAGGGTGGGCAGGGGTATTACTCAGAAGGGTGGTGGGAATGGGTGATTGGCTGATAGGTGTGGTAAACCTGTTGACTGTTAACGACTGCAATTGGTCTTACAGGAAAAAGCAAGGGGTGAGATGGCTAAAAATAGCTTTATCATGTATAATGAGGTGAGAATCCAATGTCTCTATTCAGATCAGGTCTCTCCATGGTTTTAAGTTTGGTAATAAGTTGCAATTCAGCAACTTTTCAGTCTATTTCTGAATTTTTTTTGTAGTAAGACAGCTACTTTGAGATCTCTTCCAACCATGGTATACCATTTAAGCATTGAAAAAGAATGTTAAAACAGGGTGCCTCTTTTGCAAGCCAGCCAACACGCTTAAAGGGGTGAGGTTTCTCTTCATCCGCTTTTGAAATGTCCTAGTGCAGTTGGTACTCCAGGTTTCCCATTAGACAAATGGGGCATATTCCTGGAAGGCATCCATTATAAGGAATGTCAGCTAGCTGCTGCCTGCTATTGCTGTCTCTCCCAGCAGTGAGAAGACAGAGGAAAGAACCCACTCCTTCACACAGTGCATAAACTATGCACTGTTTTTTCCCACAGGAGGCAGTGATGGCCAGCAACCTCGATGGATTAGATAAATTAATGGAGGAGAAAACTATCAATGGCTATTGGCCACAATGGATTTGCTCTGCCGACCCCATTGGATGAAGCCAGGCTTCTGAAACCACATGAAGGGAGAGTGCAATGAGGCTGAGGGTACGTTATGTCAGATGTAGTGGACTTGTAAAAGGGTAAAAGTGTATTGGGAAATTTAATGAACTGGGGGGTAAATGTTTAAAAGTACTTACACACACACACACACACACACACACACACACACACACACCAGAATCCTTTTCGTTGGGGGTAATTCAGATGGAAATTCCCAGGTGTCAAAAAAGATTATTTATGTATGCCACTACTGTGGCCCATGTTTTGTTAGCCCAAAAATGGAAAATGAGCGAGGTCTCAACTAAAGAAGAATGGCAACTTAAGCTGATGGAATATGTTCAGCTTGCAGACTTAACATACAGAATAAGAGAACAAGAAGAACATACGTTTAGAGAAGATTGGAAAGTGTTTATTGGATATATCGGTGAAAATTGTGTACAGCTGAAAACGCTGGCAGCATTAAGATTAATTCAACAGCGTAAATAAGTTTTGATGGATGTAATAGTGGAATACTGGGCGGTTTCGTTTATGTAAAACATGCAGGGATTTATGTTATGTAAAATGAACCCGTGGAAAGAGAAGAAGGGAAGCCATTGCTATTTTAAGGTTGTTTAAATGATTATTCTAAAATGTAAAATAGAAAAACTTAATAAAAATTATATATAAAAAAGACGGGAGAGTGTCCTTGTGCTCAGTCCTGCTTGCAGAGTTCGCACGGGCATCTGGTTGGGCCATTATGTTCTTATGACACACGTGTGAAACAACTAAATGGGACCGGGGTGGACTTTGGTAATATGGTGCCCTGAGGGACGACAAAATTTGCCACCCTACAACTTGGAGTAGGTACCCATATACGTATAAGTAGTTGTGGTTGTTGTCGTTGTCGTTTTGCTCCCCCTCAGCTTGGTGCCCTGTGTGGGGGAACCTCCGGTGCTGATGGGGCAGACCAGGTAATGACTGGTGCAGAAGAAATGATATGCTGAGTTGTTGAGGGTTAGCCCTACATAAGACTACCTTTGGTACCGATAGGTCCTCTCAGGTCTCCACCTGGAAACTGCCAGGAACCAAACACACAGTAAATAAGTTTTAAGGCAGGGCAGCTGTAGAACGAGTAAAGCTCCATTGTGGTTTCAACATCTGCCAAGATGTGCACGATCAGTAAGGAGGGTGGAGAAAGTAAGCAGAAGAGCAGATAAACGAGAAATATAAATAGCTCCACTGAAGCCACAGATAAGTGCAAGTACGCTCAAGGCATCTGTACACGTGAGGTGCCAAGGTCAGAGATGTCTCAAACCAAGACTTCCAGCAACCAGTTGTGTACCTCGTTTGTTAATAGTGCTCTGTTTCTACTGCCAGGTGGATAGCCTGAGCTCTGGTCTCCAGGGGGGCCAGCAAGGCTCCAGTATGAGCTTGCCTGAATGCTCAGTCAGCTGATTCCAGTGGCCAAACCCTGTCCACCAGACCCTATAAAGCAGGGGCCATCGGCCTGGCACCCTTGAAGGTTTCTGGTGGTGCCCCAGACTCTGAACTCTCATCTAAAGTAAGTCTCTAGCTCACCTAGAAAGAAAGTTATGGGACAAAATGTGCAGGTACATTCTAAGTGATTTATGTGAAAAGACAGTGATGTGGCACCTTGTATAGTATCCTTGTACTGCAGAATGCAGAACTAGACAGCAACAATTTGTTTGCATATGACACACACACAGAGATCTATAATCAGGACCAGCAGGACATACCTGACTTCCCATGGTAAACATAAGGTTGTTGAGGGTGGTTGTCCCTTATTTTGTCTTATGCCACATTCCCTCCCTGGCAGTCATTTTGTGACTGGCACCCCAGCACACTCTCAAAAGTCAAAATGTGCCCACTTGTCCAGAAAGGTTGATGAAGCCTGCTATAAACTTTGAGCCTCAGAACTTATCCTCAAGTAGCTTGTCTCCTGTTTTAGAGCTATCCGCATACCCATCTCCACTCTAGAAAAGGAAAACCAGATGCAACTAAAACAGAGCAATTCTGAGAGGAAAACACGCATCTGAAAAATAAATTAGCCGACATGGATAGCCGCCTAGAAAGAGAAAGCATGGAAGCGAGAATTAAACTAGCAGACCTTGAAGATCACAGTAGACTCTGCAATATCTGCTTCCACAATTTCCCTGAGAAAATGGAGGACAAAAACTCAGTCGATCTCATCATACGCTGGCTAAAAACCACAATCCCAAACCTGAAACTCGTAGATGATCTGGAAAGGGCACACAGAGCTCTAAGACTCATGCCAAAAGCCAGCGCCCCTCCGCAAAACATGGTTGCGTGCTTCACCCACTACAAAGAGAAGACATATGGAACAATCTCAGAAACTCAACCAACCTCCAATATGGAGAAAACCCCATCCTGGCCTTTCAGAATTTATTGCAAGAGACCCTAAACCAAAGAAAAAGCCTACACCCATTTATCCAACGTCTTCAACAAGCAGGAATCAAGTACCGATGGGGCTTCCTCTTTTGCCTCGTTGTAACAACTGACACAACACAGCACACAGCCACCGACATACCTGAAGCTCTGCAACTACCGGAGAACCTCGGACTTAACCCTCCACCAGAATGGCAACCATCAGACCCACCGAATGACAACCAAGACGGAAATACAGTGAATGATTGGAGGACAGTCAACAAGAGAAAGAAGAAACAACAGAAACGACATGACAATGCAAACCAAGACAGTCAAGTACCACTCAAAGAACAGCCCCATCGAACACACAACACAAGACTACAAACCAACCAATCAACCAGGCAGAGGGCCTTCTTGGTGGTGGCACTCGCCCTGTTGAATGCCCTCCCATCAGATGTCAAGGAAATAAACAAGACATCTGAAGACAACCCTGTATTGGGAATTTTTTAATGTCTAGTGTTTTACCATTTTTTATGTGCTGCAAGCCACCCAGAGTGGCTGGGGAAACCCAGCCAGATGGTCGGGGTATAAATAATAAAATTATCATCATCATCACCATCATCAACCTCATCTAATGTCACGGTCCGGTCTACGGGCGATCGAAGTCCCGGCTGAGGACGTCGGAACCGGGGGCAAGATGGCGGGGGGAGCAGGAACGAGAGTCCAGAAGCCAGGGGTCCAAGGCTCAGGAAGCAGGGAGTCACGAAGCCAAGGTCCGAGGATCAGGAAGCAAGAAGCCAAACGCAGCAAGGCAGGAAACGAGTTGCTGTGGCAAAGAGCCGAAGGGAAATGCTGACCTTATATCCCTTCCCAGCTCTTGCCACCAGGTGCAGTGAGTTACCAAGTGGCCTCACCTGTGCAGCCACACCTTGCCTCTCCAGAACAAACTTAGGAAGGCCCCAGTCCTGCGAAGCCCTACTGGTCACAGGGCCTGGCTCCTGCACGCACTCCTGACAGCTAAACCCACACACCACAGACTGACAACCCTGCAACAACAACCACTGCTAAATGAAGCAACCAGAAACCACCTTGAACCAATGGACTGGTGAACTGCCCCTTTCCCTCCACTTCCTCTCCCCCCATACTATCCACAGAGACCCCTCCCACACCAACACCAACCCAGATGTCACCATTGCCACCCCTCCACAGATCAACCCAGGTGACAGTCCTCCATTCTCTCCAACTCCACCCACCCAGCCCCTAATATGGTTCCGTTGTTGAGACATTTTTATCTGGCTCCTAGGAGGAGGAAGGAGGAAGGAGGCTGAGACATTTGAATAAAGTTTTAGGGTGTGTTATGTGTGTGTGTTTCATTTTGTGCTTGTAAATAAAAATGCTTCTAAAGTTTTTGAGATATTCCACACACAGTTATCTCTCTGTGTGTGTTTCATATAACTTACATTGTATTGCCACTGAATTAACCTCTCACTGATCACATTCACCTGGTGCCTTCAAAACATATACAGTGGTACCTCTGGTTAAGAACTTACCGTATTTTGCGCCCCATAGGATGCACCGCCCCATAAGACGCACCTAGTTTTTTGGGGGGGGGAAATAAAGAAAAAAAAATTTATTTCCCCCCCAGGCGTGGGGCTGGCGCGGGGGAAGCCCGAGCTTCCCCCGACCCAAGCCCCCAGAACAGGCTGCTGCCTGCAAGCCTTGCGAGCCCGGCGGGACCTCCTGCTGGGCGCGGGAGGCTTGCGGACACCTTCCCGAAGCACGGGGCGTCCTCCGGAGGGCGCCCCGTGCTTCGAGATGCAGGCTGCCGCCCCAAGCCTCGCGTGCCTGGCGGGATCTCCCGCCGGGCGCAGGAGGCTTGCAGACACCTTCCCGAAGCACGGGGCGTCCTCTGGAGGGCGCTCCGTGCTTCGGGATGCAGGCTGCCGCCCCAAGCCTCACGCGCCTGGCGGGACCTCCCGCCGGGCGCGGGAGGCTTGCAGACACCTTCCCGAAGCACGGGGCGTCCTCCAGAGGGCGCCCCGTGCTTCGGGATGCAGGCTGCCGCCCAAAGCCTCACGCGCCTGGCGGGACCTCCTGCTGGACGCGGGAGGCTTGTGGACACCTTCCCGAAGCACGGGGCGTCCTCCGGAGGGCGCCCCGTGCTCCGGGCTGCAGGCTGCTGCCCGCAAGCCTTGCGAGGCCGCGGTAACTCCCCCGGGCTCGCAAGGCTTGCGGATAGCTTCCTGAAGCCTGGAGAGCGAGAGGGGTCGGTGCGCACCGATGCCCCTCGCTCTCCAGGCTTCAGTGAAAGCCTGCATTCACCCCATAGGACGCACCCAGATTTCCCCTTCATTTTTGGAGGGGAAAAAGTGCGTCCTATAGGGCGAAAAATACGGTAATTTGTTCCGGAGGTCTGTTCTTAACCTGAAACTGTTCTTAACCTGAGACACCACTTTAGCTTATGGGGCCTCCCGCTGCCGCTGCACTGCCAGAGCACAATTTCTGTTCTCATCCTGAAGCAAAGTTCTTAACCTGAGGTACTATTTCTGGGTTAGCGTAGTCTGTAACCTGAAGCGTCTGTAACCTGAGGTACCACTGTATTTAGGCGTTTCTTCTCCCAGGCCTTTGGCTAATTATATTATTATTATTATTATTATTATTATTATTATTATTATTATTATTATATCCCACCCATCTGGCTGTTGTTGTTGTTGTTATATTAACATTTATATACTACCCTTTGTTACTATGTTACGCATTTTTGCTTTTTTATATTGTCAACCGCCCTTGGGTGAAGGGCAGTATAGAAATTTTATTAATAAGTAGCAATAAATAGTAAATACTTTTGATGAGCTGAGGCAAGTTTCTTGACCAGTGCTTTGCCACTGGGAGTGAAAAAAGAATAATCGTCATGGTCTGCTCTGTTTATTATTAAACGTTTCCCTCTCCGTTAGGCCCGCCCCATTAATCCAGTCAGTCTAGTCAGATTTGGCCTGTGTCACAAGGGAAGGAATACTAGCATAAATGGTAATGTTCACAGCAGACGTAATTTGTCGATCTGCCTGTGCCACTTTGGTCCACTGTGACACAAATTAAGAATCTCCTAATAAACCTAGAGAGCCCTGCAACTTGCCATATGGCACCCATATAAATGAAGATTAGACAGGAGTTGAATTCCCTGTAATATGATTATGGTATATAAATAGGAGCAGCAGAGACCAGGATAGCACCTCCCCATTCATTTTGCACTATCCTGGGACGCACAACCTTTTAACAAGCTCGCTCAGTACATACAGATTTGTTTAAAAGTCGCAGCTATGACAGAAAGTCCACCCTCTGCCAGGGCCAATTGCTGTAAATCCCAAAACATCCTCTATTTAGCAACCTATTTTGTGCAGTTCTTTTGATCAAACCCTCCCCTCCCTGAGCCTGAGGATTAAAGAAAGCTCAGATGAACGTTACCGTTTCAATTACCGTGCCATATTTATGTATGTGATAAAAACACTCCATCTTTCTGCCCCACCTCACCGTAGTTCAAGGCAGCTTACAACAAATCCCATCTACAAGCAACAAAAGATAACAGAAGTTAATAAGAACAACACAAGGATGCAATCCATCAAAAATGAAGCGCGTTGATCTCAGTGGGGGAAATGAAAACACCTCTCCGGTTTCTCCAATGAAATAAATAGGTATTAAAATGCATTAAAAGTGGCTGGATCGTGCCTATGACAATTTTTAAAAATATAACTAAAATAACAGCTGCATGGGGGGGGACCATCTAGCCTACCTTACTGGTTCTACGACATACCACACCTTCAGTCATTATTCAAAGGCCTTGAGGAACAGGTGTGTTCTGTGCTCTGTGGAAACCACAAACGTCATCTGTCGTTCCACAGCCTCAGGGCCAACACAGTAAAAGCCCTGCTCCTAGCAGATATTCTTCTAACTTCACACTGCAAGAACAAAACCCTACCTAGTTCAAAGATTGCACTTAGCAGAGGAGTGTATATGGGCCAGGGTCTGAGTGAAGGGGGGTGGGTCTATCCTTGTGCAAGGTTTTAAAAGTAAGTATAAGGATATGTCCAATTTCACAGTACGAATGAACTGCTTTCAAGAAGTTATATTAGGGTAGGATTTTAAGACTGCAAATACACCATACATTTAATGCACACGCACACACACCAGAATCATGGAAACTGTCATGTGTTAAAATAAATTTAAAAATTGTCCAGTAGCACCTTAGAGACCAACTAAGTTTGTTCTGGGTATAAGCTTTCATGCACATTGTTGCTGTTTAGTCGTTGAGTCGTGTCCAACGCTTCGTGACCCCATGGACCAGAGCATGCCAGGCACTCCTGTCTTCCACTGCCTCCCGCAGCTTGGTCAAACTCATGCTGGTAGCTTCGAGAACACTGTCCAACCATCTTGTCCTCTGTTGTCCCCTTCTCCTTGTGCCCTCAATCTTCCCCAACATCAGGGTCTTTTCCAGGGAGTCTTCTCTTCTCATGAGGTGGCCAAAGTCTTGGAGCCTCAGCTTCACGATCTGTCCTTCCAGTGAGCACTCAGGGCTGATTTCCTTAAGAATGGAGAGGTTTGTTCTTCTTGCAGTCCATGAGACTCTCAAGAGGCTCCTCCAGCACCATAATTCAAAAGCATCAATTCTTTGGCGATCAGCCTTCTTTATGGTCTAGCTCTCACTTCCATACAACACTACTGGGAAAACCATAGCTTTAACTATACAGACCTTTCTTGGAAAGGTGATGTCTCTGCTTTTTAAGATGCTGTCTAGGTTTGCCATCGCCTTTCTCCCAAGGAGCAGGCGTCTTTTAATTTCATGACTGCTGTCACCATCTGCAGTGATCATGGAGCCCAAGAAAGTAAAATCTCTCACTGCCTCCATTTCTTCTATTTGCCAGGAGGTGATGGGCCCAGTGGCCATGATCTTCGTTTTTGTGATGTTGAGCTTCAGACCATATTTTGCACTCTCCTCTTTCACCCTCATTAAAAGGTTCTTTAATTCCTCCTTACTTTCTGCCATCAAGGTTGTGTCACCTGCATATCTGAGGTTGTTGATATTTCTTCCGGCAATCTTAATTCCGGCTTGGGATTCATCCAGTCCAGCCTTTTGCATGATGAATTCTGCATATAAGTTAAATAAGCACATACCCAGAACAAACTTAGCTGGTCTCTAAGGTGTTACTGGACAATTGTTTATTTTTTTTTAATGTATTTTGACTGCGTTAGACCAACACGGCTGCCTACCTGAATCTAGTGTCATGTGTTAAGTGTGCTGGGAATTATAGCTCTGGGAGGGCTAGGAACACAGTTCCCAGGATTCTTTGGAAGTTAATAATCTGCTTTAAATGTATGGTTGTGTATGAAGTAAGAGCAGAGTACGACAAAACTTATTTTATGGCATATGTTGGGTAGAGTTGAAAGCAAATGCTCCATTCGTTAGGCGGGTAAAATCTGAGCTTCTCCTGTTGGTGGTTTTCTTCATGGCCTTCAAATAAAAGAGAAGTCAAAGAGTTGCTATGAAAGAACCTTGGAAGGTGAGCACTGGATGAGGTTTGCAGACGAGGTTGTATTAATACACTCTTGTTTCTGGACATGGGTATTAGTAAGAGGATATAGTAATTACAACTGATCCTCCACAGACTCACGTGTGTGGGTTAACACAAAGAAAAGTGGCTTGTGCTTGTTTTTGAAATGCAGGGATAACACATAAAGAGCCCAGTAGCAGAATTTAAATCCCATCATTAGGCAGATTAAATGGAACATAGGAATACGTTTTTCAACCTTTTTAATACGTTCCTGCTCCTTAAGGAAGCTGGCACCCTCTTCCCTCTTTCTCAATAAGACAGACCACAGACTGCAAGGTAAGTTTAAAAATGCTTTACTTACAGTTACTAAATCCCAGACTTGCAGTTTCCTTAGTAGCAACGATAACATGCAGGTTAATGTTCTTAATTGAAAAATATACAGCAGGGGTGACCAACTCCCAAGAGACTGCGATCTACTCATAGAGTTAAAAACTGGCAGTGATCTATCTCCTTTTTGGGGGTTCAGGTCAACGTTGTTGAATTTTTTCAGGGAGCTTTTTTTAGAGGAACCACAGTTGTTCAGATTCTTTGTGGAGAGCCAATGATCTATCAGTGATCTACCGCAGACGTCTAGTGATCTACCGGTAGATCACGATCTACCTGTTCGACATGCCTGATATACAGCAAGGCAGCCTCAAATCTGAGTCAGCGAGCTATGTTAAGGCATGTCTGTTTCTGTCCTCAGCGGGGGTGGGGGGTGGGGATAGGAAACAAGCTTTACATCACAGAGCCTACTCTAGGAATTTAGAACTCTGTGATTCTTAACCCCTTCATATACTAACTAGCATTGTTAGATTTGACTGCAAATCTCCCACACTCTTCACATGACAGAAATGGTTGTTTATCAAGAGGTAACTTATCACCATGCGCATGTAACCAACTGCTAAGCTGGTCCTCAGTAATGTTCTGCTAAGTGTCATGGAGGATGACATCACTCTTAGCTTCCCGGGATTTCCATCCCGGTTTGAATGTACCAAGAAGTATGTTCTTTTCGACCACCTCACAAAATGGTTGCACGCACATCACCTCAAGGTACTCTGCGGTGAATGGTAATCTGTATTCGCTGCCCATTGCCTGCAGCTAAGTTGCATTCCATATGGACAAAGAACCAGTGCATGAACCAGCAGCCCAAGTCCCATGCAAATAGAATGTATGGGACTCACACTGGAGCCGAGACAAATGGCTCCCCAAAAATTCAATTAGCCATGTAAATGCTATGCATATTAAAAGAGATTGCAATTGTGGTTCTCCAGTTTATGACAGATTACCACAGCGTGTCTGTGTGTTGAAACAACTTGTCCCTGGTTTGGGATGTGGGTTTGAGCATAAGAGACAACTCTGATTGAAGTCCCTTTTGCAGCCCAGTCTTGTTTCATTATCATTTTAAGCTCATAACATCACGCTGTGGGTGAGCAAAGAGGCAGCGCTATCCCTTAGAGGCTCAGTTCCTAAGCAGCTTAGACTTGTTATAGCAGACATATAATCCAAGGGGCAACACAGGCCCATCCCTACTCCTGACACTGAAAAGTGTGGCTCAGGAAAACACTTACATAAAAGTGTCCCCTAAGTATGGCCAAGACCAAGGCGAGTGACTAGCTCATGTCTAACACAGAAAAAGAAGTGCAACAGGTCATCTCCTCTGTGTTCAGCATATTGCATCGCAACATGTGAGCCAGGCCAAACCACAGCCCCAAATTGACTTGAGCATTAACTCAGAAGCTTCCGGGGAATCGTGGCTCAACCAGTCCTACAACTTCAGGATTTCAGATTTAATGT
Organism: Podarcis muralis; assembly: GCF_964188315.1. Lineage (NCBI taxonomy): Eukaryota > Metazoa > Chordata > Lepidosauria > Squamata > Lacertidae > Podarcis > Podarcis muralis. The sequence continues at coordinate 9,009,891 of NC_135664.1, read as the reverse complement.
TCTTGTATCAACCTTGATTCAAATGGCCGGATTAAACTGATGAGTGCTTAGCATGTACGATCAGGAGGAGGCTGAATATTTTACTTACCTACTGAACCTGGATGCCAGAGTTCACACAGAGCTGTTGCCAAGTATTTTGGTTTGCTGCTCAGTTTGTTCAGCACCAGTATTTCTGCCTCAGGTTCAGTATGTTTGTTGTTCAGCAAACACAGAAATCTAAGCCAGGTGGTTTAATATTTTTCTCCTATTGACCCTGCACCCTCTTGCCTGCACCTAATACCTATCAACCTTTTTCGCTGCCCCATCAAAACCCAGTACGGCCTTCTGTTGATCTGCCCGAAGCTTAGCTCTCTTCCTTGACCTGCTTAAAAAATGTGAAAATTCACCTTCTCACTTTCCAAAATTTATATTCGCCTGCACCTATTCAGAACCTAACAATCCATCATCCGCTGATCAGGTACTTTTACAATCACCGAATGGCAGGCCTAGGATCACACAGAACCACTTATTGACACATTTGCAATTAAATTTCCTTCCTTCTTTCTTTTTTTTTATTGCCAAAAATCTTCACCAAGCACAAACCAGAAAACATACACACTTACAACAAAAGAAAACACAAAAGAAAAAGAAAATACACATAACCGAGGGGGAAAAAACTAGCTAATATTTTGTCTCTTTTCATATTCACAGTTATCTATACCTCCATAAAATGCCATTCACAATAAAGCCGTGAAATGAAAGATAAGACATCAGAAAAAAGAAAAAAAGAACAAAGAAAAAATAAAGAAGTAAAAGAACAAGATCATAGGTGAAAATTTTCAAAAGCAGACAAGCACTCACAATACACAGCCGTTCCCCATCTACATCCACATTCAACTGTATAATTCCACCTTGTCTCTATCTACCCCAAATAAAGTGGTGTTTTTTTTAAAAAAAAAATTCCTTCTAGATTAAGGGAAGCTGCTGTTGGTTTACTGACACTGTTGTGGCTACATTTGGTACATTTAAAACGGGGGCCAGAATTGTTTATAGCTCTGTGCTGAGAGGGGAAGTCTAGTGACTGTGGACCTCTGAGGTCATTTTTGGAAGGCAGGCCTATCCATGATGGAACTATGTCAGGCCTTATGAAATTTACCTCAGGGATAGACAACCTGTGGCTCTCCAGATATCACTGTATTGCATCCCTGATCATTAGACATGCTGGAGTCTGGCAACACTTAGAGATATACAGGTTCCCCTGAACAACACTTAGAGATATACAGGTTCCCCTGAACAGGTTAGTTTTTTTGGTTTTGTTTTGTTTTGTTTTGTTTTTGTTTGTTTAACCTGCTAAGAGGATTATATCCAACTAATCAAGATTGGAAAGAAGTACAGACGCGGGTGGCGCTGTGGGTAAAAGCCTCAGCACCTAGGGCTTGCCGATCAAAACGTCGGCGGTTCGAATCCCCGCGGCGGGGTGCGCTCCCGTTGCTCGGTCCCAGCGCCTGCCAACCTAGCAGTTCGAAAGCACCCCTGGGTGCAAGTAGATAAATAGGGACCGCTTACCAGCGGGAAGGTAAACGGCGTTTCCGTGTGCGGCTCTGGCTCGCCAGAGCAGCGATGTCACGCTGGCCACGTGACCTGGAAGTGTCTCCGGACAGCGCTGGCTCCCGGCCTCTTGAGTGAGATGGGCACACAACCCTAGAGTCTGTCAAGACTGGCCCGTACGGGCAGGGGTACCTTTACCTTTACCTTTACTTACAGTGCAGGGAAAGAGCTTTGGGTATTATTAATTATTTTTATTATTTTATTTTATTATATCCCTGCCTTCCTCCCAAACCCCCCAGTTAACTATACCATTATACAATAACGATACAATTTGCAATATTAAAATACCATAGTAGAGCACTCGCTTTGTTTTTGTGGTTTTTATTCTATATGAAGTCCAATTGTGTTATACTTTTTTTTATTTATTAGTTTACTGTGAATACCACCTTTATCCAGAGTCACAGTACAGCTTGCAACATTAAAAATACAAAAAAAAATTAAACATTATATTTTTGCAACGCAGCCTGGGATCATTTGGTAATTAAAATAACTCTTCATCTGGCATTTGATTTTCTGTATACTTGGATTTTTGTTTTAAAATATGGACGAACACTTGTTTGGCAGATGGGAAAATATATGGCTTAAGTGTTTTGGTTTGTTTGTTTGTTGTTTTGCAAAATTCGGCAAGATGTATGTACCCAAAATAAAAATATTGGGCCAATTTTTAGTGACCCAAGGAACTTACCGTATTTTTCTCTCTATAGGGCGCACCTGACCATAGGGCACACCTAGTTTTCAGAGGGGGAAATCAAGGGGGGAAATATGATTTCCCCCCCCCCCCCAGCTCTGGGAGCAGCGGACAGGCTGCACGCAGCCTGTGCACGTCTCCCAGACCTTCTCCCTGCTATTGCGGGAGGTGGGGGAATTCCCCCATCTCCCGCAAAAGCCCACAGGAGGGAGAAGGGGCTGACTCGGCCAGTCCGTCCCTTCTCCCTCCTTGGGGAAAAGCCCCCAAGAGCGACGTGCTCTTTAAAGGCTGTGCGGCTCCTGCGGGCTTTTCTAGAAGCCGTGCAGCCTTTAAAGAGCGCATGGCTTTTGCGTGCTTTTGCGGCAGGTGGGGGAATTCCCCCATCGCCCGCAAAAGCCCACAGGATCTGCACAGCCTTTAAAGAGCGCGCCTCCCCGCTGCCCCCCGAGTCTGTGGGGCTGGCGGTGGGGGGAAGTGCTGCTTTCCCCCATTGCCAGCCTCAAAGACCAGACTCTCCTGGCTTCAGCAAAAGCAACGTGAAGCCTCTGGAGCGCAGGCTTCGGAGGCTTCGCGTTGCTATCGCTGAAGCCAAGGAGCCTGCATTCGCTCCATAGGACGCACACACACTTCCCCTTAATTTTTGGAGGGGAAAAAGTGTGTCCTATAGAGCGAAAAATACGGTACTTCCCAATTAGGTTGGCCAGATGCAAAAGAGGACAGGGCCCTTGAACCTTGAAAATCTGTGAAGAGTGGATTTCAGTAGGTACACCTGCTGAAATTGCCCCTTCTCCATGACCATCAAAGGTATGTTAGCACTATCGTCTCTTGTTGCATGTAAACATGTTGTGTCCACATGAGCAGTTGTACCAAAACAAAGTTTGGGATGCTTGCTTCAATCTCCATTCCATTTAAACTAATGCAGTGTAGATATGTCCCACTTATTATTCTTACTGACTTAACTTGAGGAGGAAACCTTACTCATGAGTAGGGACTGGGGAGAAATTCGATTCAGGTCTCATTTGAAGCTGGGTCTATAAAATTTGCAATTTCCAAAACAATATGTGAACTGAGGCACAGGTATCCTTTGCTATGCACTGACTATGTCAACCAAACCATGCTTACAAAAATGAAACAAGTGGGGGGAAAGTATGCATAAAATGAATATATCGAAGACAAAAATGCACAAAAATGCATTACGTTAGGGAAAACTGCCTGCAAAATTGTGTATATTAAAAATGTGTTTATTAGCAGAAATTCGCACTGGTGAATTTTCATGATGATTTTTTTTTTTTAAAGAATGCAAATTGCTGCCAAATGTAGATAACTCAATTTAATTTTAGTAAAATGAGAACCAAAACAGACAAGGTATTCCATTCATGGCTGGATTAAGACCTTTAAAGGCCCCCAAGCACTTAAAAGAATTATATCTTTTATATAATATATAAATATATCCCTAAATATATCTAATTCAAAATATAAACAATAATAAACCGTAAAATAAAACGTTATTTTTTGAAACCAAACCTACAGTAAGATGGAAAATAATGTTTGTTTTTCTAGATTTGTATAAAAAATGTTTATTTTTTGTTCAGCTGCACCATGGTAAATCCAGCAATGGGACATTTCTGTGGTGTTCCCCTTGATGGACTTATATTGCTTAATGGTTACTCCAGCGCAGCTTCCATCCCTACTTATGAGTAATTGCTATGTAGCATGAATGTGACCTGTTGGATCAGGCCTTTTGCAACTGGAGCTATGTTTCCTCTAAACTGGTTCTGTTGTTTAAATAAACTGGCTGCCACACACCTGTTTGTGCAGGCCCACTGAGAGGTTTGTTTCCAGCAAGGCATACCTGCTGTAATCTCCACACTTTGCAAACTGTATTTGCAGCATCCATCTTAGGAAGGGCAGAATTGGCGTGAACACCTGGCTCCCGACAAGCCTCTACAAGAAGCAGCAGATTTATTTTCTGCGTCTAATGAGGCATCGTAAGCACCTGCTCTGAAAGTGCATTTCCTGAAGACAGCTTTGTGTAGCATCAGCCTGTCAGAGTATCTTTTTGCAATGGTTTATTTCTGGGCGTGCCGCTATTAAGCATTGGACACAGCAAACCCAGCAGGGCTTTTAAAAATGTGCCAGTCATAAAATAAACAGTTCTAAGGGGGGAAATGTGCACTTCTAAAAGAACATTTGCGCAGTTCAAAAATGCAAAGTTGCATTTTCTTCGGTGGCGTGACAAGTTGTGTGACGTTGCCAATGTCATGAAAAGGGTCAGAAAATAAATATCCAATATGTGTCAAAGCAGGAAGCTCCTGCAGCCAATCGGAAGCTGTGGAAGCCCCACCAGACGTTCGGCTTCCAAAAAATGTTCGCAAACCGGAACACTCACTTCCAGGTTTGTTACGTTCGGGAGCCGATTTGTTCGACAACCAAGGCGTTTGACTACCAAGGTACCACTGTACAGAGCAACAGGGAGAAGGAATCATGAGAGAAGCAATGACTGGCTTCACGGTTTTCTCATACTGCAATTTTTTTGCATAGCACACACACACACACACACACACACAGCGATTTGTGATATATCACCACGTTGATTTCAGTAAAGAGGACTTAACTGCTCTCTCTGTGCAATACTTGGCTAGGGGTCAGTAAAGAGCTACCTTTCCACAGTCCACTCAATAAGTGTACTAGGGCTAAACTTACCTTTTCAGTTTCAAAAACTGTGAACGGATTCATATTTCTTCAGGATTACAGAGTAGGGCGAGCCAAATTGCTTCTCCTGTATCATTGATCACTCCTCACCAAAAACGAGTAGCCTTTATCATGCTTTATCCTGGTGATTAATAAACACTGTAGCATCAAAGTAAATACAGCACAGTTTATTTAATGCTGGATTGAACTACAGCTGTAACAAAGCAAATTTATTGCTTCCAAACCGGTCTCCTTTTCAAAACTTGAACAAAAACAGGACAAGGCCAAAACGTGATGTTTTAATTAATTCATCAAACCTTCAGACACAGGCACATGTACAAGAGTAATTTAATTTGATGTCATACAGCTTGTAAATTTTAGGAAGCTTCTAACACATCCACTATGATAGCTCAGATTTCTTCAAAGCTCTAATGTATCTTTAACCAAGGAAAATTTCCCCAATGTAATCCATTTGCTGTCCTGATTATTTGGATGCTATTCTAATTGGTTTTAATGAGGTCAGTGAAGTAGGACCACACCTGAAGAGAAATTTGGAAAGTCTCAAAACATACTGGTTCTATTTGCTGAGGAAAAATATTTTAGTAAATGAATTTTAATTGTCCCAATTAATAAATGCCTTCATTTTCTTTTAAGCTCCTATTAAAAGATCACATAGGTCTCTGCATTTTGCAGCCCACCACCTTCAACATGGTTCACAACAGTTTTCCATTAGCAATCTTCTTTTTTAAATAATAATAATAATAATAATAATAATAATCCACTGCTGTGGCAAACCCAGTGCTCCAACCTGCCAACATTTGTAGGATAGGCTATTTATTCACAATGGCCCCATTAAAGGTAAAGGGACCCCTGACCATTAGGTCCAGTCGTGACCGACTCTGGGGTTGCGGTGCTCATCTCGCTTTATTGGCCGAGGGAGCCGGCGTACAGCCAGGGCCTTCTCGGCCGCGGCTCCAATCTGGTGGAATGCTCTGTCACAAGAGACTAGGGCCCTGCAGGACCTGACATCCTTCCGCAGGGCCTGCAAGACAGAGCTGTTCCACCAGGCCTTTGGTCAGGGCGCAGCCTGACCCCCTCCTCTGGCAATCGGCATTCTGCACAGAATTTTGCTTGATGGTTGCCATTAATTTGATTTTAATTTGATTTAATTAATTTTATAATGAATGTATTTTGATTGTTGTTAGCCGCCCTGAGCCCAGCTTCGGCTGGGGAGGGCGGGATATAAATAAAATTTATTATTATTATTATTATTATTATTATTATTATTATTCCGGGTCATGTGGCCAGCATGACTAAGCCGCTTCTGGCAAACCAGAGCAGCACACGGAAATGCCGTTTACCTTCTTGCCAGAGCGGTCCCTATTTATCTACTTGCACTTTGATGTGCTTTTGAACTGCTAGGTTGGCAGGAGCAGGGACCGAGCAACGGGAGCTCACCCCGTCACGGGGATTCGAACCGCCAACCTTCTGATCGGCAAGTCCTAGGCTATGTGATTTAACCCACAGCGCCACCCGCGTCTCTAATGGCCCCATTACCAGTCAACAAATAAATGTTGCAAGTAGGACCCATGAACAGCTTCTCGAAGTCTTGATTGCACAAACAACAACAGCCAAGCAGTTGTCAACACTGACTTGAATCTAACAGTGCCCTATGTAAAATTCAGGTGCATAGCAGGTTTACCATGCAAAACATCTCAGTCCAATTCCTGGCATCTACACATCCACCTTCAAACTCTAGAAAGGACTGTCAGTCAGTGCAAACCAGGGATGGGGAACTTGTGGTCCTCTAGATGTTGTTGGACTTTAACTGCCATCAGCCCCAGCCAGCATGGCCAATAGTGAGGGATGATGGGACCTGGAGTCCAACAAAATCTGGAAGGCCACGAGTTCCCCATCCTTTGTGTAGATATATTGGATTAGATGGGCCAAAGGCCTAGCCTGGGAAAATATAGCTTCCATTACTGCTGGGAGGGGTGTGGGATCTCCAATTGCCAACAGTTCCCACTCACACAGCTGCAACCCCCCCCCCCCCACGTCAAACATCATTCCAGATGGTTTCCCAATCTTCAGAGGTAAGCAAAGAAAAGACAAAGCAGAAAAGCTCCGTTCCAAGAGTGGAACTTCGCTTGCAGTTATTAGAATCCTGGCTACCATGTTTACAGATGCCAGCAAAGTAGCATGAATATGAACGCATGCATCCCAAGTCGTTGTGCAAAATACTGGGAGGAATATGAGTCAACAGCCCCCATGGCACTGCAAAGGATTCTAGAACATACCACAGTCTTGCCTTCATAATGGACCAAGGCATGTTAAAAACTAGGCTGTGGGACATAGATCGCCAGGAACTAATCTCAGCTGCGGATAAAACATGTTCCCCTCTTTATTTTCGACTCTCTTGGGCGCAGGAATTTAACCTTAATTATTTACAATTTTTGTTTAACCCGCAAGAAAGAAGGGCTTTTTCGCTGGCTAGGTTCAATTGTAATCCTTCTAACCTCCTTGGGGTAGGTTCGCCGGTATGGCAGAAGGGGACAGGATCTGCCCATGCGATGCCCACCTGGTGGAATCTCTAGCTCACATGGCCCTTAAATGTAAAAGGTATGATGATCTCTGTCAACAATTCTTAGACCAGCTATGTATCCCAACATGGAAACCAGAGACAGAGGTTATACGCTTCTTATTACAGGGGAGAGACCAGGAGCTCACCAAGACAGTAGCTAAGTTCCTCTATTTGATTTTTTGCCGCTGAAGTACGCTACAGGATCCTGCCCTTGCTGGAGACCCACAGAGGTGAAATAGATTGCTTGCCTCTTCTTCCCTTTGGCAAATGACTGTACTGTTGAAATGGCTACGAGATCTCACTGGCCTATTTATTCTGAATGTTTGTATGTGATGCCAATAAAGGTTTGATGATGATGATGATGATGGTAATGGACTGGATGAGAGCCAACAAACCAAAGCTCAGTCCAGTTAAGGCTGAGGCACTGCTAGTGGGTGGTTCCCCAAACTGGAAGAGTGGGAGGTTGCTTGCTCTTGATGAGGTTAAACTCCCCCTGAAGGAGCGAATATGTAGCTTGGGAGCCCTTCTGGGTCTTTTGCCAGTGGCACCCACCCTGTGGAACGCCCTCCCTTCAGATGTGAAGGAAATAAGCAGCTATCCTATATTTAAAAGACATCTGAAGGCAGCCCTGTTCAGGGGAGTTTTTAATATTTAACCCTGTATTGTTTTTAACACTTGATTGGGAGCATATGTGACATTTTAGTGTATTTTTTATCTTTGTTGGAAGCCGCCCAGAGTGGCTGGGGAAACCCAGCCAGATGGGCGGGGTACAAATAATAAATTATTATTATTATTATTATTATTATTATTATTATTATTATTATTATTTTGCCGTCGAATTTTGAGAAAAGCAAAATTAAAGGAGAAAGTGGGGCTCCTGCTGAGGCAAAGAGGAAGTAAAAAAAATACAATCAAGGAAAAAATATTAGTTTGATTTTACACAACAGGCATCACAGCTTAGTAGCACCCCCATTTTTTGGGGGGGGTCACACTTTAACTCTCTTTAGTGGTAAGGCAGGGCTGTCAGGCTACCTGATCACTAAACCATGGTTTGTTGATTGGGAGCACCCTATAAGCTCACACATTCCCCCCAATTTCTTGCACGTGCCTTCCTTGGTTAGTGTTAGCCATGGTTAAACATTATATCTGAACCATAAAGAGTTACTGCTTACTGAAGTTTGCTTTTAGAGTAGAAATTGACCCGAGCTAACTTCAACCACTAGTTAAAAGGCAAACTACAATTCGCTCTAGATTTTTGTTGTTGTTGTTATTTTACTTTTTGTGTTTAATTTCTTTATTTGATTTGTGCCATTTATATCCCCATTCCAAAAAATTCAAAGGTGCAGACAAAAGGAAATACAACAGATTAAAAAAGCACAATCGAGATATGACACAACGCTAAAGCATCATTACTTAGAAGAAACAGAGCAGCAAAAACCTTAAGAACAGTGGCAAAAAGTTCACCAAAATTATTAAGAAGATCATCAAGGAAAGATCAAGAAAAAGGGGAGACAACTCTCTCTGGGCAGGGAATTCCAAAGTCTGGGTGTGGCCCCTGCAAAGGCCCTGTCTCTTATTTCCCATCACACAGCACACCGGGCCTTCAGTAAGCTTAAGAGAGAAAAGTACCGTATTTTTTTAAAAATTTTTTATAAACAATTAAAACTATGGTTAAATACATTGAAATATAACACTGAGCCAATTTATGCTATCCATAAGTTGTGACTTCTGAACAGGCCCCAATAATGCCATTAACTACAAGCTGGTTGCTGAATTCTTATTATGAAACACTTGCTGGTCTGCGACTACATATCAAAATTAGCATTATGATCTTAGGCTTCTCCCAGACAGCCTGTTTATTCAGCATTCACCCTGATTCGTTTGTGGGGAGGTTAGATGATATCATGTCAAGCAATTGTCACCCCACATTTTCCAGAGTGCATTTTCTCATCGCATTCCTTGCCACCGAGAGCCTGTTTTGAGGAGGAAGCAAGTTTGTTGTGGAAGAGAGCCAAATCAACTTAAACTGCGCTACTTGAATTGGCTAGCATGTTTTTGAATCCTACTCAAAAATAGTGACAGTCTGGAAGTGACTTTTCTTATCTTTTCTCTTTTCTCCCATATTAGTTTATTGAGTAATTCCGTTATCAAAGAAAAACAAGCCATTACTTTTCAATTGCTGGGATTTGGACATTGTTAAGCACTCTGTCTACTCCAATACAGCAGGGTTAGAATCAGATCATCCGCTTCTGCACTAAGACACACAGTAATAATTTTAACATGCAGGAGCGAGCAAGGGCCAATGGCAGGACACATGTTTGGCATGCAAAAGGTCCCAAATCCAATCCCTGGCACCTCCAACCGAAAGCATGAGGTAGCAGGTAATGTGAAATACGTTTGCCTGAGACTCTAGTAGACAGCTGCTGCGAGTCAGTGTAGACAATATGGGGCTGAATGGACACACAGTCTAACCTGATAGAAGGCAAATTCCTTTACCTTGTCAGTGGAAGAATCAACAAGCAATGGGCATTCAAGTCAGGTGCCTGGAATTTGGAAACGGGATCAAGGAATGGACCCTAGGAAGCCGCAGAACCCAATTGAAAATAACCTGGCAAGGATAGACCATTCTCTCCAAAATGGCAGGTTACTTTCAAGGATAGACCATTCTTTCCAAAATGCAAAAGGGAATCAGAAATCAACATGACCTTGCTAAAAGAGCACCCAGTGAACCTTGAATTGGCGTACAGGCTAACTTTCTGTGCGTGTGGCTGGCACACCCCAAACAGCCCATTGTAGGAACCACCAGCCACCTTGAAACAGTTCAGAACGGTCTCCCTCTATTGCTATTACAGTGATAACTATAACAGGAGCAACAAGGGAAGCAGCGTACAGTTTTGTGAAAATAAATGGAATAAACTCGTAGTCTATCACCTTGAATTACTTTAAGTGAGACGTAGATACAAGTGCCCCTTGCGTTACAGAGCGCAGATGCATGCCTCCCAGTGTTAGAGTAGAAAACAGCCTCCAGATTTCTTCTTTGAGACGTACTTGCCATTTCGTGCACAGAATGAAAAGGCCAGGGCCGTCCCCTTATCTTCTAAGCTGCCTGTCATTTTGTTGCTTCCTAGGAAAGCACAGCTGCTGACATGCATGTGTTATTATCTGCAAATATCATTTTCACAGGTTTTTTTAAATAAAAAATGATCCCCACTCCATATATGTTATATTCCGCCTCCCCCTGTCCCCCATGCACCTGAATACTCACCAAGCCCTGCCCTTCTGTCGCTCCATGCCTGCATAACACACCAGGCATATCATACGCACAGGGCAGAAGGATGGTGGGAGATCATATTCTACCTCCTGGCTTTGAAGCAAGAATCTGTCAGGGTAATCCAACCACACAAGGAGCTTCCCAGGAGCGCCGTGAGCTTGGAAGGTGTAACGATTGATATATACAGTGCGTTTCTTGATAATTTTCTGGGGTTCAAACTAGTGCCGAGCTGAAAAGGAGGAACGTGTTTTGCAAACAGTTCTCTCACGCCACACACCACCGTGACACAAGCCCTACTTTTCCAGTGAATTTTCTGCACCTTTTTGCAAAGAAATGTCAGTGCTCCCTTGGTGGGGGGTACTACGGTCTTCCCAGTGCTATTTTTCTAGAAAAAGAGGTGCTGGAACTCACCACGAACACCTCCCTTGTTCTCTTATATAATGGCACTGGCGCCAGAAATGAGTTCAGGTGAGTTCTGGATGGGGGGAAAATCCTGGATCTTCCCCTGATCCAGATCTGTGGGCTCAGATTCACTTGGGGGCTCCTTAGAGAATCTACTAGGCCCCATACCATGGTTGACCATGTTCTGGGCTCTAAAATAATAACCCAAGAACAATGCAGATGGTGGATGCCATCCCTGTTTCCAACCATGTCCTGGAAACAGAGGTTTTCTGCGGCATTTGGGCTCTTTGTTGCCTCCAGCCACCCTTGTACGTCCCCCCCCAGAAATGTTAGGGGGGCACCATGGCAAAGGAGTCCTCACACAACAGCACCTTGCCCAAAGCCCACTCAACCCAGGAGCCAGTCCTTTATAAATAGAAAGATAGCCGAATACATAGTTAGGACATAATGTGAGCAACCATTTGGATACACATACACACCCATTGAAAAATGGATGGATAGCACCCGAAATTTATATGCGCAGCTAATGCACATCCAAATGTAGACTTTCATCCATTAGATCTGCATCTGGATGTACATATTCAGCATGCCTACATTCTCATTCTGTCCCAAACTGCCAAGCGTCAGAATGCACAACATGAACTAGCTGGCAGCAAACAACTTGCTATACAGCAAGAAATCTGGGGAATACAAGACGCTGCCCCACATCGAGTCAGAGCATTGGTCCATGTAGCTCAATATTGCCTACACTGACTGGATGGGGGTCTTCAGGGCTAGGTCTCTACCAGGAGATGCTGGGGACTGAACGTAGGAGGTTGACATGCAACCCATGTGCTCCCCACTGTGTCACAACCCTTCTCTGAACTGGGAGTTAAATCCAGTTGCCTCTTTTGCCCCCAAAACTCAGAGCATGTTGTCACATCTTCAAATCTGATTTGCTCTGTGGTGCTGTGCCTGAAGCCAGTCCTAAAGCAAAGCCCTAAAAATTGCATCAAACCAGGAGCATATTAGGAAGGTAGAAGATTTTGCAAGAGCCTTTGCATACGCCTTCTCAGAACGGTTTCCCCCCACACTGAAAACCAGAACTCACTAAAATTCAGGACAGCCTTAGTTTGAACCACATTATAAAGTTGACAGTTATCTGAAGCATTGAGTTTGTGGCCAATTCCTTACAGTCTACACTAATCAGTGCATGCAAACCACTGTGTCTCAGAAATCAAAGTGCATCCTTAACTTTTAAAAAAATGGGGGTGGGGAAATGAACTAAAAACATTTATTCTTCTTTGTCCATTGTTTTAAGCACGGAATCTTCCCCTAAGATTTTGCAAAGTTCGTTCAGTCTCTGCTGCATTTTTGGCATTCCTGCAAGCTGGGACTCTAGTCTTTGCTTCTCCTCACTGAGGGTTAAGCGGATAGCATTGTCCAACTGCTCAAAGCGCCAGTGTCCTTCCCCATCAAACTGTAGCAAGTGTGTGTGGTACTTCCTGCAGGAGAAGAAAAGAAACACTCAGAAATCCAGCAGCAAAACCTCAAACATTCACAGGAGCACCTTGATGAGCGGGCAGACTCTCAGGAAGACACCAGAAACGCAACAAGTTCCCTAGGGTTCATTCAGAAGAGCATTTGCGAAAGCGTGGAAGCTGCAAGAATTACAGCGTCCAGAAACTAGTGCTATGTCTGCAGAGAGCAACCTCCATTGGCTTCAACGGTTAAGAAGACGGTTTCTGCACGTGTTGTAGAGGGAAGTGAGGGGCAGAAGGGGCTTGTCAACCTGGGAAGGGAGCCCATCTAGGAGAAGGAAAACTCTGATCCTAACCATTCACTGCCTTTTTGGATAAATATAAATCTATATAGCTAGATAGATATGGGACGCGGGTGGTGCTGTGGGTTAAACCACAGAGCCTCTTGGGCTTGCTGATCGGAAGGTCAGCAGTTCAAATCCCCGCGACAGAGTGAGCTCCCATTGCTCAGTCCCAGCTCCTGCCAACCTAGCAGTTTGAAAGCACGTCAAAGTGCAAATAGATAAATAGGTACCACTCCAGCGGGAAGGTAAACGGCGTTTCCGTGCGCAGCTCTGTTTCGCTAGAAGTGGCTTAGTCATGCTGGCCACATGACCCGGAAGCTGTACACTGGCTCCCTTGGCCAATAAAGCGAGATGAGCACCGCAACCCCAGAGTCGGTCACGACTGGACCTAATGGTCAGGGGTCCCTTTACCTTTACCTTCCTTTAGATAGATATAGATTTTCCAATATTGTTCCAATAACAGCCTCATTATAACAATGCCAATTTTATCCAATTAATATAATTATTAAAACCAATTATTTATATACTGAATTATGCAGTTCAGTTAAAGTGACCTCCTCACCTGCTAGTTTTGATGGGTTCCTCTTTGTTTTGTTTTATTTTCTGCGTTCCAAAAGCTTAATAATAATTGCATTCCCTTCAAAATAGTAATCCCTTATACAACAGCTACAAGCTTATGGTTTCAGTTTGTGTTAATATATTAAGTAATTTATAAAGTTTGGAGTTAGGTACTCAAGTCTATAATCATTGTTCTTTCCTGCGTGTGATAATTCCTGCCCCCATGATGTTGTCCCAACCATATAATGGTGTTGAGTCCTTCATTCTTCCAACTGTTGATATTTCCCATCATGACTTGGAGTAAGTGGTTGTCTCACAGTTTTCCAAAAGCCTCTACATCACTTCGTCTCGTGATTGTAAGCTTGTAAGAGACTCCTCTGTTTCAACAAATAAACTGTCCTCACCAGTCCCCCCCCCCCCAACCTAGGAAGAGCAGTCCGATTCCAAACTGCCAGAAAACCTCTGACCTTGGAGCTGGCAAACTCCTCTCCTCCTTTATGTCACGGTGTAATTTTTAACCAATGAAACTGTGAATTACAGATTGGAATAAGAAAACCTGCGGAAGGGAAGGACGGAAGTCAACGGCTCTATGGAGCATAAAGTAGGATATATGTAATAAGATTTGATGTTTTTGTTGGTTGGTGTTGGTGTTCTTAAATCTCAATAAAAAGCATTTGGGGGGGGGGGGGAATTAAAAAAATAAACTGAAAAATTATAGTCGGTTATCTTTCCAGTTAGATTACGTTCAAAATTGTCTCAGCCTCCTTCACATTCCTTTGAAAATAACAGTGGGGGTGGTTTCATTCTATATTCCAACATAGTCCTTTCAAAGGGTGAAACTCCCCCACCCTTTCCTCTCTCTCTCCATCCCATTCCTCTCACACATGCAGTTCCAGTTTGATGTTAAATTCCATGTTATTAATCCAGTTTCTTCAGCCTTCACTTTCTATATTATATTTTAACCTTGCATTCCGAGGAGGGTTGCCAAATCAGAAACGTAGAAGAAAAACTTTGAAAAACAAAGTCTGTGGCACTGAATAAAACCTTATCTCAATTCCAACCTTTAAATCCTTGTAGCTGAGATGTTTCGCAGTTTGTTGTCTCATCGCCTCTAGCACATGCCTTTACTTCAGCTAAAGCCCAATCAGCAAGATATCCTCTGCTTCTGGGACCAGATCGGGGGTGTGTGTGTCACGATAGTCACATTGAACCCAGTGCTTTTGCTTGCCCTTGTTAGGATATTTCCGTTCCACCTTAAGAGAGAGCAGGCTTGTGAGTCACAGAGTCTGCGTATTTCCTGTTGAGGATGTTTATGTTTGCTGTTTCCTTTCGATTTCAGTCGGTCAGAGACACTGACACAGAACGGTCATGTTTTCTCTTTGTTCTGTTCAACGCTAAATAAAATCTGTAAATTATGCTCTTCTTCGGTGCAAGCTTTCTGGCTGTGGTTTCTGCTGATAAAGAACAGTGTGCACAAGCCTGGAATGTGGCAATCTATTTCTAAGGCTTCGTGTCGCTAACTGCTGGATCTGCCTGGCTACGGGAGATCGATGGATGTCCGGCAGCCGGCTTGGGGCCATGATGGACTATATCTCCTTGGCAGTTTCCCAACAACAAGGTTTCGGGCCCAGATTCACAGCACCTACAGGAGAGTAAAGCTGCAACAGACTGCGTTTGAGAGGTATGTGAAAAGCGAAAGCAGCGAGAGCGGAGGCTTTTCTGTTTACCTCAACAAGGAGCCTTTGAACTCCGGCAAGGCTTAATTGGCCTGGGAGCCAAGCCAGGGAGTTCGTGATTAATGGGCTGCCGAGATAATAAGTCTTTGAAGGCATAAAGACTTGGGCTCACGTAAAGACCTGAGATGGATCTTTTACAATCCTCAGAAGTAGCTCCGTGTCCACCGAAGCTAAATGGCCACAATTATGAAACCTGGGCAAAATGGTGTGAGAGTTTGCTGCGTCAGTTTAGGGTGTGGCATACCGTGAGTGAGGCCCCCCCAGTTCCTCTGACAGAGAGATGGAAAGCCGATGATTCGAAGGCGATTGACGTAATAGTCTTATCCGTATCTCTTGAGGAAATTAAGACGCTGGCTGGCAACACCACTGCACGTGGAATGTGGTATGCTTTGATGAAAGCTCACAACTCAGTTGTCCCAGCCCAGAGTTTGACTGCATCGGAGGTCCAAGCTGTTTCCCAGAATGCGAGTGTATGCAGGGATGCTGAGGGCACCGGTTGCAAGCTGCAGGGGGAGCAGACTGTGATGTCATCCCAGGCAGCATTCCAGCCTCCAGAGGGAGCCAAGGAGTCGGCAGCTGAGAGCTCTGTTTCTCGTGAGAACCAAGGTCATCGCCTTTGCAGAGGCCGGAAAGGCAAAGGTAAACAGGCGTCTGCAGATGGCCAGGAGCGAAGGGAGGGTGAAGAGCCCGCGCCAGGGAAAAACAAAGCTATGTTAGCTGGCACTGCTTCACAAAAGGCTAAAGGCACGTCTGCTGACCAGAAGCAGGGGGGCAAGCTGCAAAAGCCCACGCCAGTGGAAGACAAGGCTATGTTTGCTGGCACAGCTTCACCAAAGGCTAAAGGCACGTCTGCTGACCAGAAGCAGGGGGGCAAGCTGCAAAAGCCCACGCCAGTGGAAGACAAGGCTATGTCTGCTGGCACAGCTTCACCAAAGGCTAAAGGCACGTCTGCTGGCCAGGAGCAGCAGGGGGGCAAGCTGCAAAAGCCCAAGCCAGTGGAAAACAAGGGTTTGCTTGCTGTGAAGACTGCTCCAACAGCCAAAGGCAGTTTTGTTGTTGATTCGGGCTGTACCCGCCACATCTCGAAGGATCGGCACCTCTTTATCTCCTTCAAGCCTCAGGAAGGTGAGATCCACCTGGCTGATGGAAGGACGTTGCAAATTGCAGGAGAAGGGACTGTGAAACTTGCAAGTTTGCATACAACCATCAGTAATGTTCTGTATGTTCCTGGAGCTGCAAGCAATTTATTGAGCGTCCCGCAGCTTACTGGACGTGGTTTTCAGATTTCCTTCAAGAGGAGCGTCTGTGTCATCAGTAAAGGCAAAGAGGACTATTTGCATGCAAAGTTTATGGATGGTTTGTTCCATATAACTTATGAGGACACTGCTGTTGTATCTAATGCTGATTCTTGTTGTGTTGCACAAACTAACAAAGTTCTTCATGCAGGTTGCATTCATGAAGCGCATCGAAGGTTTGGTCACCTCTCTTGGAAGGCACTGGCCAAGATGCCAGAGGTGGTTGAGGGTTTGAACATCAAACCCTGTAAATTTCACATGAAATGTGTATCTTGTGCAGAGAACAAGGTGAAGGTTGCTCCAAAAGGCAAAGTGTCTAGCAGGCAGGCTTCCAAGCCCTACCAGCTAGTGCACGCAGACCTAGTTGGGCCACTTACGCCCTCTTTAGGAGGAGCAAGGTTCTTCATGGTTCTAATTGATTCTTTTTCTAGGTACATTCATGTGTTTTTGCTCGAACAGAAATCGCAAGCGTTTCCGAAGTTTAAGGCATTCTGTGCTTGGTTGGAGAATGCTCACGGTAAACGTATTTCCTGTCTTTTTACCGATCGGGGCGGGGAATTCACTTCTCAGCAGTTTGAAGCTTTCCTGACTGAGAAGGGAATCCAGCATGACATGTCAACCCCCAGATCGCCATGGATGAATGGGCTTGCGGAGAGAGCAAATCAAACATTGCTGCAAGGAATGAAAACCTTGTTGCATGATGCCAATCTCCCTGATAAGTTTTGGGGGGAGGCTTTGGGGAATCTGGTTTACTCCGTTAATCGCAGATTGTCATCACCCATTGGTTGTACCCCCTATGAGAAGATGTTTGGCAAGAAACCCAACACCAAACACATGAGAATTTTTGGTTCTGACATGTGGGTACGCACCCCACAAACCAACAAGCTTGGGAAGCGTGGGGCACATGGTTTGTTCATGGGGTACGAAAAAGGTGCATACAGGGTATGGATGACTAACTCTAAGTCCATAAAGTTCACAAGGAGTGTTGAGTACAATCCTAAGTGGGGGGAAAATGTGGGAATTTTCCAGAGTTACCCAGAGGAGGATGAAGGTGATGTCAAGCAAGCAGCTAAAGCTGAGGAAGCTGCTGAGGATGATGATGATGAGGATGATGATGATGATGATGATGATGATCAGAGTTCGGATTCCAGTTCAGTGGGCGGCGCTGCTGCTGATGTCAGTGAGAGTGATGACACAGCAGACTACAAGAGTGCAAAGGCCTCAGTCAGACCATCTGATGCGTCTGACAATGAACTGGAAGAACCACTGTTCACCATTGGTCATTTTTCTCCTAAGAAAGAGGAGATGAGTCCAGAAGACTTGCGTCTAGTACGTAGGTCTGAAAGGGTGACCAAAGGCAGACCTCCTAAGAGATTTGCTGATGAGTTTGCTAAAACAGCAACCGCTGTTCTTAGTAGCTCAGAGAAGGTGTGGGAACCTTCAAGCTTCAAAGAGGTTCAGGAGTTAACCTCTAAAGATGCTGAGCCTTGGATAAATGCCATGAAGGCTGAAGTTGATTCCTTGAACAGGAACCAAACTTGGGAGCTGGTACCGGTAGTCCCAGGTATGAGACTGGTTGGCAGCAAATGGGTCTTCAAGGCCAAGACAGACCAGAATGGCAAGGTTGTCAGACACAAAGCCAGATTGGTTGCCAGAGGTTTTTCACAGGTACCAGGACAGGATTACCACGAGACCTACTCTCCCACTGTCAAATATGAGAGCATTCGGCTGATGCTCAAGATCGCTGCGGAGGAGAAACTGCATGTTTCTCATCATGACATTAATACAGCTTTTTTGTACGGGATTTTGAACGAGGAGCTGTTTATGCTTCCACCTGATGGGATGCAGATACAGAAGGGAATGGTCTGTAAACTGCAGAAATCCTTATATGGTCTCAAGCAGAGTGCCAGGTGTTGGAACACAAAACTCACTGAAGCGTTGCTTTCTCTAGGTTTTCACCAGGGCAAAGCTGATCCATGTGTGTTTGTCAAGGAGGAGGGGCAAAACAAACTGTATTGTTTATGTTTTGTTGATGATCTTCTGATGTTTTGGAAGAATCAGGCTTTCTATCAAAGCACCCTAGCTCAGCTGAAGGAGCACTTTGACATGAAGGATCTTGGTGAGGTATCCAACTATCTTTCTCTGCAGGTGGAGAAGGACCAAGCAGGTAATTTTCTGGTACACCAAACACAGAAAATTGCTGATGTATTAACCAGGTTGAATTTGGTTGATGCAAACCCAGCAGACACACCGATGGTGACAGGTTACCAGGTAGACAGTACTGCTGAAGCGTTTTCTGACACAACGCTATACAGATGCGTTCTAGGCAAGCTGAATTTCATTGCCAGATGTTCAAGACCTGACATAGCTGTAAGCTGTAATCTGCTTAGCAGACATGCCAACAATCCTACGGTTCAGGATTGGAAAGCTCTGAAGCGCATAGCCCGCTATTTGAAAGGGACTATGCACTACAGGCTGAGGTTCACCAGTCAGAAGACTGGAGGTCTTGAAATCTTTGCAGATGCAAGTTTTGGAAGTGACACCACAGATGGTACAAGCACTTCTGGAGTATGCTACATGTACAACCACTGCCTGTTTGACTGGTTGTGCAAGAAGCAAACAACAGTGAGCCTAAGTTCCTGTGAAGCAGAACTCAATGCTCTGTCATTTTCACTCATGGATTGTGAATGGTTGATGCAACTGTTTAAGGACATCGGGGTTTCTGTGAAATGTCCTATACAAGTGTACCAAGAGAATAGATCATGTTTGGCTTTGCTGAACTCAGAGAGTTGCAAGCAGAGAACCAAATACTTGCAGATTAAGCTACATCGTGCAAGAGAGTGTATTCAGAAAGGACTGATTCGGGTGTCCTACATGGCAGGAAATGAAATTCCTGCTGATCTGTTGTCTAAGGTTGTTAACAGAGAACAACATAAGGTTTATGTACAAAGGTTGCAATTGGGTGAACCACAGGTACTACAGGTTACACGGAAAGGGGGAGGATGTTAGGATATTTCCGTTCCACCTTAAGAGAGAGCAGGCTTGTGAGTCACAGAGTCTGCGTATTTCCTGTTGAGGATGTTTATGTTTGCTGTTTCCTTTCGATTTCAGTCGGTCAGAGACACTGACACAGAACGGTCATGTTTTCTCTTTGTTCTGTTCAACGCTAAATAAAATCTGTAAATTATGCTCTTCTTCGGTGCAAGCTTTCTGGCTGTGGTTTCTGCTGATAAAGAACAGTGTGCACAAGCCTGGAATGTGGCAATCTATTTCTAAGGCTTCGTGTCGCTAACTGCTGGATCTGCCTGGCTACGGGAGATCGATGGATGTCCGGCAGCCGGCTTGGGGCCATGATGGACTATATCTCCTTGGCAGTTTCCCAACAGCCCTCACATTCCATAGGGAAAACAAAAAAAAATCCTTCCAGTAGTACCTTAAAGACCAACTAAGTTAGTTCTTGGTATGAGCTTTCGTGTGCATGCACACTTCTTCAGATACACTGAAACAGAAGTTGCCAGATCCTTCTATATAGTGAGAAGGTGGGGAGGGGTATTACTCAGAAGGGTGGTGGGAATGGGTGATTGGCAGATAGCTGTGATGAGCCTGTTGACGACTCTTAACGACTTGTAAGACCTATTGCAGTCGTTAAGAGTCGTCAACAGGCTCATCACAGCTATCTGCCAATCACCCATTCCCACCACCCTTCTGAGTAATACCCCTCCCCACCTTCTCACTATATAGAAGGATCTGGCAACTTCTGTTTCAGTGTATCTGAAGAAGTGTGCATGCACACGAAAGCTCATACCAAGAACTAACTTAGTTGGTCTTTAAGGTGCTACTGGAAGGAATTTTTTTGTTTTGACTATGGCAGACCAACATGGATACCTATCTGTAACTATTCCATAGGGAAGTGAGTGCCAGACCGCAGGGCAATCTGCAGGTGAGAGCCTGTTCCTCTCCCACCCAGAGAGGAATTCAAAGAAAGAGTTTGTGCTGTTTGCTTCAATATGTGCTGTGATTGGGAATGCCACATAATCGTGAGGTGAATACAGTACCTGATGAAACCTACATACATTATCTGGCAACAAGGTTTTTTAAAGACTCACCAAAGAGATGGTCTGTGTGTTATAGAAAGCAGGGATATGCCAGCCCCCTTAGCAGCCTGAAATATCTTCCCTTCGACATCAATGCTGACAGCACTTGTACACTCATCCAGCAACGCATATTTGGGCCTTGTAAAGCAGGAAAACAAATAGTTATTCATTCACTTTTTGAAACAGCTAGGAGGCATGATTTAGGCGAACCAAGATGCACATTCTCGTGCGAATCACACTTGCATTCAAGTGCGCATTGGATTCCCCCCACATGCGCTGAAATTTTGGATTCAGAGCAATCATCTTAGCTATATACCGAATGCAATTCCCCCCTTTTCATGTGGTAGGCCGCCCAAGATAACTTCTGCAAGCTAAATGAAAAGTTACATCGGACACCCGCATATTAGAGATTCAAGGCAGCTCAAGGTGTGTGCACCCATGAGAACGATCCACATTTGAACTTGAAACAGACTTAATTGACGTGAAATGCAATTTGCTCTCATGATCACTATGAGCAAAGCAAATGGGGATCCTTCAGACTGTAAAACTGATTTCAGCAATCCTCTCCAAAAAAGCTGAAGATGATCTGCATCAAGTATTTTTCTTGATGCCTCCAGTGACATAGGGAACAGCTGGTGCAGAGATCTCTTCACCCCAAACGATGTCTCTTCTAAGTTTTTCTCTGGAAATGGGAGTCCATGCTGTTTCCCCCACCATGTACTTGACCAGACACAGGCAAACTCGGCCCTCCAGATGTTTTGGGACTACAACTCCCATCATCCCTAGCTAACAGGACCAGTGGTCAGGGATGATGGGAGTTGTAGTCCCAAAACATCTGGAGGGCCGAGTTTGCCTATGCCTGGGCTTGGACTGTCCCTTAATTTCAAAGCAACCTGGACCACCTGCCACAAGTAAACGTACTTAAATGCAGCTTCTGTCAGCTTGGCAAGACAAGTTGCTGGACCTACTCTTAAGAAAATGGTTTTTAATTTTTTTTGTTTTGTTTTTCAGCATGACCAGGTTCTTGTTTGTACAGACTATAAATGCGCAAAGAGCAACTCGGGAACAACTAAAGTCTCGTGTTGCCACCCTCCAAACCTCTCAGGGAAGGGGGACATAGAAAAGGGCCTCAAGTGACAAATGCAAGGTCCAGGTTAGTTTGTATGGAGACAGACGGCTCTTAAGGTCTTTATAGGTCAATACCAGCACTTTGAATTGGGTCCTCTACAGAACCATGTGCTTTATTCTGCCTTGAACCCCTGAGCAATACCAATACAATCTACCTATGCCCATCCTATCCATACTTGGAAAAAATTTACTTACTTGTGGTAGAACATCCGAGCCATCCCCATTCTCTGCTTTTCTCCTCCGGACAGGACATCCTTCCAGTCTGTAACAGCATCCCACCCTTCAAAGGCACCCAAAGAGAACAGGTAGGTTTTACTCTCCGATTTAAACTTCCTTTTCTTCCTTTTCTCCATTTTTGCCTTTAAAAGGTCAGCTTTAGAGTACAATCCTAACCATGTCTACTCAGAAGAAAGTCCAGCTGAATTCTAAGAAGATTATTTCCAGGTAACTGGAGTTCAGAGGGCAGCTTTAAGTAACAAATGGACGTTTACTATACTGTACTTTTGGTATTTTTTATAAATTTGGATTATAAACATATGCACAGCTGCACAAAGGCTGCAACCTGCTTAAAAGTTGAAAGCAGATTGATCTTAAAAGGCTCCGTCTGCTTTCAATTACAGTGCTACCTCGGATTACAAACGCTTCGGGTTACAAACTCTGCTAACCCGGAAGTAGTTGCTCCGGGCTGTGAACTTTGCCCCAGGATGAGAATGGAAATCGTGTGGCGGCGGCAGCAGGAGGCCACATTAGCAAAAGCACACCTCAGGTTAAGAACAATTTCAGGTTAAGAACGGACTTCTGGAATGAATTAAGTTCGTACCCCCAGGGTACCACGGTACAGCAAGTTCCTACAGATAGTTCCTTGGAGCTATCTGTGCTTCTGCAGCATCTGCCGTGCCACCTTCTCTGGGGGATCTGGCAATGGCGCTGAGCAGGGCATCAGATTGGGAAAAACCCCAGCAACAATTATATTGCTGTTAATTACCGTATTTTTCGCTCTATAGGACGTACTATTTCCCTTCTAAAAAGTAAGGGGAAATGTGTGCGCGTCTTATGGAGCGAATGCAGGCTGCGCGGCTATCCCAGAAGCAAGAACAGCAAGAGGGATCGCTGTGCGGCGCTCCCTCTTGCCATTCTAGCTTCTGGCTCAGCCCCTCAGTCCCTTCCCCCACCTCCCGCAAAAGCCCCAAAGAGCCACGCTCCCTTTAAAGAGCCGCACGGAGTGTGTCTGCGGCTCTTGGGCCCTTCTCCCTCCTCGGGGAAAAGCCTGCAAGCACCGCACACATGCTCCACGCGGCTTGTGAAAGGGAGCACTGAGCAGAGCCTGGGATGCATACAGTCTCTGCTCAGCGCTCCCTTTAAATAATTTTTTTTTCCTTGCATTCCTCCTCTAAAAAATAGGTACGTCTTACGGTCAGGTGCATCTTATGGAGCGAAAAATACGGTACTTGCAAAGTCAGAAACCTTTCCAGACTGAAGGCAGATCCTGAGTTCTCCCAACAGACCCCTTCCTCCTCCCCTCTAAGTGGGCAGGTGGTGTCTGACATTACTCAAACGCAGGTGGCGCTGTGGTCTAAACCACCAAGCCTCTTGGGCTTGCCGATTGGAAGGTCGGCGGTTCAAATCCCTGCAATGGGGTGAGCTCCCGTTGCTCTGTCCCAGCTCCTGCTGACCTAGCAGTTCAAAAGCACACCAGTGCAAGTAGATAAATAGGCACCGCTGCGGCGGGAAGCTAAACGGCATTTCCGTGTGCTTTGGTTTCCGTCACGGTATCCCGTTGTGCCAGAAGCGGTTTAGTCCTGCTGGAAAGCTGTCTGTGGACAAATACTGGCTCCCTCGGCCTGAATTGAGATGAGTGCTGCCACCCCACAGTCCCCTTTGCCTGGACTTAACTGCCCAGGGGTCCTTTACCTTTTTACCTCGACATTATTGGGGCAGCCCTGAACTTGCTTAAGTGTTTACCTCCTTCTCTTTGCACTATGTGATTCAAATGAACTATCTGCAGGATGCACTCCAGATCCTGGTCTTGGTAGCCCTTCTCGCGCATGTCGTCCACAGAGTCAGGATAGATCACTTGATCCCGCAGTGTTCCAATGGACATGTAAGGTCTGTAAAGCAGCAGAGAGAAAATTAGCCGCCTCCCGGGGAGTCACATCTCAACCCTGCTGTTTAGGGTTCTTTGAGCAGCGCATAATGCTTTAAATGTGGTGTTTCTAAATACTGTAATTATTTGAGGGTGACTGTTTTAGTAAACACACTCTAGAGAACAATGCCTTGTTTGCAGAACAGACTGCAGTGCAGCGACATGGAACACTGTGGCTCAAGAGCCGCGTGATAAAGAAGAACCGCACATTATCCCTCGCACAAAAGTCACCTTGCCTGAGCACACAATAGCATAAATCAAAGTAGGAATGCATTTTCCTGTTCAATTTCTTCCAGGTACACTGTGGAACTCTCATTTTTGAGCCTCGGTTATTCAAAAGCTACGATTTTTCAAAATTAACGTTGCCCACATCTAACAGTGAGCAGAATGGCCCACATCCCATTTTCCAAGACAACGGATTGTTTGTATACATTTATCAGGAGCTCCCAGGACTTAAAGCAGGGAATCTTCAGCCCTTTGCTGCTCTCTATGGTGAGCTACTAGGACTGCAGTTTGCAGCATATTTTTTTAAGGGATGTATTAGTTCTCAGGTGCTCGACTGGTCCTACCCACCCAGGCTGGCCACCAAATCCTCCTAAACAGGAAGAACTACAAAAGCCTTCCTCCTCCCAGGTGTCAAAAACGGTTATTTATGTATGCTTCTACTGCGGCCCGTGGTTTGTTAGCCCCAAAATGGAAAACGAGTGAATCCCAACCAAAGAAGAATAGCAACTAGAGCTGACAGAATATGCACAGCTTACAGACTCAACATGTAGAATAAGAGAACAAGAAGAACATACGTTTAGAGGAGGCTGGAAAATGTTTATTGAATATATCGGCGAAAATTGTGTACAGCTGAAAACGCTGGCAGCATTAAGATTAATTCAACAGTGTAAATAAGTTTTGATGGATGTAATAATGGAACACTGAATGGTTTAGTTTTTGTAAAATATGCAGGGATTTATGATAAGCAAAATGAACCATGGAAAGGGAAGAAGGGAAGTCTTATCACTCTCATTTATTTATATTATAATAATATATCAAAATCAAACCTTTATTGCATTAGCATACAGCCATAGCAAAATAAGACAATACAAAAAAAAAAAAAAAAGGACAACCTAGAGACAAGCAACCAAGCGAAATTCAGGCGATTTAGCTGGCGTAGTGACATTTAAGTTACCTGAAGACAATAATGCAAAGATTTAGTAGCCAGCGCCAAAAACTAATATGTGGATATATATAAAGCACAAAATGGCCCCAGAACAGACTCAGCACATTGAGTTAAAAGTAATAAAAGAATTAAAACAGGTCCAGGTCTAGGGCACGCAACCCTGTCAGAGTAGCCCTGAGTTTCAGAGCCTGCACTATGAAGATTGCCACCCCACGTGAAATTTGGGGATTTGCGTCCACAAGAAGCGATTTCAAACAGTCTTCCTTAGATGTAATGGAGGACGGGATAAAAGGAGGAGCTTAGATCTTATTGGCTCATAAATAGGGCAGTAGAAAAAGAAATGTATGAAGTCCTCTACTTCATTCATTGTGCATGGACATAGACGCTGGGTAATAGGGGTCTTAGAGTAAATCCCCTGCAGGAAGGCCGTGGGTATAGAATGGAAGCGGGCCATAGTAAACGCTCTTCTCAAATTGGGCTCCGTCAGGTCTATCAAGTAGTTGGCAAGTGATCTTACCACTTTCACTTTAGGGAGCCACATGGAGAGGCGAGCTGAGGTGGACTGTGCCCGGTCCATGGCCTCGTCTCTTGTAAGAATCCAGGCCCGGATTTTATGTTTGTCCCAAGAGGACAGAAGAAGGGAAGTCATTGATATTTTAAAGGTAAAGGGACCCCTGACCATTAGGTCCAGTCATGACCGACTCTGGGGTTGCGGTAATCATCTCGCTTTATTGGCCGAGGGAGCCGGCGTACAGCTTCCGGGTCATGGGGCCAGCATGACTAAGCCACTTCTGGCAAACCAGAGCAGCACACGGAAACACCATTTACCTTCCCGCCGGAGTGGTACCTATTTATCTACTTGCACTTTGACGTGCTTTCGAACTGCTAGGTTGGCAGGAGCAGGGACCGAGCAACGGGAGCTCACCCCATTGCAGGATTCGAACTGTCGACCTTCTGATTGGTAAGTCCTAGGCTCCGTGGCTTAACCCACAGCACCACCCGTGTCCCTTATTGATATTTTAAGGATGTTTACATGAGTATTTTAAATTGTAAAACAGCTTCCTCCTTGGGCTAGAACAGGAACAGGCAACCTCAGCCCTCCAGATGTTTTGGGACTACAATTCCCATCATCCCTGACCACTGGTCCTGTTAGCTAGGGATCATGGGAGTTGTAGTCCCAAAAAGACTGGAGGGCAGAGGTTGCCTATGAGGTTGGCTAGAACTTGCCTGGGCAGCAAAAGCCTTCCCAGCTCTGGCACATTTTGGATTTACTCTTTCTTTCAAGCTTTCATTCCTAGCCTTGTTCCTCAGTATTGACTCCTGACTTGACTTCCCAGCTCTGACCTCCTGGCACAACTTTCTGGTTTCCAGCTTCACTCTGACAGGTGCTCAGCCTTGAGAATGTCCTCTGGCACATTCAGATAATGGCAGACACGGAAAAGTGGGCAGCCTGCCGGACTCTAAAACTGTCTGTGCCACAAACAAGCAAAAACAGCAACATTTCACCAGGTTTACATGCAAAGAATCTACAAATATTTACGACCAGAGTACATGAGAACTAGACGTAAGATTCAATATTCGTTCTCTGCAAATGGAGCATAGCTGGATGCCTACAAAGAATTATTTCATTTGGGCTTATGGATGGTATCATTTTTGTAATGACAAAACAAACAAAATTTCCAGGGCAATGCCATTTACCTTCCCGCCAGAGCGGTACCTATTTATCTACTTGCACTTTGACGTGCTTTCGAACTGCTAGGTTGGCAGGAGCAGGGACTGAGCAATGGGAGCTCACCATGTCGCAGGGATTCGAACCACCAACCTTCTGATCGGCAAGCCCTAGGCTCTGTGGTTTAACCCACTGCGCCACCCGCGTCCCTAATTGTATGTAACTTGGGTTATAAAAATCGATGTTGGGCGAGAAGGAAGTCACTAGTTCTGTTGAATTGGAATATGATTGTTCAGTATCAAATGTAACTTTCTATATGGAATAAAGAATAAAATATTTATTGCAATAAAACAAAACAAAACAAAACAAAATATAAAATAAAATAAAATAAAACAAAATAAAATAAAATAAAATAAATATGAACCGTAGATTTGCCCTGTTGGAAGTTAAGTTCTGTTATATACATTTGCCCATCATGACGATGGAGGAACTGCTAAAATATACACGTCTGGTGGAATGTCTAACGAAGAGCATCTTCTCTCTATAGCATTCTCCCACTCCATTGAAATAAGTTCAAGGGTGTTTTAGGGCAAGCTGCAGTTTCCACAACTCTCTCCAGATATAAATAATTGATTTGAGCCCAAAATAGCCAACTGTAAGCTTTCCTCTCCAGTATCCAAGAGCGCCTGCTAAATATTTCAAGGAGCTCAATTACCAAGCCTGAGCATAATTACCTTACACCCGCTAACATAGTTTACGGGGCACGGATCATAGAGCTTTCCCAGCACGATGCGTAATTAGAAGCTGCTGTCACAGGCAGAAATATATTATTGCACAATAAACAACCGAACCGCAGAAAGAGCACAAATCCTTAATCTGGAAAGGAAGCCGTTCGATTGAATGATAAGCCAGGTTAAGCAACGCTCCTTGATTTCATGAAATTTTTATCGGCTCCCTTGCAGCCGCGCAAATCAGAAACTGCCTCCGTCAGGGATTCGGAACCACTGGGGAGACGCAGCAGGGAGCTCGCTGTCAATCACGATAAAGTCAGTGCTGTGGAATCTCAAGCAGCTGTCGGGACATTTCCTGCCCTTTATGACGCTTCCTTTGTAAGGCTCAGGTGCCAAACGGAGGAGCCGTAGAGTTGGGGGAAAGATTAGAAGAACACATGGCCTGAACGTAATGCATGACCGTGACATCAGCAAGTAAAAAAGGCGGTCAACTTTCTTGTTACATCACCACTTGGGAGCACACTGACGAAGAGCAGCTGCTGACATGATCGTGATTGCTATTATAATTTACATCCAAGCCAGTACAAGTATTTGAACAACTGCCACCCTAACAAATAGGTGTCAGTATCTGTTTCAAGCTGGGAGGCACATTGGGGAAACTGGCCAAATCTATAGTAAGACAGAAGCACTTACCGTGTTGGCCTGAATATAAGCCTCACTTTTTCCCCAAATTCCGACCGTGAAAAGTTAAAGTGGGGCTTAAATTCGTGACCTTACAAAAATGGGCTTTTACGATATTGCTGCTGAAACGGATATACAGTAAAACGGAATGGGTGCCTGCGGAATTTTAAGGGAGCGGCTTATATTCGGGTATTGTCTTTTTTTATTCCCCCCCCCCTTGAATATTAAAGGTGCGGCTTATATTCGGGCCAATACGGTATGTGAACCCATTCTAAACTACGTGCAGAACTGAGATGGGATAGGTTGACATGACAAAACTATGCAAATATCTGCAACAAAAGGCCTACAAAAAGAAGGTGGGAAAGAAGTACCATGTTCCTAAGATATGGCGACTGGGGGAAAAGTATTCAGTGGGCAGATGCAAGACATGTAGATTTTTGAAATGGGGTGTGGGTAGCTGAATCAGTTTATAGTTATGTTTCCTGCTAAGCATATGAAGACAGAACTCAGAGTCAGGGAACTCTGAAGAAAGGGCTGTGCATAAAGAATTGAAATATTCTACTGCACCATACAACCCAGTAGGGAGGAATGGTTAGAGTGAGGGCATCCAATGTGATCCTTTCTAGAACTTGGAATAAAACTGGCCCAGGGTCAGTGAAGATGGAAGCTAGGTGCAAAAAGCTCTCTGTGTGTGTATGTCATATTGCTAGCCCTGGGTCTGAGGATTGGATGAGGACTGGCGGGAGACAGGTTCAAATCTGCAATCCATCCAGGAAGCTCCTTGGGCCAGTGATCCTATCACAGCTTAACCCACACTCGGCTGATCTTGATCTATAACGTGGGGAGGGGAAGGACCCTGAACCCCCCCCCCCCCGCTTGAGGCTTGAGCTTCTTGAAGAACAGCAGAAGCAGCTGGGAAGAGGATAATTTCAGGGATAATTAAAAAAAAGTTCAGGGATATTTAAAAATAATAATTTTATTAAGCTGTGTGTTCTTGATTCTCAATTCCATCCTTTTACGTGGTTTTGTGTGGTTTGTGGCATTTTATGCATTGTGACTTGCCGTTGCTTTTATCAATTGTAAAGATTGTAATTCTTTATTGTAAGTGTAAGCTGTTTAAATGCCAGCAAATAATACTATTTACTATTAGATTCTAATGGATTGCTGAATCTTGCTTTATTTGATATGTTGTTTATTTTAAAGTTACTGTTAGTTTTTTGTATTGGGTCAGACTGTTGTTATTAATGTTTGATGTTTTATTGTGTTTTTATATGTGTTGGAAGACGTCCAGAGTTGCTGGGGCAACCCAGCCAGATGGGTGGGGTATAAAATTATTATTATTATTATTATTATTATTATTATTATTATTATTATTATTAGATAAGATGGTGAATCTAATAAGTAATAGCAAGAAGTATTAAAATAATCTGCAATACTAATTAAATGAAGAAAGCAAAATTATGTACAAAATGTTTGCTTTGGATGTAATCTACATAGTTTTTTTTATTTTTAAAAAAAGGTTTTAAAAAAGTTATTACGTGACATTTACACACACCTTAGGACGCAAGTGTAAATATGTGTTCCTTAACTTTGACCAAATCCTCCGTCATTCAAAACCTCCCAGGCAAGGGGCATTATAAATATCAACTTTGACGTTGTGCAAAGTATTTTAGGAAATATAATCCCTGTCTGGGATTTCTCTAACTCTAAGCCCTGGTTCTAATTAGCAGACAGCCAGAATGCCTGGGACGGTAGGGGAGAAAATGACAGTTAATCTCTAAAGCTAATATTCCCTCCTGGAAACTTGCCCAGGTTACTCCTATACATTCTATAATGGTAAATAGTATTGTTTCTGGGCCGTATCTCATGCTATATCAGTAGGCACAATGATACAAAAACAATTCCTCAGGCTATCTGTGTATTCACTTATAAATGGAGAGTTCTTACGGATGAAGGCAAGCAAAATTCTCAATTAAACCATATGGAATCAAGACAATCCCCATCTGGGCAGATTCAGCTAGGGCTACATTTAATTAGGAAGGCAACACAGCATGTTGCCTTAAAGGGCTAGTCTACTAATTCAGAGAAATCCAATACAAATAGTGGCATTTGCAAACTGTGCTGAGTAAGATTCAAGCAGACAATGGCTGCAATGTCTCCTTCATTATTGACTTTCGGGAGAAGTTTAAAAACATTCCTGTTTACCCATGCATTTGATGGCTAAAAGAAACAGGTCAGGACAACTTGAAACCAGTAAGCTTTTAGATATCCTTTTTTAAAAATGTTCTTAAAGGTAAAGGGTAAAGGGATCATCAGGTCCAGTTGTGACCGACTCTGGGGTTGTGGCGCTCATTTCGCTTTATTGGCCGAGGGAGCCAGCGTACAGCGTACAGCTGGTCATGTGGCCGGCATGACTAAGCCACTTCTGGCGAATCAGAGCAGTGCACGGAAACGCCGTTTACCTTCCTGCCGGAGCGGTACCTATTTATCTACTTGCACTTGGACGTGCTTTCAAACTGCTAGGTTGGCAGGAGCAGGGACCGAGCAATGAGAGCTCACCCCATCGCGGGGATTTGAACCGCCGACCTTCTGATCGGCAAGTCCTAGGCTCTGTGGTTTAACCCACAGCGCCACCCATGTCCCCAAAATGTTCTTAGGTGGGTTCAAAATGTTTTAAATAGGTTTTTGTTACATTTTAAAATGTATTGCTTTGACTTTTTGATGTTGGCTGCCCTGGGCGACTTTGGGAAGAAGGATGGCATAAATAGTGACATAAATCCATAGATGTTTTCCTGCACATGCCCAGTTGTGGTGAGCCCTTGGCCCTCCAGATGTCACTGAACTACAACTCCCATCACTCCTGGCCACTGGCCACGCTTGTTGGGGCTGATGGGAGTTAGCAGCATCTGAAGGTCCACAAGTTCCCCACATACCACCAGCAGCCCCTTTCTCTTGAAATATACTCACACAGAAAAGCCCTCTGGTGGTTTAAGCTTATTGTCCCTACTTCAGTTGAGAGTTATTCATGGCTGAATCTCATGGAAAGCAACAATACCAGCTCTCCCATTGCTTTCAGCAGCTAGGTAAGAGCTAATGTGCTTTTCATGTTAGGAGTGGGCAGTTTTTAATCAAGCTATTGCACAAGATCCAAACATCTTTCAAAGTCCCACTTGCTTTTGTCAAGATAGAGCAATATTCTGCTGTTGGACCACCCTAATTACTCTTCAAATTGGTGCTTTCCTGTGTCTGTATCCGGCGATGAGTAAGTCCCCTCCTTTCCTATATCCTCCCACCTACCACGCCAGTGTGAAAATTTCAATAATCCCCCTTTTGATTTTTCCTGTTTAGAGGTTGAGAAGCATCCCTAGCGTCACTCTAGTGGAAGCTAGTGTAGCCTTTTAAGAAGTCTGTCAACAGTTGCTGACTATGGCCTTTCTCTCGTTTTTCTAAAATCAATACCTGCCCCCCCCCCAGCCCAATCCAAGAAATCAAAGAGCTGACACTCGTAGACCTCTGATAATCTTATATTGGTTAATTGTTTTTAATTCTTTTGTTCCTTTGAGTTGCCTTGAGCACTATATGTTCAAAAAGCAGGAAACACTTGTAATCTATAGAAAATATATTGTTTTGCAGAAACGGATACAAGTAAAATCACAAACCTCTGAGGAATGTAGAACATATGCTGAGGAGGTGGCTTGTAAAGAACTCCTTCATAGACAGGCCACAAACCACTTAGAATCCTGAAGAGAGAACTCTTCCCACAACCATTAGGTCCAGTGATTAGAAGATGCATACCTTCTTCCACCTACAAGTTATGAGAAACACAATAACCTTTGAGAAAGCAATTATTTCCACCAACAATCTAACACAGGACTGACTTGGATGCAACGTTAACCAAAGCTTAGAGTTATGACAATGCGTCTCAACAAACTATGGTTTTCTGTCTGAACTTCAAACTTCAAACTAGGAAGTAGGCTTGTTTCAAGCAACCATAGTTATGACAAACCACAGTTTAGGGTTTAGGCAACATGCTAAACTGTGGTTAATCTAACATGGAAGCGGAAGCTTCCCATCTCTTTCTTGTTGCTGCGGCGAAAGAGGCGAGGCGGGAGGGTGATGCGAGCTGGAATGTTAAACCACAGTTTAGCATTAAGTGCAAACTGGGCACAGAGTACCACACACCACAAATAAAGGGACTGCAGCATTCTTCTTCACTGCCGTCCTGATGCAATTTTCCCCCAAATATAATATTAAAAAGGTCAATTGTGTGGATCGCTGAGAATCATGTGTATAAAAAACACTCTTAGACTAGTCAAAGAGAACAACAACTACCAGACTTTTAGAAGACATCTGAATATTATATTATTATTATTATTATTATTATTATTATTATTATTATTATTATTATTATTATTATTGTCTTCTGTGCTCCCACTGTGGCTTGGGCAGGAAAAAAGCAATCAAAGCATAAATGTGGAGTCCCATTTACCATAACCAAGAACAGTGGCTTCATATATATAGTTCAGAGCTTGTGTTTTATTCCCATGTGCTTCCTCTATTGGCTATAAACTAACTGCAGTTTATTTTTTACTAAGTAGGAACATTTGGCTTCTGCAAAAATAGGTGTGTGAAAAACACGCCCATGCAACATGTGCCATAATCAACGAGAGTCCCAATATTTATTGGACTGGGCCTACAGTTTTAGGACAAAACCTTTCCTCGGGTGACTTGACCACACTAAGGTCAAAATTGTAACATTGGCTTTCCACAATGTGTTGAGTTTTGCGGTCTTTATGCACTGAGATTAATATGGGAAATCTAGGATCTCATTCTATGTCAGCAATTTGTCGTTAGTGAAAATGCATATGATTATATTTAGAGCTAAATGAATATCAGAGCGGAGGAAGTAAAGCTATATATAAACATGGAATTTTTTCGCCAGAATTTTTACCCCTTCTGCGCTTAGAAAGTGTCTCTTTTTAAAGAGACCATGTATAGTTACAACAATCATAAACGTTATAGTGCTAATAAAGTATGAGACGCCCCCTTCTCCCCCCCAAAAAAACTAATTACACACACACACAGAGAGAAGTGGGAACTGATACCCTATGCCACAATCTCATACCATTGTGTGTAAAACGTTATCATTGTGTGGTACTGCCAATTGCTTGGGTTATTCCCACCTGATATATATTCCCCTACTGCCAAATGAGGAATAGCACAGTCGGTAGAGCAGGAGACTCTTAATCTCAAGGTTGTGGGTTTGAGCCCCACATTGGCTGAAAGATTCCTATATTGCAAGGGGTTGGTCTGGCTGATCCTCATGGTCCCTTCCAACTCTGCAATTCTACAAATCTATGATTCCTAGGGAAGTGCTGAGCAGGCGAGGAAGACCCAACGCGACCAGCCCTAGCCACATGGTTGCAATATTAGCACACATTCCCTACTGAGAATTCCCCACTAAGATGTTCTGTGGGGGGGGAGTGTGAAAGATTTCCTGGTGTTTACAGTGGTACCTCGGGTTAAGTACTTAATTCGTTCCGGAGGTCCGTACTTAACCTGAAACTGTTCTTAACCTGAAGCACCACTTTAGCCAATGGGGCCTCCTGCTGCCACCATGCCGCCAGAGCACAATTTCTGTTCTCATCCTGAAGCAAAGTTCTTAACCTGAAGCACTATTTCTGGGTTAGCAGAGTCTGTAACCTGAAGCGTATATAACCTGAAGCGTATGTAACCCGAGGTACCACTGTATTTCCTAGCACTGAAAGTTCTAGGAATAAAGATGTACCTACTAATTCGCCAGGTATAAAGCACCGTATTTTTCGCTCTATAAGACGCACTTTTCCCCTCCTAAAAAGTAAGGGGAAATGTGTGTGTGTGTTATGGAGCGAATGCAGGCTGTGCAGCTATCCCAGAAGCCAGAAGAGCAAGGGGAATGGGTGCGCACCAATCCCTCTTGCTCTTCTGGCTTCAGCGATAGCCACGCAAAGCCTCTTGAATGCAGCCGGAGCGCTCCTGTCTCTTCGCTCAAGAGGCTTTGCGTTGCTTTCTTGTTTTCCTCCTCTAAAAACTAGGTGCGTCTTATGGTCGGGTGCGTCTTATAGAGCGGAAAATACGGTATTGCTGGCTCATGGCATCTACATGATCAGCTCTCAGCCAATTAATGTGGCTGGAAAAGTTTATCACATCAATGGGCCAACAGCTGATTTGCATATGAAGCCATGCAATGCTATCCACTTGGTGAAGTAGTGGGTTCACCACCACCACCATCATCATCATCACATATAACTCACCCCACCACCCAATGAGGAAGCAGCGAGGAACAATGATATCACATGGATATATTCATATGTAGGGAGAGAGGTTATATGCTTCTATTCTTTACTGTGGAGGAAGCCCCTGAAAGGATCCTCAAGGGAAAATTATGGGCTATCTGGAAATGGGCTATCCACCCAATGAGGAAGCAGCGAGGAACAATGATATCACATGGATATATTCATATGTAGGGAGAGAGGTTATATGCTTCTATTCTTTACTGTGGAGGAAGCCCCTGAAAGGATCCTCAAGGGAAAATTATGGGCTATCTGGAAAACCACATAGTCCAATTCCATTGCTGATACTCTGCCATTTATGGTGTCCTCTGCTCAGGTGGGTCCTGCTTCAACTCAGCGGATGGAACTACACAACACGCAGAAATTAATGCGTGCAGATGATGTATTAAAATGAATGGGAATGCCAGAGAAACTCTTGGGTGCACATCTGCGCTGAAGCACTTATGTGTCAGGATCAGGAAACAGCACCAAGAACACAGAAGCACAAAGATAAATTCCCTCCCTACTGACCATGTCCTAATTTAATTATTTTTTTAGATTCTGCTCTGGAGTTTGCAATTTCGTAGCCTGCACATTTGCTTAGTTCCTTAAAACTCAAGGAGAGCTTCGGCTGGAAATGAGCCGTGCTTCAAATCCCGAAGGCTCCTACCGACTTTTAAGAGGAACAGGATCAGTTTACTGATATACAATCCTTGTTTACAGACTGCAAAAAGACAGATCATGAATCTCAGGGCCCAATCTCTTTAGATGCGCTACGCTATTAACCAGGGGTCACTAACCTAAGGCCCGGGGCAAGATACTGCCCAATCGCCTTCTCAATCCGGCCCGCGGACAGTCCGGGAATCAGCATGTTTTTACATGAGTAGAATGTGTCCTTTTATTTAAAATGCATCTCTGGGTTATTTGTGGGGCATGCCTGGTGATTTTACATGAGTAGAATAAAGTAAAGTAAAGTAAAGGGGACCCCTGACCATTAGGTCCAGTCGTGACCGACTCTGGGGCTGCAGCGCTCATCTCGCTTTATTGGCCGAGGGAACCGGCGTTTGTCCGCAGACAGCTTCCGGGTCATGTGGCCAGCATGACTAAGCCGCTTCTGGCGAACCAGAGCAGCACACAGAAATGCCATTTACCTTCCCACCAGAGCAGTACCCATTTATCTACTTGCACTTTGATGTGCTTTCAAACTGCTAGGTTGGCAGGAGCAGGGACTGAGCAACGGGAGCTCACCCCGTCACGGGGATTCGAACCGCCGACCTTCTGATCGACAAGTCCTAGGCTCAGTGGTTTAACCCACAGCGCCACCAGCGTCCCATGAGTAGATTATGTGCTTTTATTTAAAATGCATCTCTGGGTTATTTGTGGGGCATAGGAATTTGTTCATTTTCCCCCCCTTCAAAATATAGTCTGGCCCCCCACATGGTCCGAGGGACGGTAGACCGGCCCACGGCTATAAAAGGTTGCTGACCCCTGCTATTAACACTTTTGGAGAACTGAGAATTTCAGAACACATTTCATCTCCCACAGTATATGGGGGAAATCCCCATAGTGTTTTGTTTTTTGCAATTACTGTGTAAAGTAGAGGCTGACACCTTGCCTTATGTAGAATCTGGCCACTTGCCTTCTAGGTAGTGGTGTCCAGCCTGTGGAACGCCCTCCCATCAGATGTCAAGGAGATAAGTAACTATACAACCATTAGAAGACATCTGAAGGCAGCCCTGTATGGGGAAGTTTTTAAATGTTTAATGTTTTATTACGTTTTTATATATGTTGGAAGCTGCTGCCCAAAGTGGCTGGGGGAACTCAGTCAGATGGGCAGGGTACAAATACTACTACTACTACTATTATTATTATTATTATTATTATTATTATTATTAGTTCTCAGTAAAGGTGCCTGGATGAAAGCGAAGAAAAACTAACTTCTTACTGTAAAGCTAAGTGAAGGGGTCACATCCACATCAGGCACACCCACACGCCCACCTGAATCCTGGGAACTCTAGTTCACCCCTCAACAGAGCTACAGTTCCCAGCACAAACAATCCTTCCGCAGATTCTTTGGGGGAATCTGTGTGTTTTAAGTGTGCTGAGAAATAATATATGTATGGAATGTATGCTATCAACCAGCCCAGAAGGATGGGATAGATTAAAGAAGTATACACAAGCTAGTTAAAATTCATTTCAGTAACTAAAAACAAAATCCAAAAACCAAACCCAGTAGGTTCTGTTAATACTTCCAGCCAGCTATCAAGCATGCTTTCCACCTTCCTCGCCCTCAGCATCACGGATTCTGAAGTCTCAAGCTTGTCTCAGCAGTAGAGCACTCACTCAACTTTAATACTCTTTTCTTGACTTGATAATGTTTTTAAGGCAAGAAGCCGCACTACTTGTCTACTTAGGAAGCAAAGAAAGGACATCTAACAGTAGCAATGGAACCCAAGAGGAGCTCTTAGGTGCTCTGAGCGTTCCAGCTGTCATTATTAACCTGGAAACGGCATGATAATGCAAAAAGGCCATCCTCACTGTCTAGCCCTCTTTGCACATCCCAGTCCACACATTTAAATCAATGGATTGAGGGTGGCAGAACTGGAGCAACTGGCCCTGTCCTTAAGCTAATGGCCTGTGTGCCAGTCACCCCATTCCCAATAGTTTAGTCAGTATAGCTGAAATCACTAATTGAACAGCGTCTGAAGGACTTGGAGCAACAGAACAATCTGGCCAATATGAAGAAGCGCTGCCCCCCCCCCCCCCAGTTTGACTCCCTGGCACCATATTTGTATAAATTAACCATTCCAAAATACAGACTTGCCTTCACATTGGCCAGATTGGATGTGATGCCCTCTGCCGTACTTGAGGGCAGATACCGAAGGATTCCAACTGAGAAGCGACTCTGCCCCCGTGGAGATGGCAATCTGGAAACAGTGGCTCATGTTCTCCTGTCCTGTCCCCTTTATAAAGACCTGAGGAATGAGATCTTCACCTCACTCCTACTTAACATCCCAGGCCGCCCATCTGAGGCCACACTGTTCTTCCTGTTATCAGATCAGAATGATCAGACAACAGCAAAGGTTGCTAGGTTTATCGAGGGTGCAATGAGATTAAGGGCCACTATTTGAACGATGGTCTTGGTCATTTGATGGTCCTTTTTATCCATGGCTGTTGTTTTTTAATTGTACATATTGCTTGTTTTATGTTGCTACGGCCGTTGGCTAATGCAAATAAGGTTTATCTATCTAGTCAGTATAGCACGGCACTCTTAATCTCAGGGTGAGGGGTTTGAGCCCCACGTTGGGCAACAGTTTTTTGCTTTCCAGGGGGTTGGACTAGATGACCCTTGCTGTCCCTTCCGGCTATATGCTTCTATGATCCACTCATTGGGTGGAACAAGAAAAAGGACTGTACTTACACAGGGCCTGTATACATGGCCAGGGCTCCTTACTACAAGTACTGTTCCTAGATGTGTAATAGTTTACATGCATGTCTAGTCTTTTCTCATGATCTCTGCAATGGACAGGGGCAAAGACCAATAGATGCCTGTTTTCCTCTGCACATTGATTTAATATAATAATTTAATAATAATAATTTATTATTTATACCCCGCCCATCTGGCTGGGCCTCCCCAGCAACTCTGGGCGGCTTCCATAAAAAACAAAAATACAGTAAAATATCACACGTTAAAAACTTCCCTGAACAGGGCTGCCTTAAGATGTCTTCTGAATGTCAGGTAGTTGTTTATGGCTTTGACATCTGCTGGAAGGGCGTTCCACAGGGCGGGTGCCACTACCGAGAAGGCCCTCTGCCTGGTTCCCTGATGTGTGGGCCACAGCATGAGAAGGGGAATCCTGTCTCCCTGTTTACTAAAGTCAGAGAAACTGTAAGCATCTGCTTCTAGCGTTGAGTCACTATGTCTGCTTAGCTTGATTCCCCCTTTTCTATATCGTTGTCCAATTAATTAACAGAAGGTACATGAATTGCATGCTGCATTTGTGCTAACTATGGTGGCCACGGTCGGAAGATTCTTGCACATTGTCTTACTTTGAAGTTTAGCCTTGACGCCACCACATCGCCATTTGGGGTAATGATAGGAACGTTTTCACAGATAATTCCATGATCAACATCTATTACTCTTCCTACAAGTAAAACAAACAAACAAAAATTACATGTTAGTGAAGCACGCACATGTACAGGTAGACAGACAAAAAGCTGTCAGTCTTGGGAGGGCTTATTCATGCGACGGACCCCTGACCGTTAGGGTCCAGTCGCGAACGACTCTGGGGTTGCGGCGCTCATCTCGCTTTACTGACCGAGGGAGCTGGCGTACAGCTTCCAGGTCATGTGGCCAACATGACTAAGCCGCTTCTGGTGAACCAGAGAAGGGTATGGAAACGAGGTTTACCTTCCCGCCAGAGTGGTACCTATTTATCTACTTGCACTTTGATGTGCTTTCGAACTGCTAGGTTGGCAGGAGCAGGGACCGAGCAACGGGAGCTCACCCCGTCGCGGGGATTCGAACCGCCGACCTTCTGATCGGCAAGCCCTAGGCTACAGCACAACTTCTGAACCCACCCTTCTCCTTTCAGAATCTTCTAAGTCTGCAAAGCACTCCTTGGCTTCACCTTCACTTAGCATTAGGGAGAATGAATGGTATTAGGGGTGATTAAACAGCATTAAAGCACACTGCATGGTTATTTCTTTTAAGTCCCAGCAGATGGAGCAGGAACGCTCTTTCCAGACATTAGCTGGAATACGGTGTTGTGTGTTGGGCCACAGAAAGGTTAGCCTGTCTCCTTTTGGCTGGATGTGAAGGGCACTGCCTTACCTAATGCTAAACAGGAGTATCACAGCTGCTTCCGTGAATCTGATCTTAAACATTACACTGAAACCAGCCTCTAGCATCTGAATTCACTGATTTAGCATCGTATTTCGATATCCAAAGCACGCTTCGCTACAGATGAGCAGAAACTGTTCAGAAAGTAATAACAAAGGCGAAGCCATTTGACTTTTTTAAAAACCTATATGAATCCACATGTCTAACCTAAATACTGAAACCCTTCTTCATCGCAAGAATGTATCACTGAATGAATGAAATACCTTTTCTCAAAGACTTAAAACTGTTCCAAATAGTTGAAAACTATTCAACTATTGTTCCTAATGTAAAATAAACAATAGATTCATTATAAAGTCTGGCAGCATTTCTCTGAAGATTAACAAGAGTTCAGATATGCTTTTAAATAATCCAGATTTGTAACCAGGGAACGACTAAAGCAGTAGCAGCATACTATAGCCACACTTTTGACAATGTATTTATAGAATGACCTTCCCTAACCCCCATTGTTGTATGCCACTATAATTGTAGATTACAATAAATACAGTAGTGGGCTATATAACTGATTTATTACACACTTTTGATCATGAGAAGTGAAGGAGACATAATGGTATAGGGTAAAATACCTATCTGAGAAGTAGTTAGAAATATCTAAAGTCGAGATTGTCTCCTTTACAGTCTCCATCCTACATAAAAAGGTTGTAATTTTCAACTCATGGACTTCGAAAGAGAGCTGGGAGTACTATCCTCAGAACACAAAACTTAACCAAAAAATGTGGTTACAATTTAGAAAAGTGCACACGATTTGAAACCTCACTGCAGAACCAGAAATTACTTTTCAGTAAGTTCTCTTAAAGAACCACTTAATGAGGGTGAAAGAGGAGAGCGCAAAATATGGTCTGAAGCTCAACATCAAAAAAACTAAGATCATGGCCACTGGTCCCATCACCTCCTGGCAAATAGAAGGGGAAGAAATGAAGGCAGTGAGAGATTTTACTTTCTTGGGCTCCATGATCACTGCAGATGGTGACAGCAGTCATGAAATTAAAAGACGCCTGCTTCTTGGAAGAAAAGTGATGACAAACCTAGACAGCATTTTAAAACGCAGAGACATCACCTTGCCAACAAAGGTCCGTATAGTTAAAGCTGTGGTTTTCCCAGTAGTGATGTATGGAAGTGAGAGCTGGACCATAAAGAAGGCTGATCGCCGAAGAATTGATGCTTTTGAATTATGGTGCTGGAGGAGACTCTTGAGAGTCCCATGGACTGCAAGAAGATCAAACCTATCCATTCTGAAGGAAATCAGCCCTGAGTGCTCACTGGAAGGACAGATTCTGAAGCTGAGGCTCCAATACTTTGGCCACCTCCTGAGAAGAGAAGACTCCCTGGAAAAGACCCTGATGTTGGGAAAGATGGAGGCACAAGGAGAAGGGGATAACAGAGGACAAGATGGCTGGACAGTGTTCTCGAAGCTACCAGCATGAGGTTGACCAAACTGCGGGAGGCAGTGGAAGACAGAGTGCCTCTGGTCCATGGGGTCACGAAGAGTCGGACACGACTAAAAGTCTAAACAACAACAAGTTCTCTTAGTCTGAGTAAGTCCTCCAATCCTACCCTATTTCACAACATGCTAGCATGCTGTGGAATTCAATACATATTTAAGGCAGCACCTTAAAAGCCATCATTTAACAATCCTGCGAACAAGATGACCCCCAAAATAATATACATGTTAATAGACAGAATGAGGGGCGGTCAGAAATCAGCTGTGGGGGGGAAAGAGTATGCATTGGAAGCAATGAACAAGGAAAGAGTATTTACTAAGGTTTGTTAAAGAGGAGGGAGATAATGGGGAGGGAAGTTTTCTGGATAAGCCAGGAAAAAAAATAAGTATTAGATGAAGAGTTACAAAAATTTCTTTAGAGAGGGCTACTGGAGGGCAAGCAGCATGGCGTCCCATGAGAAGTAAGAGGCATGAAGAGGAAAGCAGAGAAAGGGAGAGCTGAATGAAAATATTGGAATTCCATTAGCAAAAGACCTTCATGCAAATTTACTGATACAATTCCTGGGATTGCACCAAGGTGGAAAAGTGAAAGTTTGTAATGCACTGCCACATTTTTCATTCTCTCATGCAGAATACTAAACTAGAATTATCTTCCTGACATACTATGTTTCCATGTGCAGGGGGATTTTGAAGTGGTGGAGTGTTCAGGTATGTCACCTTCCATCTGAAATGCTGCAGCCACAGGAACCAGGTACCATGTTGCTATTATTATTATTATTATTATTATTATTATTATTATTAAATGCACGGCCTTTAGCATCTCACAGAAAACAGTTTATAAAAGTCAAGAGTTGGATGTGGAAATTGCATAGCTGGGACCAGAAGGTACCAGGATCTATTATTCTAGGCAAAGGGAACGAATTAAGTGGATAGTTTTGTTTAAATAGCTGGCCCAGGGTTTCAATTTCAAATTGCAAGCTTTTAAAGAGGAATCTTTTTAAAAAAATTAAATATGCATCATTCATTACCCTTGATTTCCAATGGGCCGTCGATATGTTGCTCTGTTTTATCTCTTTTCTTATTGTTGCTTTCACATTCTTGAGAAACAGCTGTCCTTTTGTAAATGCCCCTCTTCACTTCATCGAAGACTGAAAACATGTTGTACACACGAGCTGTGTAGCCTGCTAACTCTGTGACCTGCAAAACGATAAACGATTGCAAAGATTAAAAACAGAACTGTGCCGACGAATTACTGTAGCACGTGCTTTTACTCTGCCAAGTATAACGCCGTGTAATGTGCATTGTGTTCTGTTATTCCAGGGGAACAAGATGATTCCATGAAAGCAATGAATCCAATTTTGATGGGCATTCAGATATTTCTTCCTAAAGATAGGAGCTTCCTATAGAAATCCAGCTTCTTAGCAGTTGTAGGTTATGATGATGACATCACCACCTGAAAATCACTGGATGGCTGGGGCAGGAGAAACTTCAGCAGTTTTAAGTTGCCTGTGATTTGTGGACCAATAAACAACAACCTCAAGGAAAGAATAAGTACTTCTCTTTTTCATTTCTGCTGCCAACTTCTTAGAGAAAGGCAACACTGTTCACTTGGCTTCAACCAGCATCTGGTGACTGATACAGAAAGCAACTCTAGGCCTAATGCGCTCCTGCTTGCCTGTCAAAGACACACTTTCAGATGCACTTGTAAACATTAAATGCTAGGCAAGTGTCAGGACACCCCACTGTTTGATTTAAACGTAGGGTTTGATGCCTGTTTACCAATTTATTCCCCCCCTTCCATCCCAGAAACATTTGCTTGAGATGTTATTTGAAGGAGGAATTTTGCATGTGAACGAAAACTGGATTAATGGTCTGTTGTGGCCTCCCCAATTCATCTACATCATGGGTAGGCAAACGAAGGCCCGGGAGCTGGATCCGGCCCAATCGCCTTCTAAATCCGGCCTGCGGACAGTCTGGGAATCAGCATGTTTTTACGTTTGTAGAATATGTCCTTTTATTTAAAATGCATCTCTGGGTTATTTGTAGGGCATAGGAATTCATTCATGTTTTTTTCAAAATATAGTCCGGCCCCCCACAAGGTCTGAGGGACAGTGGACCAGAACGCTGCTGAAAAAGTTTGTTGACTCCTGATCTACATGCATGTGTGCATGCACACACACTCATGCATGCTCACATATCAGGTCAAACACAACAACATTCAGACGACTATTGCACACACTTTCAAGCATACTGTGATTTTTTTATGTCTACGTCCTGCAATGTTCTGGACATGCCATTGCTGCTGTAGGTGTACAGCATGCATCCACTGTAACCATTTTACATCCCTGCTTTTATTTTGCAATCGATCATTAAATATGGCTGTAGGATTTTTCTGGCTTTAAAAGAAAACGAAGAGAGATGTCCAGCGCTACAAAAACATGCTGCTCTAATCCTATACTGCTGCACAACACACATTCCATAGCGCTATGACCTTACACATCTCTCTCTAACTAGAAAAGCATTTGAGCGATAACTGAAAGATTGACTTTAACAAAACAAAAATGGGGTC
The DNA here is from genome assembly GCF_964188315.1 of Podarcis muralis. Taxonomy (NCBI): domain Eukaryota; kingdom Metazoa; phylum Chordata; class Lepidosauria; order Squamata; family Lacertidae; genus Podarcis; species Podarcis muralis. The sequence goes on along the minus strand of NC_135664.1, from coordinate 8,966,440 downwards.
ATAAAATGGTACCCACCACAAGGGTTATAATGAATGGGTGTTAAGAGGAGATAAATTCCCTTCCTGATCCGTTCCTGCCCATGTCTAAACCCCACTATTTCAAAAAGATTGACAAGTAGTGCTACAGGCATCTACATTGTGAAAACAGTTTTATTCCTCCATTCTCTTTTTAAAGCACTGCTTTTTGCAGTCTGAGAAGAGACAGAAGCTCCTCAAGTGAAATAAATAATAACAATTAAATAATAATAATAATAATAATAATAATAATAATAATAATAATAATAATAAATTGTATTTATGTACAACCTTTCCAGGACGTGGGTGGCACTGTGGGTGCCCACCCAAAGAGCCTAGGAGTTGCCGATCAGAGGTCGGCGGTTTGAATCCCCGCGACGCGGTGAGCTCCCGTTGCTCGGTCCCTGCTCCTGCCAACCTAGCAGTTCGAAAGCATGTCAAAGTGCAAGTAGATAAATAGGTACCACTCTGGCGGGAAGGTAAATGGCGTTTCCGTCCGCTGCTCTGGTTTGCCAGAAGCAGCTTAGTCATGCTGGCCACATGACCCAGAAGCTGTACGCCGGCTCCCACGGCCAATAAAGCGAGATGAGCGCCGCAACCCCAGAGTCAGCCACAACTGGACCTAATGGTCAGGGGTCCCTTTACCTTTACCACCTTTCTGCCTAAGGCATCCAAGTCAATTTACAATTTTTATGGACTAAAACAAATGAGATAACATTTAAAGTTGGCTGTGGGGGAGGGAACAGTCCTGCTACAGCAGGCCTTATTGGTGTCTGCTTCCGGCACATCCTTGCTCCTCCTCGCAGTATCCCAAGGGATTACCATCTGCCCAAGAGAGACAGGAGCAGTCTGGCTGGAGCAGGCCTGGTGTTCTCTGTGCCTCCTTCCCTCAGCCTCTTATTTCTCCTCACAGGGCAGATGGTGAATGACAAGGATTAGATGACAGTGTTGCGTGAAAACCTCATTAAACACGAGTGAACCAAACCTGCGGATTCAATGCTGAACATCTATGTGGAAGCACTCCCACACACACACACCAATTTTAAAACAGAATCATTCAGTTGTGTCTTGACCCCAATGAAAGATGATGCCGTGGAAGTTGCCTGGATTTTTGGGTGTAGGGAAATGTTTGAATGCAAATCCCATCCACCCTCACCGGAATAATGTTGGCTCATTCTACTCAGGCCCTCACTCCCTAATCTGATTCTTTCGCGATGCTTCTGTTATAGATGGCGGCTGAAATTCTTCCTATGCCTTTGGCCTTGGCTCAGCCTGTCTTCCAAAAACGTAGGAAACCACACCCCAATTTCTGGGGTGTGCGATGGGGAGAGATTCTGAAAGCTGGCGAGTTCCCAATCCACAAATTATGACAACCCCAAACTGTAATGTGCCGTCTCCATCTGCTGGCAGAAAGGAAGTAGACCGAAACATCTGGACCAGCAAGATGGATGAAGGCAAAAATCCATTTAGGCCAGAACTCAATTTCCTACAGTGGCCAACCATATGCCACCAGGAAGCCCACACAGGCCTGAAGCAATACTTGTCTCCTATTTCTGCTCCCACCAACTGGCATTCAAAGGTACAGTGGTCCCTCAGGTTACAGACGCTACAGGTTACATATGCTTCAGGTTACAGACTCCGCTAAGCTTGTGGGCATCAGCAGGTCTTCTCAGAGCAAATTCCATAAATTAACTGAGGGCTGGCAGAAGTTTTGGGCTTCATCCCTGGTACTGAGCTCTCTGTGCCCTGAAACGGGGCTGGTAACCTGTGTGTGTCCAAACTGGTTTGCCAGTTTGGGTGGGAGCCGGGGTGTTTAACTGTCTTGCCAGAGTGGTACATGCTCTGGTTATCTCCTGCTTGGACTACTGCAATGCGCTCTACATGGGGCTACCTTTGAAGGGGACACGGAAACTACAATTAATCCAGAATGCAGCAGCTGGACTGGTGATTGGGAGCAGCCACAGGGGCCATATATAGCACTGGGCCTAAAGGCTCTACGCTGGTTCCCAGTATGTTTCCAAGCACAATTCAAAGTGTTGGAGCTGACCTTTAAGGCCCTAAACAGCATTTACTCCTGAAGGAGCATCTCCACCACTGTCACTCAGCCTGGACACTGAGGTCCAGCTCTGAGGGCCTTCTGGCAGCTCCCTCACTACAAGAACTGAAGTTGCAGGGAACCAGGCAGAGGGTAGGGCCATCAATTTGATTTGAAGTAATTTTTTAATGAAATGATTTTAAAATGTTGTCTTATTTTATTGTTGTTAGCCGCCCTGAGCCCGGCTTCGGCTGGGGAGGGCGGGATATAAATAACAATTTATTATTATTGTTATTATTATTCTCAGCAGTGATGTTCTCCCATCAGATGTCAAGGAGGTAAAGAGCAACTTTTAGAAGACATCTGAAGGCAGCCCTTTATCGGAAGGTTTTTAATGTTCGATGTTTTATTACCGTATTGGCCCAAAAATAACCCACACCCGAATATAAGCCGCAGCTTTAAAAAAAAATTGGGGGGGAGACAATACCCGAATATAAGCCACTCCCTTAAAACTCCGCAGTCACCCACACCCATTCCGTTTTACCGTATGTCTGTTTCAGCAGTGATATCGTAAAAGCCAATTTTTGTAAGGTCGCGAATTTAAGCCGCACTTTAACTTTCCATGGTCGGAATTTGGGGGGAAAGTGAGGCTTATATTCAGGCCAACATGGTTTGTTTTTATATGTGTTGGAAGCTGCCAAGCATGGGTAGGGCAACCCAGCCAGATGGGCAGGATAAGAATGATGATGATGATTATTAATAATAAGTGGCCAGAAGCAACAGCATCTTAAAAAGCGACACACACACTTAAAATGCCACCTTTTGTGAGGGCAGCAGTAGGTTTCCTGTCCTGTCCTCCCCATGGTGCTTTCTATTAAAGCAGCAGGGGCTGGGACTTCTCCACTAGCTGCCACTATGTCTTCCTAAAGGTAAAGGTAAAGGGACCCCTGACCATTAGGTCCAGTCGTGGCCGACTCTGGGGTTGCGGCACTCATCTCGCTTTATTGGCCGAGGGAGCCAGCGTACAGCTTCCAGGTCATGTGGCCAGCATGACTAAGCCACTTCTGGCAAACCAGAGCAGAGCACGGAAACAGCGTTTACCTTCCCGCCGGAGTGGTACCTATTTATCTACTTGCACTTTGACGTGCTTTTGAACTGCTAGGTTGGCAGGACTGCTAGGTTGGCAGGATTGCTAGGTTGCTAGGTGCCAATTAAAACACAGGTGGGATTGGGGGTTCATGTAGGGAGAAGATGTCTCTGCCTTCGTCACCGGAAGTGACATTAAAACATTACAGAAAGGTCCTGCCACAGACACTCTGCTAACATAAGATATCTGCTGAGATTGGCAACCCTACCGAGATTCCCAGCCAATCACAGCTGATCCCAGAGGAAAGTGAAGCCTGAAGTTGGTGCCGATCAAGCTTTAAAGCAGGGGTCAGCAAACTTTTTTAGCAGAGGGCCAGTCCACTGTCCCTCAGACCTTGTGGGGGGCCAGACTATATTTTGGAAAAGCAAAAGAAAGAATTCCTATGCCCCACAAATAACCCAGAGATACATTTTAAATAAAAGCACACATTCTACTCATGTAAAAACATACTGATTCCCAGATCGTCCGCAGGCCGGATTTAGAAGGTGATTGGGCCGGATCCGGCCCCCGGGCCTTAGTTTGCCTACCCATGCTTTGAAGCCTGGATAAGCTCAGGTGGTTAGAGCATGGTGCTGATAACACCAAGGCTGCAGTTTCAATCCCTGTATGGGACTGCTACATATTCCTGCCTTGCAGGGGCTTGGCTTAGATTATCCTCAGGGTCATATCCAGGTCTACAATTTGAGGATTCTTTTTTTTTAAATTAAATTTGATTAAAGGTTACAAAAAAATAAAACAAAATAAAATAAATAGAAACAATACATAACCGTACATAAAAACATTTATCTACACAATTTTCCAGAATGCAAACTAGAGAAGAAGAAAGACGAAAAATAAAAGAAAGAAACAAAAAAATGAAGGAAAAAAAATACTTTTCATAATCAATAATTCCAAATTCTTACTTCAAACATTTCAATATATAAATCCTAGTTAAAATATTATAAAAGACTTCTACCACATTCACCACACGCCCCTCTTGGTTATCTCCCCCCCCCCCCCCCGCCATTGCCCGAGACAAGATGGCAGCCGGGACGCTTCCGGCCGCTGAGGCAAATGCCAAGAGGGCAAAAAACAAAACAAACACACAAACAAAAACCTCTTGGTTATCTAATTCACCTCACAATTTGAGGATTCTATGTCTGAGCAGTAGCTTCAAGGCCTGCTGAGCTGTACTAGGATTTTCCATTCTAGCACAGCCCACCACACTGGAAAGGAAAAATGAGTCACCTGATATCATAGCGTTATCAGGTGTCTATAATGTCCCTGCTTGCTCACCTGTCTTCTGAACTATATAACCCTACCCTGCACAGTTCTTAATGAAATGTGCATTCCCATGTACACTTGGATGAACACCCGGAGACATCCTGGTGGAAAAAAGTCACATATAACTCTTTATTTGAAGGCTCAACCAGACCGAGTAGGTGTTGGCCTTTGTTTGAAAAGTTTGTACTGAATATTAAGATTATTATTATTTATTTTCATCATGCCTCTCCTTCCAGAAGGTGCCCAGAGTGGCCATTTAAACAATGAATAAATACAATTTAAAAATCATGACAGGTAACCATCTCAAACATGTCAGAAATGATGACAGTTCGAGATGCAGGTTTGAGTTGTCTTTTAGCCCAAGCAACCCGGGTTCAAAAACAGTCCTGGCAAAAAACGAGGAGCTTGGTGTTGGAACTTTCTACACAATTCAACAGATTTGTACTTGTAAACCTGCATGTGTAGCTCTAGTATTACATTGCATAGTATTGGTTTCATCATGAATAAATAATAAATAATAATAATAATGTGGACATCTATTTCACAGCAAGAACTTGCAGAAATGTAAAGCAACTTGGGAAATAAGAACACAGTTTTTAACCGTCTCTGGCGCTTAAGTTTGGACTTGTAGATTGCAAATCTTAACTTACATTAAAACATCGCCTGTATGGAGTAAGGTTGAGCCAAATTCTCCATTCTCTCCACAGAAACTCCTGGGGTGACCCAGTGCACTAGTGGAAGCCACTAGAAGAACTCTCACTGTGTTTGATCTAGGGAAGGGTTTGTACCAACACCTGACCAATGAGGAATTTGTCAGCAAATGGCAGAAAACCATGGCTAAAAAAGCCACCTCTATTGGTCTGTCACCCCCCCCCCAACTGTATTACCTGGGTTATGAAGGCGCCCTAAAGACGTTAAAGCAAAGATTATGGGATAATGCACACAGTGACTTGCGATCTCGCTCACACGCAGTCTGTAGTCCGCTGGCAGTAGGAGTACAATATGGGCATGTCTTTAAGTTAACATCTTACATTAAAAACCTGACAGTACCAAACTACCAAAGGCTTTTCACCAAAGCCAGACTAAACGTCTTTCCTTCTGCAGTGTTGGATGGCAGGTTGAGAGGAGTTCCCTACCAGGACAGACTTTGCTCGTGTGCTCAAGACATCGATTCCATAAAACATATTTTGTTGCACTGTGCAAAATATGAGCAAGCCAGGGCTGAACTGATATTACCCTTGCTGGTACCTTTCCCGGGAAAATCAGAGGCTCACTATGTCAGGTTCCTATTGGAAGACTGGACAAATGGTTGAACATCAGCAGTGGCAAAGTTTTTATCGGTGGTTGCAAGAACCAATGATCCCTATATCCGGAACAAAATGCTTATTTAACCTGGAGGTAGGCTGTATGAATTGTATATTACTTCGTAACGATTTCTTGGGTCTCTGGACCCAAGTAATAAAGATTGATGATGAATATATTGATGTTGCTAAATCTGAAGTGCATGTACAGTCAGGGGCACAGCGTGGGGATGTGTGTGTGCTGGGGGGGGCGTGGCCCCAGGCACACAATTTTTGAGGGGGCGTGAACCAGGTGCCCCCACGCAAGCGACCCCAGAGGAGCATGGCCTGGTGCTCCTCTCCGCCTGTCAAGGGCTGTATCGGCCAGCTGGGCTCCCCTTGGCAGGTGGCGCAGCACAGCCCCAGTTTGCTCCGGTGGGGATGGGGTCGCTCCGGCGGCATCGGATGGGCTGACGTCCTCCCCGCCTAGCGCCCACACCCACCCACCCACCCACCCTGGGCACCAGCAACTGATGCTACACCACCGTGTATAGTGGCTGTGGTGGCAACTCACCCTTCCCCCAATGACGGTTTCTATAATTTGGATCCCAGCCTTCCTTTCTAATTGCATGTACAAAGCAGTATTTCAAAAACTCCAGGCAGCATACATCCCCCAAACCCCAAGCTATTTACATTCACTTAACAGGAGTTCCCTATCTCCCAGCCCCCTGCTGGTGGTGGCTGGGTGGATTGGGGAATTCTTGAGAATGGTGTGAAATATCCTGCAGGAAGCTGCTGATGGAGGGGGAAGTTGGTGGAAATCACTTTATGTGAATAGAGGAGCAACTTGGGATTCAAGTCTATTTATTCCTAAGGAAGACTGTGGTCATTATAAAAAATACAGCCGTACCTTGGAAGTCGAATGGAATCCATTCCAGAAGTCCATTCGACTTCCAAAACGTTCGGAAACCAAATTGCAGCTTCCGATTGGCTGCAGGAAGCGGCTGCAGCCAATCAGAAGCCGTGGAAGCCCCGTCAGATGTTTGGGTTCCAAAAGAACGTTCACAAACCGGAACAATCACTTCTGGGTTTGCGGCGTTCGGGAGCCAAAACGTCTTGAGTTCCAGGGCGTTTGGGATCCAAGATACGACTGTATTCAAAAGTAGACACAACAAATGCTCTTAAAAAAAACACATTGGGATTTAATAGTGACTATATCAAGGAACTTTTGAAGCTTCCTGTGAATCCTGTCCGGATTTCCTGTTCCCACCCTCCCTCAAATGGGTATACACAATTCCATTTTAGACTACGTTTACGTCCCGTCCCCCCCCCCAAAAAAACCCCAGTTGTTATTATTTCTGCTGTCAAGCGTATTTCATCCAGTACCTCTTTGTAAGAAGACATAATCCTTTCAATGGCATCTGCTCCCGAGGCCAGTAAATTTCTTGAAGTGGTGAAGGTTTCCGTCCTCTCGCTGACCATCGCTTGTTTCTGGCCATCTTCTAATTCTAAAGGCAAGAAAGAAAGATTAATTAGAGCAAACCTACCCGAAGCATATTCTAACTCCATTAAAGAGAAATTTCTCTAGAAGGAAAGGAGATGTGGGCAAAATTTGTGTACAGTGGTGCCTCGCAAGACTAAATTAATCTGTTCCGCGAGTCTCTTCGTCTTGCGGTTTTTTCGTCTTGCGAAGCACGGCTATTAGTGGCTTAGCGGCTATTAACGGCTTAGCGGCTATTAACGGCTTAGCGGCTTTAAGAAAAAGGAAACAAACTCGCATGAACTCGCAAGACGTTTCGTCTTGCGAAGCAAGCCCATAGGGAAATTCGTCTTGCGGAACGACTCAAAAAACGGAAAACCCTTTCGTCTAGCGAGTTTTTCGTCTTGCAAAGCATTCGTCTTGCGGGGCACCACTGTAGTTAAATCAGAATCAGTCAAACGCAGTTGCCAAATCCTGACTCAAAGAACGGTCCTGTGGCAGCAGCAGCAGCGTGTCAAGGAGACCTTGACAAATACTCCTTCTCTTGCCAGCACACTCAAGGAAAGGAAACTGCAGCATCTGCCTAAAGTCTCCCCACTATGCAGTCATCAAAAATACAAGAGCATTTGAGTAATTCCGGTTTTGGAAGAACAGTTTTGGAGAGACTGCGGCAACTGGATTTCATATTTGCATCTCAGCATAATTCAAAGCACTGGTAGCTACATTAAAAACCCTACAATCAGGGGGCAAATGCGTAGTCTGATACGGCCCCTGAAAACCCCTGGTAGTTTGGCGGCAGCAGCTGCAAAAACAAATGCAGTCCTACCGATCTCATTTGGGTCACATTGGGTCACCTGGCATAGATTTCTGCTGCAGTTGGCAGGGGGAAAGGATGTGGGGGAAGCTGTGTGCGGTCAAAATTGTGCTACGATTTCCATCGAGGGCCAAGGATCCAAATTCCACAGCCCATCATGGTGTGTGTGTGCACGCTCTGGTATACATGCGTGTGTGCGAGGGCACTTTTATGCTACACACATTTTGGGTGGCACTGACACATAGCCAGTGTGGTGTGGTGGTGAAGAGCGGGGGACTCGTAATCTGGTGAACCGGGTTCGCCTCCCGGCTCCTCCACCTGCAGCTGCTGGGTGACTTTGGGCTAGTCACACTTCTCTGAAGTCTCTCAGCCCCACTCACCTCACAGAGTGTTTGTTGTGGGGGAGGAAGGGAAAGGAGATTGTGAGCCGCTTTGAGACTCCTGAAGGGTAGTGATAAAGCGGGATATCAAATCCAAACTCTTCTTCTTCTTCTTCCTTGGAGGACCATGTAACTATCGGGTCCTAAAGCTTTGACCCAAAGGCCTCGGATCCAAAATACCCAAAGGAATACATTCTGCTATATCAATTTACCTGCTCCCTCCACTCCTCTTAGTGCGGAGCACAACTGATTGTGGCAAGAGATAGGGTTTTTGAGGTGCACCAAAAACCATGCACCATGCAGGGGTAAAAAAGCCACTCTCTAGTTGTCATGTGCTGGTTGGTGAGGATGCAATTGGCCTCCAGCGTCACTTACGGACTCATTGTTAAAACCGTGTTTATGGAAGAAGGAGAAGAAAAGAAGGTGAAGACTTTTTATAAAGTTTGGCAAGCTTTTTCTTTGCTAAGACCTAATATTTTATTTCAAAGGTGTGGTTCATGTCTCTGCTTCTGTTTTCACTGAACTTTAATTGAATTATTTATTATTATTATTATTATTATTATTATTATTATTATTATTATTATTATTATTTATTAAGTTTCTATACAGCTCTTCATCCAAGGATCACAGGGCATTTTACAATATAAAACTGAAATTTCAGGAACATGTGTTGTTTGTAAAGGACAGTACGGTTTTAAATTGTTGCAAGCCACCCTGGTAGGGACCAGAAGGGTGGGACAGAATTTTTTAAATAAAAATAAATACAAATAGTATAACATGAGCAAACAAATGACAACAATTGTCTTTGGCTGTGCCATTACCCAGTGATTTGTCACCCAGTGCCCCATGATCCCTGTTTGTACGTCTTAAAAATATTTCACTCATTCATTTGTTCATTCTGTCCCTGTTTTCATCACACAAAATGATCCCAGAAGGGAATACAATCAATTATCATTAAAATAAAACATAATCCATAGTGCAATTGACTGAAGGCAAATTCTATTATGTGTGTGTAAAAAAACAAACCAACCTGTCATCAAAGTAGAATTTAGGAAGCCTTAGAAAGTCAAAGAATTTAGGAAGCTAAGGCTTCATTCTTGTACACACTGTATATATCTATTTATAATATTTATAAGCTGCCCTTTCAAGTAAAAAGCCTCCCAAGGTGACACAGAAGTTTACTTTTATTTATATTGCATATTGATTATTCAAAAGCATAACGCTAAAAATGAAGAACAAATAACACTAGCGACATTTAAAAGCAATAAAACACGTCTAAGTCACATGGGCAGCCATATTGCTCACCGCTGGAAGGTTCCAAATTATCTTTAAAAGGCAGCCATATACAGAGCATCACCTCCCTTAGAGAAGCAGATGGAAACAAAATTTTCACTCACAGAGTGATGACACTTCAGCCAAAACCTCTGCGTTACAGTGGAACCTTGGTTCTCGAACACACTCCATTCCGGGAGTCCGTTTGACTCCCGAAACTGTTCCAAAACCAAGACGCAACTTCCGATTGGCTGCAGGAGCTTCCTGCACTCAAGCGAAGGCCGCGTTGGATGTTCGGCTTCCAAAAAAACATTCAAAAACCGGAACACTTACTTCCGGGTTTTCAGCGTTCGGGAGTCAAAACGTACGAGTACCAAGGCATTTGAGAACCAAGGTACGACTGTACTTCCCTCAATTTTTTCATGCAGATGTTAAAATGCACGGGGCACACAATGGAATCTTGTGGCACACCATAAGTCAATGGCCAACCCAGCAGAATGCTCCAGAAAGATACCATGGTTGATGATATGGAAAGTTACTTAGAGGTTCAGGAGAACCAATCCAACTGAACTTCCTCATCCAGCCCTCAGTGTAAGTCGTCCAACAAGACAACCATGGCTGTGTCTATCCCATAGCCAGGCCTGAAACTGGGAGAGTAAGCTCCACTGAGCTCAGGAGCGGATTAGAGTCACATAGGATTTGTACTGTAAAACCTGAATAATTTCTTCACCTCTACCATTAATCACTGATCATTACTAGAACTCTTAACAATTTGTTTCATTAGGGAAGTTTTTAACGACTGACGTTTTAATGTATTTTTAATCTTTTGTTGGAAGCCGCCCAGAGTGGCTGGGGAAACCCAGCCAGATGCGCGGGGTAGAAATTTTATTTATATTTATATTCACTATATTTTTTCCACAGAATTCAAGGCAGTGTTCCCAGGCACTGGCAAAGAACTAATTGCTTTCAGCAAAGTCCCTGTGTTATGTCCCTTCAGAGCATGTGCCGAGAGAACAAATTCCTCTCAAGGCTCGACTTTCATTTGCTTGTTTTGACTAGAACAGCTATTAAATATGTTCTTGTTATTTTAGAAAACAAGCCCCCCCCCCCCATTTGAGAATATTACAATAATGCAGTTGAATAAAGAAATGTACTTTGTGGGGAATCATTTTATTTTTGTCACTAGGGCATTATGTTTGTGTTGTGAGGGAGGGAAAAACCTTAACTTTTTTTGAAAACGCAAACTGGTATGGAAATGTGGAGAAGTCTGGGAAAATGACAAAAGGGAATGAAACTGAAATTCAGAGATTTATGCATCCCAAGTCAAGCCTCTTTTGAGGCGTGGGGTGGGGAGGAAAGAGGGAGAATAATTTCCTGGAATATCCTGACATGTCAGGCTGCCCATTCAATGGTTTGTTTCAGACCCCATTTGCATATATCAACTGCTGCAGAGGGACAGGCGATAACTAAATGCTGAATATAACAAATAGTGTTTGCACAAGTCAGTTTAATGTATTGATTACACGGTATGAACTGGCTAGAATTCATCTCATTTTCTCTTTCTTTCTGAGACTGCTTGCAAGTACAGAAAAGGTCTTGCATGATGTGCTAAAATAGTTATCAGAAACAATTAAGAAAAGAACAAAAATTGCATGTGTGTAATAGCAATAGCTGGACCCGCCTTTATTTAAAGGGCAACAAATCTGTAGTTCTTTCTTTTAGTATTATTGTACGTTTACTGCCAAGAAGACATGCTGGGGGGATTTTCTGCCTCAGGCACCAAGGTAATTTCACCTACCTTGGGCACTAAGCTCCTTGACTTGAGCCTGGGGGCACCATTTACTATTCTGCCCAAGGCAACAAAAGGTTTTGGGGTAGGACAGCTGTTTTTATAACTTAGCTTTTCCTAGAGTTGTTCAAGCTAGCCACACAGTGCTGGGCAGACACAGGGTTGCTGGAGCTAAGAATATGTAGACACCTTCCTGACCGACTCCTCCAGATAATCCCACTGGGACGAAACCGCCACACAAAACGTTTCACGTTCAATAAAATGTTATTACCGCCATCAGCAAATCCCGTCGCAGTGATGATGGGTACAGCCACCATAATCAAGCCGCTGCTGCTCCAGACATACTTCATCAGGAACTGCTCCAGCATGATGTACCATAAGCGTTTGGACAGAATGAGGTTCATTTGGTCTGCTAGAGCTTTGTAGCTTTTCTGTAGCTGGTTCATTTCTACCTGCAGTTTAAAAATGCAAATATTGATAAGAGCATGGTACATGTGATTATGTATGCACTTTAAACAGACAAGCCTAAACAAGTGAATATATATCTGTCCAGAGACAGACAGAAACCAGCAACACCGGGTGACCAGAAAGTAGACTCATATTCTTACCTGGCTTTTAGTACACCATTAACACCGGTCCTGAAAGACCTACACTGGCTCCCAGTACGTTTCCGAGCACAATTCAAAGTGTTGGCCCTTTAAACCCCTAAACGGCCTCGGCCCAGTATACCTGAAGGAACGTCTCCACCCCCATCGTTCAGCCAGGACACCGAGGTCCAGCACCGAGTGCCTTCTGGCAGTTCCCTCCCTGCGAGAAGTGAGGTTACAGGGAACCAGGCAGAGGGCCTTCTCGGTAGTGGCGCCCGCCCTGTGGAACACTCTCCCACCAGATGTCAAAGAGAAAAACAACTATCTGACTTTCAGAAGACATCTGAAGGCAGCCCTGTTTAGGTCTGTTAATGTTTGATCGTGTTTTTGTTATTCTGTTGAGAGCTACCCAGAGTGGCTGGGAAAACCCAGCCAGATGGGTGGGGTATGTATGTATGTATGTATGTATGTATAAATAAATAAAACTGTTAGGCGGGGTCTCAGTTGGTATATGTAAAGGTAAAGGTAAAGGTAAAGGTACCCCTGCCCGTATGGGCCAGTCGTGTCTGACTCTAGGGTTGCATGCTCATCTCACTCTAGAGGCCGTGAGCCGGCGCCATTCGAAGACACTTCCGGGTCACGTGACCAGCGTGACGAAGCTGCAGCTGGCGATCCAGCACCAGCGCCGCACACAGAAACGCCGTTACCTTCCCGCTAGTAAGCGGTCCCTATTTATCTACTTGCACTTAAGGGTGCTTCCGAACTGCTAGGTGGGCAGGAGCTGGGACCGAACGACAGGAGCTCACCCCGCCGTGGGGATTCGAACCGCCGACCTTACGACCAGCAAGTCCTAGGCACTGAGGTTTTACCCACAGCGCCACCCGCGCCCCAGTTGGTATATGTAGTTTTGATCAACTCAACAACCCAAACTGGGTAGCTTGGACATATCTTCCTAGAAGTGAGATATGCAGTGGAGGCTGGAACATTAAGGCAAACAAAGCACTGCTCTGCCAACCTCAGCCTGCCCTCACCCAATCCCCATCCGCTTGCCCAAATTCTTACAACCAGTCCAGTGAGGTGGCACTGCTTGTCAGCTTCATCTACCTTAGCCTCAGAGTTGCTCTTGCAGAACTCAGCAGGGAGGAGGATGGAAACAAAACTAGAATTAATTGACTCTAGTTTTACTTACTGCCTTCCCTCCTACCAATCCTAATGGGCAACAGCCACCAATGGAGATATGTTAATTCCCAGGCTTTGTGTAAGATAATGATAATAAGCATGGCAAGAGAGGGTTACTCACTCATGCTTCCACTTTGTGTCCCATCTGGAAGCACCCAGAAAAGCAACCTTTGTATTAATATGGTAACATAGGTAGACCTGTTGGTTCAAGATCCTGTTGTTTCACATATTACGTAGCAGCAAATCAAGGTATGTACACCCAACAGCAACCTACCCCAGTTCCATGAGGGCTGTACCTATAGCCCAAATACTGCCTACTCTGGTGGGCAGAAGACTTCCAGGGTATTAGACAGAAGTACACCTCAGCCCTGCTTCCATATCTATATAGAAATGTGAGAGGGTTGAACGTGGGACACCATATATGTTCTACCACTAAGCTCCATCTCCTCAGTCACATAAAATGGTGACTCATTACAACTGTACCCATTCTACAGCTTCTCCATTAAGTTCAGTGTAGATCTTTGCACTATCCTATGGCATCCTTTCAAGCTGTAATGTTATGGAACAAGGTACACCCTCTGGCTCCTATGGGACACTGCTGCTTTGGAATAAGAGCTAATCCTTTAAACATCCTGCAACCCTCTTCATTTTGCTTGGCTAAGGAATCTCTACCAACATATACCAGCTGAACATCTGGCCAGTTAATGCTAGCATCAACTCAATCACTTACAGCATGGATGATGATGATAATACTTTTATAACGAGTACAGATATTTATGAATCAGAATTGCTGTTTGCAAATGAAGGGTGATTTTAGCAAATACCCATCTTCAAATTAAAACGAAACATTGCGTTGTTATTTTTAACTCCATCAAAATACAAACCAGGAGCCAAGGCAAGGATAAATAACTTAAAAGCAAATTATAACTTAATGGCTTTGGTGCTGCTTTTAGACTCAGACCTGCAAGTCTTACTTAGGTCAGAGAATTCTAGGAGCTTTGATTCAGTCAAACTTGATTATAAAAATTGCTTTTAATAATGTTTGTGTGCTTCTGCCTGGAGCTGTGATCTTTGAAGTATGGCGAAACATCCTCGGGAATTCTCAACTCTGTTTTTGTGGGGAATGCTCTATTTAAGTGCATTACTGATATAGGCTTAGGTACCTGACAGATGCTGAACGTGAAAATGAGCAGTCCGTTATTTTTCAGAGGATTAACCCTTCTATAGGTTCTGCTACACACTCAGATAATATCAATTTTCCTTTGATCAACTTTCCTTTCTGTTTTCCTCTGAATGAGCCTGAGACTTGGTTCAGACTCCCACTGGCCCACTTGCAATCACTTGTGAGGCTGCATGGGTTCTTCATCAGCTTGTGTGGACGCTCGGACCATATGAACAACTGCCTCCATATGAGGCCCACACACACAATCACTGTAAGTTGCAAGAGGACTGCTAAAACTGGTACAAACTGTGAAGGCTGCATATGCGAGTGCCACATCAAAGCACTTATCGCCAGCAGTGCCTCATTTCCCCATGCCAAGCAGTTGAGTGGGCACCACCAAGCACACGCCCACGTGCTGCAAGTCAACTGCGAATTCCTCAAACGCTGACAGCTAAACTTGCCCATGGCTGCATATCAATCATTTCCTGCATAGCCTTAAAGGGTTAGGAAGGCTATAGCCAGAAAACTTCTATTCTAGATAGTAGGGTAAAGGTAAAGGTACCCCTGACCATGAGGTCCAGTCGTGGCCGACTGTGGGGTTGCGGCGCTCATCTCGCTTTACTGGCCGAGGGAGCCGGCATACAGCTTCCGGGTCATGTGGCCAGCATGACTAAGCCGCTTCTGGCGAACCAGAGCAGCGCACGGAAACGCCGTTTACCTTCCCGCCGGAGTGGTACCTATTTATCTACTTGCACTTTGACGTGCTTTCGAACTGCTAGGTTGGCAGGAGGACAACAGGAGCTCACCCCGTCGCGGGGATTCGAACCACCGACCTTCTGATCGGCAAGTCCTAGGCTCTGTGGTTTAACCCACAGTGCCACCCGCGTCCCCAGATAGTAGGGTAGGAGAAATGAAAAGAATGCCAATATATTTCACATCTGGCAAACAATGTGCCCCTTTGGTTTCAGATGGTACATGGGTAGATGAGTCTAAAAAGCCCGGGACACAAATTTTCACAGTCTTCCAGCGTCTATGGTGGTTCATTTACCAGAAGTGATGTATTCAGCATTAAGTCTGGAAGTGTTTACTCAATTCTGAGCAAACTAAGCTTCTTGATGTATTATTTTGTTCTAGGAGGCTTCGTTTGTTCTGGGTTTTCTATTCTCGTTTACCCATGTACTATCTGAAACCAAAGGGGCACATTGGTTGCCAGATTTTAATTTTTTTTCAGCTCTCCTAACCCACCAAGAGCAATGTTTTGAGGGAAGTTGGAGATACAGCTGGTATGACTCAGGCCTGCATTGTTCTTGTACCAGCTCTCAGTCTAGGCTAGTTCCTTGTTCATCAGCACAGTCATGATGGTGATGGGAAACTCTCCTTGTATTGCTCCGAGGAAGACAACTTCTTCTCCTTCCACCTGTGCTAAAGACCAATGTGACACCATAAGAAGCTCTGGTGCAAGCGGGACCCAAGTCCAGGTTAGTGACATAAGAAGAGCCTGTTTTTAAGGTGGAAAACTCTGTCCCCACATTAAAACAAATTTTTAAAATGTGCATTGAATATATTTGCCACCTTGATTTTTAAAAAACACTCATTCATTTTATGTAACTAGTTGTTAAAGCACCCACAACACTTTGGGCTGAGCTATTTAAAGACTTTGCAGCGCTGCATCTCTGCTCAGCTACACAGATCAATGGCAAAGGTTGTATTTGCTGTCCACATTGAAAGAGCAAAGTTTTCCCCAGGCTGCCAAGTGAAAGTGCTGCATTGATCAGGGTGGGACAGGAGGGGGAGGGGAAATGATTTCTTGCAGCCAGCACATTTGAAAGACTAGGAAGAACAGTCTATAAGAAATGAATGAAAACAAAGCCCATTTTATGTTCCGCCCTCACATGTGTTTTCTGAGGAGTGAGTCCCTCCAAGTTCAATGGCGCTTACTCACCAGTAAGGGTTTAGGGATTGCAGCCTTTGGCACTCTTACACAGGAGTAAGCCCTAGAATATGATGGATTTACTTGAGTTAGTCATGCATAGGCCTGAACTATCAGTCATCCAAACAGCTGGGAGAGAAAGAGTAGAAAATGGGGAGTGTGTAGATAAGTCCGTGGCCTTTTTATTCTGTATTCATTAATCCCAAACCTCAGGTTCTGCAGCCACTGTGGCTGCAACAGAAGGGAAATCACCCTTTTGTAGGAAGAGTGCTCAGCACGTATTAAAGGGAGAGAGCTAATGATTGTTAAGCTACTACTGCTGGTACTTGCTCTGGCCTTTTCCAGAAAAACAAGGCTCCTTTACTAAGCCTGCAGGAACCTATATTGTAAACAGGTCTGGGTGTCAGAGGAATTCAACTCTCCCAGGGATGAGGGCAGCAGCAGCAGCAGGAGGGATTGCCAAGTACTACAGCTGAGAGGTCTCTCCTGTCTCCGATGTCACCCAGCTCCTGTGTCTCCTCCTCCTCCTCCTCTTACCTTGTGGCCCCTATAGAAGGCGATCTCCTCCACGTTGGCGATGATCCGAGAGTGGACGTAGCGCAGGTAGCCCTTGCGCTGGGCCTCCTCGGCCACCAGCTTGCCAAACCTGGGCGAGCAGGCTTTGAGCACCTTGGCGGTGGCGTAGACCACCAGCCCGGCCAGGAGCGTGGGCCCGATGGGGCTGGCCCCCCTGGACCTGGCCGTCTGGATGAGGGTGTAGGAGGTGAGCACCACGTCGAGGATGGGCTTGGTCAGGTTGGAGTAGAGGTGCGCCACCGACTGCGCGAACATGGCCATGTCCTCGGTGAGCGACTGGTCCGGGTTGGCCAGCCGGCTGTCCATGTTGATCACCTTGTAGTAGGTCTGGTCGGCGAAGTAGGTCTGGTAGGCGTGATCCACCAGGCGGGTGCGGAAAGCCAGCGCCAGCTTGCCCTCCAGGTAGCGGATGGCGCTGTTGACGAAGGTGGCCGGGATGGCGATGGCCAGCCACTTGATCAGCTTCCAGGCGAAGCTGCGCGGCCGCTTCTCCACGATGCTCTTGACGATCTTGCCGTCCAGGCCGGCCACGTAGATGGAGAGGAAGGTCCGCGACACCAGCGCCGCCGAGTGCAGGCACAGCCAGCCGCTCTCCGCGCTCACCGCCCGCGGGAAGAGGATCTTGCGCAGCGCCAGCAGCTGGCGGAAAAATTCCGCATTGGCCGCCGGAGACGCTCGGAGACCCGGGCAAGGCAGCAGCTGCAGCTCCGGAGGAAGATCAGCCCGGCTGCCGCTGGCGATCTGCCTCTGCTGCGGGTCCTTCTTGCAGCCCGCCTGCCGGAGCCGCCTGCGGACCAGCGGGCACAGGATCTTCAGCCCGTACACCGCAGCCAGCAAGCACGCCGCCCTCTTCGCGGCGCCCGAGCGGCTCCATTTCTCGCGCCCGGGGGGCATTTTCCCGGGGATCCTCCTCCTCCTGCCTGGCTTATCTATTCCACCCGCCCAGAGGGAGGGGCGCAGGGACGGCAGCCGCTCATCCAGGCCTGGGGAGACCCATCTTCACGCGGCCCCCTTCCCCCCGCGCCGCCGATCGCGCCCGCGACCCAGGCGGAATGACTCCGGCTCGCCGGCAGCCGAGGCTTTTTCCCTGCCGCCACCGGCGAATCATGGCCCACCCCGCCGCGGCAAGCCACGCCCCCGCCGCCCGCTCATTGGTCGCCGAGGCCTGGGAAATCCTCGGCCGGCGAGCGGCGTCGCTTTCCTTCTGGTCCTCCACAGCGCTCTCGGTTAAAAAAGTGGGATTCCGAAGCCGAGCAGCGGAAATCCTTTCCGCTGCCGGGTTGGTGTAGCGTCGAAAGCATCTGCTGTCATTTCTCTCTCTCTCTCTCTCTCTCTCTCTCTCATTCTCTCTCTCTCACAGCTGTCAGTTTACAGATTTGAAAATAAGGGACCAGCAGCCTCGAAAATAAGGGATCAGCAGCCCAAATAAGGGATTTTGCTTAGCTTATACATCAATACACTGCCTTGCCGTGGCGAAGGGGCTTGAATAACTCAGAGAAGCTATGAGCTATGCAGTACAGGGCCACCCAAGATGGACAGGTCATAGTGGAGAGTTTTGACCAAACGTGATCCACCTTAAAAAGCAGAGACATCAGCTTGCCAACAAAGGTCAGTATAGTTAAAGCTATGGTTTTCCCAGTAGTGATGTATAGAAGTGAGAGCTGGACCATAAAGAAGACCAGAAAGAACCGAAGAATTGATGCTTTTGAATGCTGGAGGAGACTATTGAGAGTCCCATGGACTGCAAGAAGATTAAACCTATCCATTCTTAAGGAAATCAGCCCTGAGTGCTCACTGGAAGGACAGATCGTGAAGCTGAGACTCCAATACTTTGGCCACCTCCTGAGAAGAGAAGACTCCCTGGAAAAGACCCTGATGTTGGGAAAGACGGAGGGCACAAGGAGAAGGGGACGACAGAGGACAAGATGGCTGGACAGTATTCTCAAAGCTACCAGCATGAGTCTGACCAAACTGTGGGAGGCAGTGGAAGACAGAAGTGCCTGGCGTGCTCTGGTCCATGGGGTCAGGAAGAGTCAGACACGACTAAACAACTAAACAACAACAGCATACATCAATCCGCCACTGATGGAGCCATGCTGCCTTGGCTGCGGCTGACTGTGTTTTGCAGGGGGTTGGACTAGATGATCCTAAGGGTCTACGACTTCGACCAAAGAAGAGTGCCAGACAAAGCTGATGAACGAAGTCGAGATGGCAAAGCTTACAGGCAGAATTAGGAACCAGGAAGAGGACCTCTTTAATAAAGAATGGGGAAAGTTTATCATTTAGTTGAAAAGCTATTGTAAAGAGTTACATACATTGGTAGGATTGACAGAAAACTTGCAGTAAAAATTTGAACTATGGATGGACAAAGGATTTATAGAGTTATGAAAGGGATGCAGAAGGGGAAATCACTACATTAAGATGCTGCACTGCTTGGAGGGTATGCTAAGCAGCACGTCAGGCCTGCCATCGTCCTGGCGCGAGGAGTTCCATCGGCCCTTCCCCACCTGAGAGAGAGGGAGGGAGAGAGACTCGCCCACGCTGCCCGCGAGCCTGGTATGAGGCGGTTGCCGCTGCGGCCACTAAAGCGCCACCCTTCTGCGTCCCTCCCCATCCCCTCCTCGCAAGAGAGGGGCTGCCTGCCCACCCGCCACCACCCATCTCCTCATGACACACCCCTGAGGGGGAAAAGGGAGAGACAGAGACGCGGCAGCTCGTGCGCTCGCTCTCTCGAGGCGGAGGACCCCGAGCCGCTGCTTCCCTCCCAAGCCGGGCGAGCATGAAACCCAGGAAATTTAAGGGACATCATCAATCCGGGACAGCAGCAGGAAATGGCACCGGGATAAGGGAGTTTCCCGCCAAATAAGGGACGGTTGACGGCTATGCTCTTTCTTCTCCCAGTGGTGGCATGTGGTGATCTCAGTGCGTTCCCTTTCGGGATCTGCTGCCCCGCACATGCTCCTGTCCTGGGGGAAGGTGTGGAACAGAGGGGTGGAAGGAGGGGTTCCGCCCATCATCACAGGCTTTCCGAGATCGATCTGTAGCCTAGCCTGCAAAAACCTGCCACTCTCTCCCCCCGTTGCTTCTGCAGCCCAGTTGCAGCCTTCCCAAAAGGGTTGCATTGCGAGCCAAGGCAGTGGAAGCTGAGAAATTGTCCCTGCTCACATCCAGGGATTTAAAAAGGAGGGGTTTGCACATGCAAGTTCCCCGCGCATAGTGCTGCCTTGTGTATTTGAATGAGCTTTGCAATCAGAGATGCAAAATTTGGAATCAACTTTAAAGCAAAACAAAACGAAGTTATCCCTGGAATGGGGACTGGTCAGGTGAATTGAGAATTCCGTGAATGAATCTGCATGTGCAAACTATTCTTAGTCACATCAAAATGTTGTTGTTGTTGTTGTTTAGTCATTTAGTCGTGTCCGACTCTTTGTGACCCCATGGACCAGAGCATGCCAGGCACTCCTGTCTTCCACTGCCTCCCGCAGTTTGGTCAAACTCATGCTGGTAGCTTCGAGAACACTGTCCAACCATCTCATCCTCTGTTGTCCCCTTCTCCTTGTGCCCTCCATCTTTCCCAACATCAGTGTCTTCTCCAGGGAGTCTTCTCTTCTCATGAGGTGGCCAAAGTATTGGAGCCTCAGCTTCAGGATCTGTCCTTCCAGTGAGCATCAAAATATTATTATTGCTATTATTAATAGCCCACACTTCACCCTAAGGTCCCAAGGCGGATTACAGCAATTAAAACACATTGTTAAAAGCAGTTTTAAATAATTTCCAATCATAGAAATAAGGTGGGTCCTCAAAATATACATCTCAGGTGTCAAAAGCCAGGTTAAAGAGATGTCTTCCGCATCTTCTGAAAGCTGTATAATGAAGATGCCAGACACACCTCTGTGCGGAGGGAGTTCCACAATTTAAGGGCTACCACAGAGAATTCCCTCTCCTGGGCTGTCAACCCCCCAAGGTTCAGAGAGTGATTGAACAACCTAAGGGTGGGTTCTGTAGGGAAGAAGGCAGTTTTTTCAGATGGCCTACTAAGGAGAAGAGCTCTCTAGTCATTTCTATACCGTTCTCAGACAGACCCTTGAGCAATAGAAAATAGGTTTGCTGCTTTGGAGATGAGGGGGACAGGGCCTTGGTACCATATTGATGCAATTGCATGTTGAGAAAAGTTTTGTTTTCTGCTTTTGCTAAAGGCACAGATGCCGCATCAGAAAAATGGTGGTGACCTCAACAGGACAAAAGGATGTTAGGGCTCTCTGACAGCACTCCATTGATAGCAGAACTTGGCTAGCAGAACCTTCCTCATGCGCTAAGTGCCGAACTGAAAGACAAAGTGCTAAGAAGACCACAGCACAGTAATTATCATCTGGAAAAACCCTGTGTGGTTATTGCTGCCCTCATCCTGACATTGATTTAAATAACGTACAGTACATATATAAACATCTATTCTCGTTTGTGAGCTAGCAAGAATACAGTTTAAGGCTTGAGGTTTTCACTTTCTGCAAGCCCAACATTTTTATGGCACTGTTTTGATGCTGACTTGTCTCATGAAGGCTGTGATCCTAACCACATCCATCGTGGAACTTTCCCCACTTTTTAGTATTTTAGGTTGCAACCCAATGGGCTGCCAAAACATGGTGCCCGTGTCAGTGAGTTCAAGCTGCAGTTCTCCTTTCCGTGGACTTTTTCTTTCTGCTGCTGGCTTGGCCGACTGTGGAATTTGGCCCCTAAGTTACATACAAGGAAAACATCCAGTACACCACTTTAACATGCTTTAAACAATTTCTTAATTAAAATACTTGTAAGCACCAACACAACGATCTATTTTGCAACAAGAGGCTTGAAACATCTTTTTCTTGTGACTAATAGCCATTCATGTCCTATCTAATTTTCTTCCTTTGAGGACCAACGCATACCGGAAAGCAGCTGAAATACTGCTCATGTTTCATGGCCTGGGTTCTGGTCAACACTGTCCAGCTTCTCTGCAGACCTATGACTGAGAGGCCATCACATATGCATGCCATCTTGCCAGGTTCACCCCGAAATATGGCACCAATCATCTCCACATCCCTGTAATTAAGGGGCAGATGTACACATTGCAGATACACACACACAAACACGCAACAAATGTGGCCATCATTTCTCATAAACAATGTAGTGCATATGAGTGTGATTTGAAACCTCATGCATCCCCTTTAAAAACGGCTTCTGGTTGGTAACTCTGGTTTATCTGTCTGTGTTGAGTGGCCCCAAAGTGTCAAATGAAATAAATGAAATTTATGCAGACAGGTTGTTAACAGTTTATGGAGGTCACTATGATCTAATTTCACTGTTAGACACATAAACATCCAGAAATATACATACATACGCTGTGGGTTAAACCACAGAGCCTAGGACTTGCCGATCAGAAGGTCGGCGGTTCAAATCCCCGTGACGGGGTGAGCTCCCGTTGCTCGGTCCCTGCTCCTGCCCACCTAGCAGTTCGGAAGCACGTCAAAGTGCAAGTAGATAAGGGAAGGTAAACGGCGTTCCTGTGTGCTGCTCTGGTTCGCCAGAAGCGGCTTTGTCATGCTGGCCACATGACCAGCTGTCTGCGGACAAACGCCGGCTCCCTCGGCCTATAGAGTGAGATGAGCGCACAACCCCAGAGTCGGTCACAACTGGACCTAATGGTCAGGGGTACCTTTACCTTGGGACGTGGGTGGCGCTGTGGGTTAAACCTCAGCGCCTAGGACTTGCCGATCGCATGGTCGGCGGTTCGAATCCCCGCGGTGGGGTGCGCTCCCGTTGCTCGGTCCCAGCGCCTGCCAACCTAGCAGTTCGAAAGCACCCCCGGGTGCAAGTAGATAAATAGGGGCCGCTTACTAGCGGGAAGGTAAACAGCGTTTCCGTGTGCGGCTCTGGCTCGCCAGATGCAGCTTGTGACGCTAGCCACGTGACCCAGAAGTGTCTGCGGACAGCGCTGGCTCCTGGCCTATAGAGTGAGATGAGCGCACAACCCTAGAGTCTGGCAAGACTGGCCCGTATGGGCAGGGGTACCTTTACCTTTACCTTACCTTTACCTTTATGATCTAATTTCACTGTTAGACACATAAACATCCAGAAATACACACACACACACACACACACACACACACACACACACACGTGTGTTTGTGTGTGTGTGTGTGTGTGTGTGTGTGTATCTTTTAAAAAATACAGCTTGGTTATTTTAATTGTAACTGTTTTTAAACAAATGATATGGTTCAGAATGGAACAGCCATTTAATGAGGAGGGCATTGATGGCTTTTAGAGGCAAAGCATGTGGACCAAATAATGTGGTATTTGGAAGATTTCTGGAACACTGCCATTACAGTAGCAAGAGGGCGAGTTGGAGAACTAACTGAAAGCAGAGTTCTGCAATGAGTCAGGAAGCCCAAAGTTAGATGTAACTGCAAACCAAAGTGAAGCCCGATGGAACACAGTCTGTGCAGCATGCTTTGTTTATTCAGCTTTTTCATTTAACCATTTATATTCCACTTCTCTACCAACTTGAGGCAGCATGCAGTATTCTGAAATCATGTCAGATATCACCACCCATATATAATAAGAAGCTCACGGCACTCCAAAAATGACACATTGCACAAAGCTGACCATATCAGCAGGATATGCAACATCTCTCAGCTTGCAGTATTTTAAAATCACATCAAGTGAATTAGCACCCATATCTAATTATATATAAATACAGTACATAGCACTATAATTATAACACATTGCACAAAACATAGCACGTTAACCAAGCATGAAATATATATTTACTTTTTAAAAAAAAAAAAATTCTTGATTTTCTTTCTTGCAACAAATATCCATAATCATTACTAAACATTCATTTTCCAATTTCCCCCCTCCCTGTTGACTTCCCTCAACCTCCATTTCTGGTTTGTTACATCAAATGGTACAATCTACTGTTTATATATGATACTATGTTTTCCCATTTTTATATTTCTTGTTCTCTGTAAATAAAATTGTAAATCCTGCCAGTGAGTCCATGTTTTTTTGTTTCTGCAAATATGTTGTAAAGGGTTCCCATTCTTTTTAAAAGTTACTATTGTCCTTTTCACGCAACTTGTCCGTTAATTTTGCTTACTCTGCATAGTTCATCAACTTTTCTTGCCATTGTTCTTTGGATGGTACTTCTCCAGTCTTCCAATTTTGTGCTATTAACATTCTGTTGTAGCATACATAAATAATGTCCGTTTTTCTTTTGGCAACTCTTGTCCCAAAGTACCCAACAGAAAAGCTTCTGTTTTTTTAACAAATGTTATTTTAAACATTTTTTTTCAATTCATTGTACTGTATATTATTTCCCATTTTTAAAAAATAATCTTGCAGTCCCACCACATATGGTAAAATGTACCTTGCCCATGAAATATATATTTACTGACCAACCAAATGGATCGCTTTAATGGCCCTTTTTAAGGACTAGAAGGGAATATACCTGACCAAGGCTGCAATCCTATACACATGACAGGGCAATGAGGTCATATTATGCTTTCCCCCACAATCTGAGGTAAGGTGGTGACCAGATGCCAAGCAAATATGATCCCTGGCTCCTCTCATTTTAGAAACTGAACACAGGGAAGGGGGTAATTAGGGAAACTTTTCAAAAAATAGTATTTGCCAGGCTCGAAGGGCAAAACTGGCTGTGTGGCTGGCTGGCTGGCATGCATCCGATCCCAAAGCTTGGAGGAAGGGAAAGAAAATCTTAATACATAAAGCAAATAAATAGGTTAACCAGAATAAAAGAGAATGGAATCTCATGTATAGCTCCCCAAATATGTTTCCATCCTTGCTGTGCTCAACCTTTTAAAAGCAAATCTGCTACAAGTGTTTGAGCAGAAACCTGTTGCTGCTTTTACAGTGTTCAGTAAAGGCTTTGGGCTCATCTGCAGATACAGTTTTAATTGAGGACCCAAGGGCAATGAGCTGGGTTGCTAAGGAAAGGCACCTGCAAATGATATGACAGCAAAAGCAATGTAGCTAACTAAGGTGCATGGGGAAAACAATGCTTTCAGTACCAAATATTCCACACCATATACGCAAGATCACATCCTTGTCTGTATTCTGCTTTGTTCCAGAATTAACACCTTTCTGGTTTCACACCCAAGAGCGGAGAAAGCAGATCATAATTCCTACTGTGACCATGACATGGCGGTTTAAGGTTGTTAAAGGGTAACTAATCCAAATGTGGAACATGCAACCCTCAAGTTATGAACCATGTTTTCTCCCGACAAGCTGATTTTAAACCTGCCAACTTCAAAGGAGTTGTGACTTAACTTTCTTTTGTGTCTAACTTTCCCAGTCCCCGAGAACAAGACAACATCATAGCCCTTGGCAGCCTTGAGAAAACAGAGCATCATAGCTCAAAAGACCACAGTAGGGTGACACCAGACCACTAAATTATTCCTCTACAAATATGATCTGTGGTAGAAGGTTAATTTCATGTCCTCCAAGATTTCTCCGATGAAAATAGGGATGTCGTCAACAACAAGTGCTATTTTTCTAGAAAAACTGCTGGAACTCACCAGGAACGCCTTCCTTGTTCTTTTATCATGGCAATAGCACCCACCAGAGAGATGTCGGGACTGAGTTCCAGTGAGCTCCAGCTGAAAAAAAGCCCCGATGATGATGATGATGATGATAATAATAATAATAATAATGATGATGATGATGTTATTATTTATAACATAGAGGTTGAATCCTGACAAGACAGAAGTACTGTTCTTGGGGGACAGGAGGCGGGCGGGTGTGGAGGACTCCCTGGTCCTGAATGGGGTAACTGTGCCCCTGAAGGACCAGGTGTGCAGTCTGGGAGTCATTTTGGACTCACAGCTGTCCACGAAGGTGCAGGTCAATTCTTTGTCCAGGGCAGCTGTCTACCAGCTCCATCTGGTACGCAGGCTGAGACCCTACCTGCCCGCGGACTGTCTCCCCAGAGTGGTGCATGCTCTAGTTATCTCCCGCTTGGACTACTGCAATGCGCTCTACGTGGGGCTACCTTTGAAGGTGACCCGGAAACTACAACTAATCCAGAATGCGGCAGCTAGACTGGTGACTGGGAGCGGCTGCCAAGACCACATAACACCGGTCTTGAAAGACCTACATTGGCTCCCAGTACGTTTCCGAGCACAATTCAAAGTGCTGATGTTGACCTTTAAAGCCCTAAAAGGCCTCGGTCCTGTATACCTGAAGGAGCGTCTCCACCTCCATTGTTCTGCCCAGACACTGAGGTCCAGCGCTGAGGGCCTTCTGGCGGTTCCCTCATTGCGAGAAGTGAGGTTACAGGGAACCAGGCAGAGGGCCTTCTTGGTAGTGGCACCCGCCCTGTGGAACGCCCTCCCACCAGATGTCAAAGAGAAAAACAACTACCAGACTTTTGGAAGACGTCTGAAGGCAGCCCTGTTTAGGGAAGCTTTTAATGTTTAATAGGTTATTGTATTTTAGTGTTTTGTTGGAAGCTGCCCAGAGTGGCTGGGAAAATGCAGCCAGCTAGGCGGGGTATAAATGATAAATTATTATTATTATTATTATTATTATTATTATTATTATTATTATTATACCCCAGCCATCTGACTGGGTTGCCCCAGCCACTCTAGAAGGCTTCCAATATATATAAAAACATAATAAAACATTTTTATAAAGCTTCCCTATACAGGGCTGCCTTCAGATGTCTTCTAAAGTTACTTGTATCTCGCATTACTCCAAATGCTGGGGTGAAAATTGGTAGAGATTCTATATCTTTCACATAGTACAAGCCCCACTCCCAACATGCTTAAATCATGTATGGCCTTGAACACACATGCAGAGACGAGAGAGGGGGGAAACGCAATGTTCTGTGTGGATGTTAAATCAGACGGGATGAGAACTTCGGCCATTGTCTAATTCTACCCCAGCTCCTCAAGCCTTTTGATTACACCTTTATCTGCCCCCCCCCCTTAATAATATTTCTGGTTTCTATTCCTTATTTAACTGCTGGAGAAAAGCTGCCTCTGCCTTTGCTCCTTCCAAGAGCTCCGGGGAGGCCTTGACGGTCCCTGAGGGGAAGACGGACGCAGAGGAGTCCGGCCTTCATGCCCCATTCACTCCTGGGGGGCTCATTGCAAGAGCCAGTTGCCTTCCTGCAAGGCCTAACTAGAAGGGTGGTTTTTAAAATATAAAATAAATAGATCATCCGTAGGCCGCTCTGTTTTATTCGGAGAGAAAATGAACTGGGTTGGTGGCTCTCGGTGAGTGCAGCCGAAAGGGCCTCATAACTGCTTGCAGCAGAAATGAAGGCCTCTGACCTCAGGCAAAGGTTTTGTGAAAGAATTGCTGCAAGACAGCTGGGAGCATATTAAGTTCCTCAAATGCAGATTTGCAAATGTAGATTTCCTTAAATCATTATGTTACGCTTCCTCAAATGTAGGTTTTGGTTTCTTTAAATCGTTACATTACACTTACTGTGGTTCTGAGGGCTGTAGGGCCACCAAAGCAGTACCACAATAGATAAACAACGAAGCGTTTATTTTTGCAAAGGGAGGGCTTTGAATTTTTGCCTGCTGTTTGAGGAGAAGATGGCAGCCATGTTGGAACTGATCCGTGCAGCTCAGGTGCAAAAGGACAGCATCGCTCCCTATTCATTAGAACACTTGATTTTTAAAAGTGCTTTCCAATGAGCGTTGCGTTCAAAAAGTTGTACTGTTTAGAATTCACAATCGGGCATTTGAGGATGACAGAAGCGGATGTGCCCAAGATGGCAAATTAATTCCATGACCCAATTTTCCCAGAACCTCCATCTTTGTGGTCCTAGAACCACACAGGCCTTGACTAAGGCCTAGTTTTCATTCAGGTGATAAAAGCTGCCTCAGGGCTTCTCCGCTTCAGGTCAAGGCTCACATGACTGAGGGTGAAGAGAGAGAGAGAGATAAAGAGTAATATTATAATTGTGGTAGAAGTTTTTGCTACAAACATATTCCTGCATTGTCGGGGGTTGGGCTAGATGACCCGCAGGGTCCCTTCCAATTCTTCTGTGATTCTATGTAGAGGCATCTGTATTCTGGGAATAGGTAATAATTACTATTTTCACCACACTTCAACCATGTGGTAGGCTGCCCTCCGCATATAACTCCACACACCAATGCACTTTTTTGTTGTAAGAAATGCTTCTTTATACGTGCATTGGAAAGACTCAAAGTATAAACATGTTTGACTTTCTTATGTTTGGAATGTTTCTCCAAATATGCATTCCTTCTGCATCCAGGACTGGATATTGGGAAGAAGACCCTTGTCACATTGATTTTTCATGTCAGGGATTAAAAAAAAATTTTTTTTTAAAGAATAATTATTGACTCAGATGAGGCCCTAGGATTAGACAAATCCACAGAGGATAAGACTAGCAATGGCTATGTTCTGCCTCCACTGTTGAAATGTAAAGTTGCTGGGAATCACAAGTAGGCAGAGCACTGTTGTGCTCAAGTCCTTTGATCAAAATGTAGAATTTAAGGATTTATCTTTATTTTATTGGTTTTCCTCCAGTGGAGAGAAGTCTATTACTGGCTAGTTGGCTTTAAAACTTTGAATTAACAGGCATTTAAGAACTGAAGCATTCAATTGATTAGTGCAGATTTGCTTTAGCTGATGACCTGGTAAATAGAAGAGTATTAAACATGCAGTATGTAAATGTCTCCTAAATGTCTGCAATCATTTATTATTTCTGTATATTACTAATGTCATTACAAATTCACGTTTCTTTTAAATCTTTCAAGTAAAAGAATCATGCTCACCAAGGAGAAAAGAAAGCAGAAGGTAAGGGGGAATTACACTGAATTAGGAGGCAGGTGCAAATGTGATTTCTGCTTGCCAGAAATAAACAACAGAGAAGAGAGTATTTGCATCATTCAAGTCTGGAAACAGATTAATTTTTCCAGAGAGGTAGATGTGATATTATGAAGCCATTCACAGTGCTCAAACACTCCAATTTTTCTGCTTGTAGACAGAAATGTCCTGTGATTGGAAATGAGGAATTAAAAACCCATGCAAGTCAGCCATTCCCAAATCACGTTTTTTCGGTTCATATTGTCAGTGTCCTTTTCAAGGTTTTACTTTCAGGCTGAATTCTTTCACAACTGCTAACTCTTCTCTTTTGCTGCCAATGGCACTAGCTGTTTTGAGGATCTTGGTGGAATGATCGAGGGAAAGTTCCTTTTTTAAAAAAAAAAAGGCAGTTTGTAATTGTTTGTCACCTTGAGCCTTGAGGTGGGATATATGTATGACTAAGGGCCTGTTTATTTAGCAAGGAAGTGTACATTGTTATGACATTTTCCTGTCATTCTTAATATAATAGGACTTTTTCGAAAAAGAAAAGCTTAAATCAAAGATGAAGCTGTTGGGAATTTCTCCCCTTAAAAGCTCAGCTGTCAGCTTAGATCTCCTCAATCTGTGTGTTGTTAATCAGATATCTACCAAGAAAGATTGTTCTGGTGAGTTTAACTGCCAACTTAATTGTCAAAGTTTTACCATTTAAAGCATGACCGTAAGAAAAATGTGGCTAAGTTCTCCAACATTCACTCCATTAAAATTACTCCTACTTCATCAGATCTGAACCACAACCGTTTTGTGTTCATTGAATGTCTTGCTAACTAAAAATGAAAACAGAATGCTGAAAAAGTTGTAACCTACAATGAACATCTCAACAATAATGAATACTGTATAGCACTGTTTAAAAAGTGTTTTGGTCCTGCACTCTTACCAAAACATTGGATGTCCCTCTTTAATTCACTCAAAGGACTGTTAATATTTTGAGTACTTTCATTACAGAAAATGTTCGAAAAGCAGTTCATGTGGATATTAACAGAGGAGTAAAATTTCCGCTGAGAAGGCACAATGTAGAACTTCCTGAGTCACCACAATGTAGACAGTCCAAACCATACCAAGATGACACTGAGCACAGGTACATCCCAATATAATTTTCTAAACTGTAATATTTTGATTCATTGTATCTGTCTACCAGGGACGCGGGTGGCGCTGTGGGTAAAAGCCTCAGCGCCTAGGGCTTGACGATCGAAAGGTCGGCGGTTCGAATCCCCGCGGCGGGGTGCGCTCCCGTTGCTCGGTCCCAGCGCCTGCCAACCTAGCAGTTCGAAAGCACCTCCGGGTGCAAGTAGATAAATAGGGACTGCTTTCTAGCGGGAAGGTAAACGGCATTTCCGTGTGCTGCGCTGGCTCGCCAGATGCAGCTTTGTCACGCTGGCCACGTGACCCAGAAGTGTCTCCGGACAGCGCTTGCCCCCGGCCTATAGAGTGAGATGGGCGCACAACCCCAGAGTCTGTCAAGACTGGCCCGTACGGGCAGGGGTACCTTTACCTTTACCTTTTATCTGTCTACCTACCGACATACCTACCTACCTACCTATCATAGACTACATTGGCATGCAGGTGCAGCTATGTGAAGAGTTATAGGTTCTAGCTGAAATGAAGACATCCCGGGCAAATATTTTAATAATATCTGCACATCACAGATTCCTAGCTCTTTTTCTTATATGTGTCACAATCTCTCTCACATTAAAGTGAAAATGTAAGTAGCCTATAAGAATGCTATGGAATTTTCTGATCCCTTATGAAAATCAATAGCCATGAGATGCTACCATTTCTTTCTGGAGTCAGAGGATCCCAACAAGACAGGCTGAGAAAAGTTTTAACATTGTGAAAGAATGGGAGGCAGGGCTTGGTGTGGTTGACAGTGGTTGCATACAGCTTGAGCTCCCGCTTTAAACCGATTAATAGATCTTCCTGTTGGTATAAAACAGTGTGAATGTTTTTTACATTTAAAAGAGGTGTTCCATGTAGAGATGTGTTTGGGAGCCATCACAGCAGAAAGCCCTCTTTAGTGTCCCTAGTAAAGCTATTGGGCTCAGAATCAACATTATTTATTCAAATAATAAAACATGACTTATTTATTTGGGCTCTGCATAATAAAGTGACACACCTCGTTATCTTTTGCTTGGCTTGGCCTTTTGGTGTTATGATTACTATCCTTTGTTCTCCATTTGACAAAGTGGAGTCTGGGACATGCAAGTTTATGCCAGAATATACAAGTTAGCTTTGACTCAAGGTCCTTGAGGAGACCACAGCCTCCTTTTGCCGCTATACACCTGACGTTCGTCACCAAGGCCATGTGTAGAGAGGCATAGGATTACATTGTAAGAGTTTTAATTTTGCCCGAGTGGGCATCAAGAAAACCTAAGAATACCAAATGCCTTCTACTTAGTCTGATAAAGATGCAAATCTCAATACCTCTGAAAATATGAAAAAATGTCCTCAAACAATAACACCTTGGAGGTCCCAGGCCTCAAGGAGGTTAGACTGGCCTCGACCAGCTCTGGCCCCGGCCTGGTGGAACGCTCTGCCGCAAGAGACCAGGGCCCTGCGGGATTTGACATCTTTCCGCAAAGCCTGCAAGACGGAGCTGTTCCGCCAGGCCTTTGGCTGGGGTCCAGTCTGACTCCTTCTTCTTCTTCTTTTTATAAGACCCTGTAGGTAAGTAGTCTCCCTAGCCCTTTCCACTGGCTCATATAAGACGAGCACAAACATTTGGGCCTGGCGAGCACTCAATACTCCCAACCCCTATAGTTATAATCCGTGGGTTGACATCTGATTTTATTCTGCTCCTTGATTTTTAGCTGTATTTTAATCAATTGTTTGATTTATGTTTTTAATGTATCATATAATTTGATGTTAGCCGCCCTGAGCCGGTCCTGGCCAGGGAGGACATGGTATAAATATATTATTATTATTATTATTATTATTATTATTATTATTATTATTATTATTAAATTTCCTTGTCATAATAGGATACAACAGGAGGTATTAGAAAACAGAAGAAAATATCTATCAGAAAAGCAGAACATTCAGTCCCAGGTAAGCTATGCTTATACCATGCCTATCAAGCTTTTTCTGTTATACTCAGTTGTGTCACTGTTGGCTCTATGTTAGTTGCAGCATAATATTTTGCATCCCCCAAATGGCTCTTGCTACAATTCCTGTGAGATCTTGTACAATAAAAGTTTGTGCCCTAGTGATTTACATTTATTACATAGTTTTGGTTAATAGTTGCCTTTCCCAATATAGTGTTAGTGGTGGCATATAAACCCATAATCAATCATCAAAATACTATTTTAAAATAAGATTCCTAAGCATAAGTAAATCAGCGTATGCTAGTAGAAAGTCTCAAGGTTCATTTGATTGTCTGTCAGGGGAAAAAACAGATTTCCCAGGGTTTTAGAAGTTAAGCAAGTGTCCAAGGACATACTGCATCTGCTACAAAGTGTTCTTATATAATCTGTTGACAGTGCCTACAGTCTTCTCAGCCAGCAAATACTATGTGTGAAGAACCTTGGTTTTCAAAGGCTGCCTGCAGGCAAAGGAATTTCAGTAACCCAGATGTAGACACAGCTTCTGGTCTATATTTCCAGCAGTTGAATAGGTAGGGACAGGCTTTATATTGCAAATAAAATATAATGCAGAGTGGATTTTTATCCACTTAAAAATAGAATGGCTTCTGAAGTGCATAATTATATTACTTTTTGGCTTTTTGCATCTTGTGCTAAGATATTACTGTACTGGGCTTCCCGTGCTTTTTGTTTTTCATATACAGAGAATTCAGTTCTTTGTTGTTCTGAGAATTCAGATTCTAGAGTTGTTTTCACAACATATATTGTGGTATTGCTGGAGCTTTGTGCAGACATTGGAGGCTAGGCATGGTGAGCATATCAGAATCACGTTTCCCCTCACACACAACTCCAGTCCTAGCATCACATGATGGATTGTCATATTTGCAGAGGGAGCTACGCTCATAGAGCCCATTGACCGGCAGGGTGCAGCCGCCCAATCTATACATTCTAATTTTGTCATGTACAGATTGCATGGCTGGGGCCTTGGCATTTTTGACTACAAACTTAGGCCCATATGCAAAAGGATGATCCAGTATAAGATCATTACAACGTGGGTGGGTAGGCACATCAGATAAGCAACCAAACATCACAGTTGTGATCCCTGCACCATGCATATCAAACATCTACAGGACGCTTCGGTTTAATGTAGATTTCTTCTGCCACTTCTTGCATTAATCACTGTGCTTAATTTATGAATTTGCTTATGACGAAAGAGGATCAGAACGCTCTCATAAATTACATAAACAGAACAGGGAACAAAGCCAAATGGACTATTGAAATGACACAGCGTGACAATTATTAGCTTCTTTTGCCTCATTAAACCACACTTGCACAAATAGGATCGTAGACAACTGATGCTCTCAGCAAACACACTGCCTATTTTTAACAATACATTTAAAATGTATTGTTAGGTATGGCATGATAGCATTCTGAGAGGGATTATGGATCCGAACATGCTTTCAGAATTCTATCACAGTATACATGATAGCCCATTAGGTGTTGCATATTGCTAACATCTTTCCCTGTGCTTTTCATGCAAAAGTGCTTTATGCCTCTCCTCCTGCTACTGGCAAGTTTACTGCAGTGGAGCTGCAGTGACATACAGTGGTTGAACTAGTTAGTCACAACTGCTTAAAATAAGATGTTTCATACGATTCTGAAAAAGACTAAAACAAGGTCCCAGTTTCTCTTCATAATCGAGATATAACATGCTTAAAGTATCTGGAATTCAAAAAAATTGGGTAATTTCAAAGAGAGAGAGAGAGAAAGAGAGATCATATTGAAGTGAAGAACATGCATGTTTATACTAGTAATATAATATTTCAGCAGATTATATGTTGCTTAGCTGTTTAACTGCTCACCTTTTCATTTCCCCCACCCCATCCCCACAAAGTCCAGACTATAGTAACCCACTTGGCAAGTCTCCCAAGGTCAGTGATGACACAAATTTCAGAAGCCTTCGCAATGAAGAGCCATTGTTTGGGTTTTTGAATAACATATTAGAGGCTACCGCTGGTGAAAGCTCTCGACCCATTGCAGCTTTCTTTGAAGAGGAGAAACAGCAGTTTCCGACTGCTCCTTCTTCCGATTCCAGCCATTCTTTCGGTAACAAAAGCATCATCGACCAGCTGTTTACTGATTCAGCTAATGCAAATGAAATATCCAGAATGCCTAGTCCTTATGATATGGAAGAAATGCACCAGATGTCAAGTTGTGCTCACAGGTGCCCTGCTGAAAGAGACCTCAGAGGCATTTTCACAGCTCCAGATCAGATTCTCTTCCCAAACAGCCAGAGCTTAAATGCAAGCACCCAGGAGTCCATTAATCAGCCAAGAGATTACTGTATTCAAGAACGAAAGCCTGTAATGTTTTCTGAACAGCAAGAGAATGCTAAAAACTTTGGAAATATGGGTAAATGTCTGTGATGGAAAAAGTAATTACAGTGTAGAGGCCTTCTCATATTTAAGGAGCCCAATAATACAATTAGCAAAATGTCCTTTTGTTAATATAAGTGCTTCATATGAGGGTCTATATATCAAAGGGACCTCTTGAGATCCTATATATTGAAAGGGATACACATAGATGCACTGCACTCACCATAGGGTCCTATTGGTAGAGACAATGTCTCTTACACACTGCTTTCTTTTTCTCCATGTAAGGGAATGTCAGGGACACTGGTGGCGCTGTGGGTTAAACCACAGGGCCTAGGACTTGCCGATCAGAAGGTTGGCGATTCGAATCCCCGCAACGGGGTGAGCTCCCATTGCTTGGTCCTGCCAACCTAGCAGTTCAAAAGCACGTCAAAGTGCAAGTAGATAAATAGGTACCACTCTGGCGGGAAGGTAAACAGCATTTCCGTGCGCTGCTCTGGTTTGCCAGAAGCAGCTTAGTCATGCTGGCCACATGACCCGGAAGCTGTCTGTGAACAAACGCCGGCTCCATCGGCCAATAAAGCGAGATGAGTGCCGCAACCCCAGAGTCGGTCACGACTGGACCTAATGGTCAGGGGTCCCTTTACCCTTTACCTTTAAGGGAATGGCAGCCATTCAATTGCCTGGGAGAAATTTGAGGGAAGGATTGGGTGCTGAAGCTGCATCTTACTAGGCCCAGAATCCTAACTGAGAAACAATATTTGCTTTCTCTCTAATGTATTTGCACTGCATCCGACTTAACTTTATCCCATATTATTGCATGGATTCCATCAAGAAAGAGGACAGAGCCAACATCTATGCAAAGCCCCACTTATCACTGCTGGTTATCTGGTTGCATTTAGAATTAGATAACAGAGAGACATATTGACCCAGAATTCTATGTGTGTATATGAAGCTTCTATACAAGTGGGGATTCCCATTCATTTCCATGAAGGAAGTCAGTGAGCGAATGGATTCCCATTAAAATTAATGAAAAAATTGTTCCAGGGAAAGTGTTCATCACACCTAAAACACATCATAACATATATGTGTGGTGCATACTTGGTTGTTGGTTTTTTTAAAATAGCTTTAATAAATGGTTATTATGGACGTATCTGAAGTTATATTTTATAACTTTTTTATTTTCAGTGGGATTTGAAAGCCAAAAGAGAAATATCAAAGTATCAGACAGCATGCAAAATCGCTTAGAGAAAAGGTAAGTCTTTGAAGCATCTGTGCTTCATTTAACCCAGGGGTCGGCACGGTTTACCTCGCCTGGGCCAATTCACTCCCATGGAGATCACTCCATGGGCCGGATTGCATCTGCGCAGACGCGATTTCTGGCACCGCGGAAGTGAGTCCCTGCTCTGTGCCGGTTTAGCGCAACGCGCGGGGACTCACTGAGCATGCGGCTCGGTTCGGGGGTGACTCATCAGCCATTTAAACGACCCCTGTGGGCCGCTTGTGGCCCATGGGCTGCAGGTTGTCGGTCCCCAATTTAATCTTTAAAGTAGTGATATGGTGCCTAGTGCATATATGCAAGTATTTCTGTTGTGACAATCTCTATAGCACTCTAGCTCTACAGTTTCAGTGTCCAATTCAATGCATTTTTAAAGGCCACTTGATAAAGCCACCGTGGCCAGAAAATAGTTTTATGATCCGCATCTGTCAGCTTGCACACCACAGGTTAGCGGTAACCAACATGGTCCCCTCCATATCTGGTGGACTACAAGCACCATAATCATTGACTCTTGGCCATGCTGCCTGGGACCGATGGAAGCTGAAGTCTGACAATGTCTGGAGGGCAACGTGTTGGTTACCCCTGCCAAAGTCTGAGGTAAAGGATATAATCCATGATAGCAGTTAATTAGTGATAGCTGCTGTTCAGCAAAGTATCATAGATGTTTACGTACTTACTGCAGTTTCTCAAAGTAAGTCACTGTGCAGTTGCCCTGAGGCCTAAGAGTTTTTAATTGATCTGCATCCTCCCATTGGAATGACAAAAGGACATACCAGCACATCACACGGAAGGTTAGGCTGGTGTTTGTGTTACATCAGAAGATCCCATGCTACCACTCCATTTCGGGTTGCAAGATACCTCACACTCCTTCCCCAACTTTGTTTCCTAACAAAAATGGTTGTGTTGGGAAATACAGCGATACCTGTTGAATGTTTAGCAGTTATTATTGAGCAAGGAAACCTACTGCCTATTGTATGCAGTTATTTTTGAACAAGGCTGAATGTCAGGGAACTGACATCGGAGCCAGAGGCGGAGGCAAGGCTCCCAAGCTATGCTGGAGAAGGGCCCAGCAGGGAGAGAGGCAGCTCATCAGCTGGGGAAGGAAATGAACGTAACACCAGGGATAAAGGGGGGCAGATGGGAGAATCGGCGAGGGGGCTCCAGGACTCCTTGCCGGAGACCAGCGAGGAGAGCACGGGTCCTCCGCTACCCACACCCTCTCTGCGCAGAAGACTTCCGCGCAGAGAGAGTAGGAGGAGACTTGGAGTCAAACAGCTTTTATGCTGGAAAAGGTTTAAGAAACGCCCACTGATGGATTCTGCTAGCGACTGAAACAGCCACGAAGTGAAGGGCTGTCCAGACAGAAAAGGCTTAACCAGGCACACTAGCTAGGAGTGGCGGCAACTTACGCACGAGCAACCCCTATAATCATTACACTGAGCATATGCCTTATTTTAGAATTACAGTCTTTGGCCCCATTAGGCTAATGTTTTAAATGATAATGCATCTTATTCCTCTTCTACTGTTACAGTGTGGCATAGAACAGGCGCTTTCAGATCAGGAGTTCAGTGTTAGATCTTCACTATTCAAAAGGGTATAAACTATTCAGTTAACACTATAAATAGTTTAATTATAGCTACCATAACATACCAAAACACCACTAGCAATGTTAGTTTTAGTTTGGTGATCAGGGACTGAAACTGCGATGAAAGTGACTCCCCTCTCCCGATATTTTGCAGCAGGAAGGCTGGATGGGCAGAACATAATCTGAGTAACTTGCAGATATTTGGACTTGAACAGGTAAAAGCTCTGTATGATTTGCATTGTATGTAAAGGGAAGCAGCTCGAGTAGAATATGGCATGTTTTCAGTGCTACTTATGATCTGAACATAGAATTATTTTATGCCGTGTGCCCTCTGGTGCTGAAACCTGGCATCTTGAGCACTTTTCTCATTATATGAGGAAAGGAAGTCTCTTCCAACGAGCTTAGGTTGGGCTCTTGACTATTCCTTAATTGCCTGACTATTGGTTGGTGGGGTACACCAAATTGCAGGCAAAATTCTTTAGGGGTATGTTTTGAAGAGTAAATCTTCAAAAACGCTCCAGGTTAGCAGTGCTACTTAGAGGAGCACGACTCACATTTGTTTCAAACACTGCATTTCATGCCACTGTACTGAGAGTTTGTGCAAAGAGACACATCATGATGCGAACTAAACTGGGAATCAGAATCGATTGTGGGTAGAGCTGAGGAGAATGCAATAAAGGAAGGAGGGACAAAGTGATGGAATATTACAGCTGAGAATGTAGATGGCAATACAGTGGTACCTCGGGTTAAGTACTTAATTCGTTCCGAAGGTCCGTTCTTAACCTGAAACTGTACTTAACCTGAAGCACCACTTTAGCTAATGGGGCCTCCTGCTGCCGCCGTGCCACCGGAGCATGATTTCTGTTCTCATCCTGAAGCAAAGTTCTTAACCCGAGGTACTATTTCTGGGTTAGCAGAGTCTGTAACCTGAAGCGTATGTAACCTGAAGCGTATGTAACCCGAGGTACCACTGTATAGGTAGCAGGCAAGCAGGTAGATACTATGGAACTCCAGGACAGGATAGCATCATGCAGGTTGTTCCCCCACCTGACATCCACCATGCCTCTGTGGGCATGGTGAACAGAGTAACTCGCTGTAGGGTTTCCATTTTTGTTGGCCAACCCACATTCGTTGTCACATCTAGATCAGCCTATAGAATCAGCCCTTAAGAACTCAGTGGGAGCAAAAGGCTGAGGAGTGAACAAGAGAGATCAGTATTTCCTATGCTGGGATAGCTCACTCGGTAGAGCATGAGACTCTTAATCTCACAGTCATGGGTTTGGGCTCCACGTTGGGCAAAATATTTTTGCATTGCAGGGGTTGGATTTGATGGCCCCCATGGGCACTTCCAACTATATGATTCCATGGCAGCTCTTTGCTCCTTCTTTTCTAGCTCTGCTATAACGTCAAAACAATTATTAAAGTTAGTATAATTTGAAATTAGTATGACAAATGCCATTATTAGTATGTGTAGCTTTTACTTGGGTTACCTTGTAGTGGAATGTTGATTTTTTTTTTCAAGTATAAAATTGACAGCCTTTTCTATAGATTACCTGATATGGCAAGCATCAAGACCTTGACATTTTAGTTGTTTTCTCAAACTCAGTATGACAAAATGTTAGGTTCTGTATAGAGAATGGCATTAGTATGTTGGCAACTGACTTGTTTTTGAGAGTATGATTCAGCTGTTAAGGGGGAGTTAATTATGAAGTGGGAAACTATTACTAACCCAAAGAGGACTGGCTAATTGCCACTCATCACTCCTGTGGAAAGTGGGCAAATTCCCAAGGATTTATATCAGATATGAAGGTTGTGATGAGGAGAAACAGTATTTGATTTTCCTGAAGTGTTTTATAAATTAATTTGTCTGTTTTATTTATTCATTAAATCTATATCGCACCCTTCCTCCCAAAGGGGCCCATGCTTTCTAGGTCATCTTTCAGGGTTACCCCTTCTAAGCCAGCTTCCAACATATTGAAACAAAGCGCATTACAAGAACAAAAGCAGTGTAAAACACCACATGGCTCATCTCAAATGTGTGTGACAGGAGCCTATGTGCTGCACATGATACACTCGAGTGTTACCCTTCCTTATCAGTTCAGCGCTTATTTCTCTTGTGTGTGTGTGATTGTGATAATGGAAAAGCTGAAATATTAGAGACTGTTCTCATTCTGCAGTGGTCCAGTTGCCTGCCGTTCCCCCAAACTGCTCTCAGCAAATCTGAGGGCCACACCCCTAGAGTACATATGGAGAAAAGAGCTGGATCACTGTAGCAGCAGAACTTGGGAAGATCAAATCAACTTGGTTCAGGCAGTGGAGCTGCACAGATGAAGGGCGAGATGATTCTCGTAATCATACTCTCCATTTTTAATAGCATCAGATGTTGAATAAACCCATTTGTCTCATCTGGTGGTGAAAAGATAACTTACCTGGTTCAGACCAGGACAGAGGAACGGCCTAGAATGATGGAGATGCAGGAGAAAATTCACCAGACTTGCCAATGGCAGCACTCAAGAGGATGGGGGAACAAACTCCTGCAAAGAAGAGCCTCACTTTCCCCATTTCATTTCAGCAAGCTGTGTTTGTGCATGAATGAGAAGCTACAGCGCTTTTGTCTCAGGGTGCAATCTGGGGGATGCCTATAGTCCTCTACAAACAGTAGTTGTAGCAATAACAATGAAGCACAACTCCCCATCTGCAGCTTCAGGTGAGGGAAGGTCCTTAGGTCAACTTGGCTTGATAGGTGTCGCCTTTTACTCGTCCTTCCCACCAGACTTAGCAATAGCAGAAATTGTGAAGCCTATGGAGAAAATGTAGCAGGCCTGGTTCCTTATACTGAATGACCTCTTCTATGCAGAGTCAGTGTTGTGCAGCAGTCCCATGAGTGAATATCTACACATTGTCAAGTCATTTAGCAAAGGTCCAGTGGTCCAGTTGCTATGAAGACAGATAATGACCTAGTAATCTTTAATTATGTAAAAGGCAAGTTATGTCCATTTTCCTGGGTTAACTTCGAAGCTTATGGTTTGAGCTCATGGTAGAAATAGGAGAATGTGAGCTGCTTCGTGCAATATTATTGGAATGACTGGTCAACAATTTATGGGATTTGCCTGAAACAGAATTGAGGAACCCAAAGTAAAATGTACAGTAAATGAAGTTAGGCTAACATCATCTTTAATTTTCTTTAAAAAACCAACAACCTGAGAAAGGAAGCCTGCAGTTACTATGATCAGCATTCAAAGCATGGAAAACAAAAAGGTTAGTACTAATTTCAGATTCCTTAGTTTTCTTAATGGTCAAGAAGAACAGAACACATGTTCTTTAAGTCTGAGTTTCTCACCTAATGAGTTGTTATGTAGCTTTAACTCTTCTTAAATAGGTAAACCACTGGGTGGAAAAAGCCTATGAGGGTGAGGAGGGAGAATCTATGGTGGAAGATATCCCCCAGTCCAAAGCCATATGGGGCTCTTGACAACAGAGCAAAATGGGTGGTCTTTAATTCCCCCCCCCCACTGTCCCTTGCCACTTAGTCATTTTCATCTTTTAAAAAATGTTTCCCTCCCATTGGTTCTAAAAGATGGGGAAATTAGACAACATTCTTTTCGAAAAGTTTGTTAGTGCTTAGAATTTTGAGATATATATTGTTTCAGATGAAGAATCTCAGCTAAGCAACCAGTCACCTAGTTATTCTCCAAACCGAACAGAGAGCTATGCCACTACTACATCTGCTGAGGTAAAGTGAGGCAAATATTGCCATAACGTGAGTTTACACAAGCTTATCCAAGTGTCTGGGAATAAGCGGGGGTGCCAATGGTTTTTTGTTTTGTTTTAGCCCAGTAGAGTGTATATATTTATGAGCAGGGTTGAATGCAGCAGGGTCACATAAACATCAAAAACCATTCCTATATGACATTAACTAGAACGGTGATTCACTGGACCCAGATGTGCACGATTAAACTGATAATTCTGTTTCAGCAGTCTGAAGAGGAAGAGCAGGATGGAAGAGCATTGTCTTACTTTGAGAACTCTTTTGCAAGAAATGATGGCAATCCACCTCCAGTTTCAGGAAATCAAAAGCTGCAGTGCAGTTGCCAGTCAATGGCCATGTATTCCATTTTCCTCGACAAGAAAACAACTGACATTCACCCCCAGGCAAAACCAGCCAGGCCCCTGAAGAAAGATATGTTGCGCAGAGCTCAAACACACAGATCATGTGAAAAGAAGCATGCTAATTTCAAGGCGCAGCTCAACGCTTGGTCGCAAACAGAGACACGTGCTGAAGAAATAGAAAAATCTGACGCAGCCGTGCAATGCAATATAATGCAGGCTTGCAGCTGTAATAACGTGCCATCCTCTGTCCATAGTGCTGAAATCACCACTTCCGCCAGCAAGGTAGAGACCACTGGAGGGCAGAACATTCCTGCAGATGAATGCTGAAGCGCTGCTCTGAGAAGCATCCATTCGTTGAGAGTTAAGAGTTTGTCTCTTGAAACAGTACATGGCAAAATGAACTTAGGCATTCTGGATTACAGTAATAAAGGGGAGGCGTGTGATTAAATAAATAAGTCATATCAAATCAATCTATATGCTTATTAGCTGTTTCATAAATATGGGAGTTTTGACCGATTTATTCTTTTTAAAGAACATGGAAACACATATTTGTCCTGCTCAGACACAGTTAAATCCCTTGGCCATGATCAAACATAGGCTTAAATGTACACTACAGTGATTGTAACAGGCTTAAGCATGGTTAATTTAGTGTTAATTGGAGCCAGTTTAAATAAGGTGTGTTGCGTTGGGTGGCGACCTCTTTTGCACAGCTGTTTGCTCCTCCCCCCCAAAAAAAATTCAGTATATCCTTCTGTAGTATACACAACTGATAAGAACATATGGTAAAAGAAATGTCTCTATTTTAATTCTGCCTTTTTCTTCCCGAAGGCAATGGACCAATTCAGAGGTAACAAGTTGCTTGGACAAACCATGGTTTGTTGGTAGATGAACAAGCTTGAACAAGCCCTCCTCTACCCCATCCCTCAACCTCCTCCATGTGTGCTCAGCTGCAGAAGAAACTTACAGGTTCCTTAAACCATATTTGCCTGTGATCTCCAAACTGGAGAACTGTGGTTTAAGCACTGACTACAACCAGAATTAGTTTGCAGTGCTGGTTGGGGGACAGCACTTAAAACACAGTTTCTGGGTATATATTCAAAAACTGTGTTTTATAAAACTGTGTTTCCTCTGCAGCTGACTGTGCAAAAGGAAGAGGAATGGAAAGGGACAGGATAGGGCAAGCTTGTTGCTTCTTCATGTGCCAAGAAAGTGATGGCTTGGAAAAGGCCCCTTACATCTGAATAGGATCGTGGAAAAGGGAGTCTTTATATAGAACCAATTGTTTCCACCTCTGTTGTCAACACACACAATACTCTTTTCATTATCTGCATTAGAAATTGCTGAACAGCAACATGGGAATTCATTGTGCAATTAGAACTGTTAACCAAAGTTACTTCATTGTAATCTGCTATTGCATAAACATTATGAATGGTAGTATATAAAATAAAAAAACATATTCCAAAACATCATTTCTCAGCTGTTTAACTTAATTTAACCACTATTGGCTTTTACTTTGTTTGGATGATTTTCTTGAGCCTGAAAGGTTGATATTTACTCTTATTTTATTCAGTAGCTATGTGATCTGCAATCTGAAATAAAATTGTTTTCTTTTACTCTCTGTTCTTTGAAACGTAACTCTGCTAAGACACCCAAATCCTCTATTGGCTGCTGACTGTATTCCCTGCTTCAGAACGGCCACATCAGTGTCAGTCATCCCTGACAAGCTGTGGCTGAACAGAACCTCCACTTTTATTTTAAACTCTGGCCTTCTGATTATTTCCCACGATCCCATTTTGTTAGGAAATGTTTTGGGTCAGAAGAGAGACATTAACTGTTGTTCTTTCAGTACTGCAAGAAAGGCAGGGATTATCTGAAGGTTAATATGCTGTGCCTTTTCCCTTCTCCGTGAGCATTGTTGAAAGATTTGCTGACCCTGCTTCAGCTGGGTCCTTCTGGTAGCACGTTCTCATTCAGGAGACGTTGTCATGTAAAAGGGGTGTGTGTGTGTGTGTGTGTGTGTGTGTTCTCTGGCATTCAAACTGTGTCTTAAAGCACCAGAAGCAGATCCACACATAAAACAACAACAATAACAACAATTTTCCTTGACAGGCAACACACAAACCAGTAGACTTTGGCCAAGTAGGAGTTTGTACTGCAGAACGCTCCAGGGTGCTATAATTCCTACATGATT
This sequence comes from Podarcis muralis, assembly GCF_964188315.1. Lineage (NCBI taxonomy): Eukaryota > Metazoa > Chordata > Lepidosauria > Squamata > Lacertidae > Podarcis > Podarcis muralis. The sequence continues at coordinate 8,923,025 of NC_135664.1, read as the reverse complement.
AAAACCTGAAAGAGCTTTTAGAATCTACAGCAACCTGCTGGCAGAGGAAGAATCCAGAACAAAGACACAAGACTATTTTCTTTACTTGGTCCTTTCCATCTTCTGCAGGCAAGCTTTAAGTGTCCATTCTGGGCTTACCAATCTCATCAGTCTTAGTAACTAAACTGCCTTGCACTCAACATTTTTGGGAAAGGCAATATATACAAACAGATTAGCAGAACTAGCACACGTTGTTGTTTAGTCGTTTAGTCGTGTCTGACTCTTCATGACCCCATGGACCAGAGCACGCCAGGCACTCCTGTCTTCCACTGCCTCCCGCAGTTTGGTCAAACTCATGCAGGTAGCTTCGAGAACACTGTCCAACCATCTCATCTTCTGTCGTCCCCTTCTCCTTGTGCCCTCCATCTTTCCCAACATCAGGGTCTTTCCCAGGGAGTCTTTTCTTCTCATGAGGTGGCCAAAGTATTGGAGCCTCAGCTTCAGGATCTGTCCTTCCAGTGAGCACTCAGGGCTGATTTCCTTCAGAATGGAGAGGTTTGATCTTCTTGCAGTCCATGGGACTCTCAAGAGTCTCCTCCAGCACCATAATTCAAAAGCATCAATTCTTTGGCGATCAGCCTTCTTTATGGTCCAGCTCTCACTTCCATACATCACTACTGGGAAAACCATAGCTTTAACTATACGAACCTTTGTTGGCAAGGTGATGTCTCTGCTTTTTCAGATGCTGTCTAGCACACATACAGCACCAATATTTCAACCAGTTCAAATGTCCTTTATGTAATAAAAATCAATTCAATAAACACATTTCAGCAATGCAAGCAAAAAGAAGAGTATCAATTATGCATCAGAAGAGTGTATATATTATATATAAACTGGGATGTATGTGATAACTCTAATTACTGAAGTTAAGAATACTGTTTCCAAAAGTTGTGAGCCGAAAGTCTTTCTACTAATAAACGTGCAACATTTTTGTTCTTGCCCACTTGCTGAGCTTACATGGACAAAGCCATCTCTTCAAATACAAAACTAAGGAGTGGTTTGCACTGCCTCTCTCGTCTGAGCAACCAGCAGCCTTATAATCAAGGGATTCAAGTTCCTTGTTGGAATACTTGTTTGGCTGGAGTGCCGCAAGGAAAAGGTGGGGTTTTCCGGTCCAAATGCATAGTATGGGGGCAAAGATATTCTAAGCTAGCATTTCTCAAAGTCACTGTGCCTTTGGGTGGTGAATGATAAGTAAGATAATAATAATAATAATAATAATAATAATAATAATAATGATGATGATGATGTATACCCCTATCTGGCTGAGTATCTGTCAGGTAGTTGTTTATCTCTTTGACATCTGATGGGAGGGCGTTCCACAGGGCGGGCGCCACTACCGACAAGGCCCGCTGCCTGGTTCCCTGTAACTTGGCTTCTTGCAGTGAGGGAACCGCCAGAAGGCCCTTGGTGCTGGATCTCAGTGTCCGGGCTGAACGATGGGGGTGGAGACGCACCTTCAGGTATACAGGACCGAGGCCGTTTAGGGATTTAAAGGTCAGCACCAACACTTTGAATTGTGCTCGGAAACATACTGGGAGCCAATGCAGAGCTCTCAGAACCGGTGTAATGTGGTCCTGGCGGCCACTCCCCGTCAGCCCTCTAGCTGCCGCATTCTGGGTTAATTGCAGTTTCCGGGTCACCTTCAGAGGTAGCCCCACGTAGAGCGCATTGAGGTAGTCCAAGCGAGAGATAACCAGAGCATGCACCACTCTGGCGAGACAGTCTGCGGGCAGGTAGGGTCTCAGCCTGCGTACCAGATGGAGCTGGTAAACAGCTGCCCTGGACACAGAATTAACCTGCACCTCCATGGGCAGCTGTGAGTCCAAAATGACTCCCAGGCTGCGCACCTGGTCCTTCAGGGGCACAGTTACCCCATTCAGGACCAGGGAATCCCCCACACCCACCCGCTCCCTGTCCCCCAAGAACCAGAAAATGAAGTGTTTCCCATCCTGTAAGTGCAACATGAGATGCTGTCCCTGTGTATTCTCTTCCTGCCATGCAAATGTTACAGAATACAAGGTATTCTATGGTGGCACTAGCTGAAGCTGCATAAAACAAATGCAGGAAGAGGAAAGCCTTTTTAGATCTATTGGTTGTGTATGTTTGTGCAGTCTTTGAATTCACCTCGGGGCACTGCGACATGGATTCACTGCTGTTGCTCATCCATTCTCTTCTCAGCCTCGACATAAATCAAAACACATTTTCATCAGGGCACAGTCCCCACATAGCTAAGTCATTTCAAGAGTGCTTTGGCAGTTCATCATGGAAAATATTTAGGAATGCACCCCCTTCAAGAGACAGCTGGTTTTCAGTGCATCACTGCAAAACAGTTAACAGGTTCCCCCACAGGCTCAGTCCCAAAAGAACATTTCCATTGAACGTCTCACTTGGTTGAAGGAGGGCACATAGAACATGCCCTTATAAATCACACTACCTATACTTTATAATGTATTTTAATATAAGCTATGGTGCATCAATCGCTACCTACTTTGATCTTTTCACTCTGTTGGAGTGCTTGCTAAAATAACTTGAACACTTAACGTGCAAATCATTTGAAATCCAATTTCAAAAGGCCCCATGGACTGAAGATTAGTAAACATTCTACGCTGTATTTGTCTCACCCTTGTGGGATTTAGAGGCTGGAAGACAAGATCACCCCAGAGTAACTTTCACATGAGAAACCTTTCAAGCATAGTTCTAATTAGCGCAGCTGATTTCTGATAGGAGATCATGTATCTTCATTGACCATATTTTATCATATATATATATATATATATATATATATATATATATATATATTCCTACTTTAGTCAGCGCTAAGCTATCAAGCTGGTTATATATGGGTAAGGCTAAGGCTCAAGGAAATCCTAATCACATGATCTCATTTGCATTTTGGCTGTACTATTGTAGTCATGGTTACCAGGAGCCAGAGCAAGTTTCTTAATGTGGAGGAGCATACCTGCCAAGCTGGCTTTCTGGTCATAGAAATGAATTTATCAACTAGGCACCATGAATTTATCAACTAGGCACCATGAAATTCCATATGCAGGGTAACAGCTGTTTGCCCCAGCATAAGGATACTTCACAAGAATAAATGTTTCCTTTTAGAAACCTGTGATCCTAGGCTTGTTTGTGCTGTTTGTAGTTTCAATTAGGTACCTGTTCTCTGAATTCTGCACTTCATGGTTTTAATGGAAAAACTCTTTTCATCGTTCTTCAGCTGCTTATATCTCACTATGATTTTTTTTTATAAAAAAATATTTATTTGGTTTTTCAAATTAGATTTTTACATTCACATATCCAACATACAGCATAAAGACAAGCTTCCAGAGAATACCCAGGACTTCCCCCCTCCCCTTTGTGGGTCCTATTATTAATCATTTCCTCCTGCATCTTTTATAATAATCCAAATCTTTTTTGGGGATGGAAAGAAAAGGCCAAATGGAATATGGAAAAATGGAATGATTATGTTTTTGAATACGTACAATCAGAAATATTTGCACAGATAGTGGTGGAGGATAGGTGGGGAAACAAATGCCAAAGAATCACAAATAAATGGGCTTTTTATAGGAACTGGATAGAAAGAGGGGAAGCCAACCCTAACATACAAGCTCGAATGAACAGACTGTGTACATGGATAAAGATATGAAGAAGGAAGGCCTGACGGGGCGGGGAGGGGAGGGTTGGAGTGGGGAGGGAGGGGAAAGAAAAAAAGGAGAAAAGTCAAACCGGATGGTATTTTGAATGGATTTTGTTATGTAATCCCTTTTTCAGAAACCATATATATTAATGCTATGTAGGTATGCATTGTAGTATGAATGAATTGTGTTTTGTATTCTTTGTTTATAGAATATATATAATAATGTTACATTACTAAGCAAATTTAATAAAACAGTTAAAAAATAAATAAATACAAAATAATCCAAATCTTTTACATCTCCATTATATCCAAAATTCACCATTAAACTACAAGTGTTATCCCAATCCTACTAATGATTTTAACTGTTTACAATGGTTTTTAAGGTAAATTATAAATTTTCCCTATTCCTTATTTAAATTTTGGTCTTCCTGATTTCTGACTCTTCCGGTCATTTTTGCCATTTTGGCATAATCCATCAATTTAATCTGCTATTCTTTGTCCTCTTTCCATCTCTTGGCCAATAACATCTGCACAGCTGTGGTTGCATACATAAATAGGATTTTCTGCTCTTTGGGGATTTTGATATCTCACTATGAAGTCTAATGCATTTGGTAAGGGCAAGGTCCAGTTGTGCAGATACATACACTGATTCTCCAGCAGGAAGCTATCTAACTAAATAACCATTTCCAAAACTCAATTTGCTTGCAAGAGGATTTGATTTCCAGGCTGCATTCCACACAGGCTCCTTTGTCAGCTACATCCGTCACCTCAAAAAGGGCCTTCAAACCTTTGCCAAAAAGGAGTCAGTTCCAACAGAATTAATAGTACTGCCAAGCAAATATGGCCACATGGTCCAGAATCAACATCCAACCTTTAATAGTTATTCTTTCCCAGTAATGTTTCATAAAGTGGTCCCATCACAGTTACCTTCAAAAATCCACCTGCTCATATAGAGGGCTAGCAATCTTATGAAGGGTTTTAGCATAGCCTTTCGTGCAATCCTAAGCACGTTTACTCAGGAGTAAGTCCTCCTGAGTTCAACGAGGCATTCTCCCTAGTAAGTGCGTTTAGGATTGCAGACTAAGATTGTAAATTGCTTGAGGCAGGGATTTTTGCTGTGCCGTAGACAATGCTATTTATACAACAATTATTTCAAAATGTATGCAAGACACCATTGGAGTAAAAGCGACCAGTGCTCGGTTATGTTATTCCATATTTAAATACTACTTTTGTTCGCTAGAAAGCAGTTTGAAATATGTATTACACTGGCTAATAATATTAATAATAACAATTAATAGCAAGAATTGATTTATACGCCACCCATCTGACTGGGCTGCCCCTGCCACCCTGGGCAGCCTCCAGCAAATTAAAACATCAAACGCAGTAAGACGTCAAACGTTTAAATACTTCCCTCTACAGGGTTGCCTTCAGATGCCTTCTAAAAGTCAGAGAGTTGTTTATTTCCTGGACATCTGATGGGAAGGCGTTCCACAGACCAGGCGCCACCACCGAGAAGGCCCTCTGAACATTTCCATATTCCAAGGAACTGTGATTAGCAGTGCGTCTCTGCTAGATAAATATGCTCACGTTGGATAATATGCGAAGTAGCCGTACGAACACTGTCAGAAGGGTAGACCTCAGTGACCTCATAAGGTCACCCTTGATCAATGTTTTCACCAGTGATGCACATTGCAGAGAAAAAAGGCTGATTGTCACATGGAATCTGGCGTCTGTGACCACGCTGTATGTGGCACCGCGTAACCAAAGTCACCAACCCGCTTCATTCATATTTTATTGATGCACGCCCATCCACAAGGAGACATCAACTGTAGAGCCTATATGAAGGCAACGGAAATTCCAGCTGCTGTTTCCTAGGATACCTGAGTCTGCATCCCCTTGTCCAGATTAATCTGAATTTTGTGGCAGCAGCTGCATTCTGCCGAGATGCCTGCTTGCTCACCATAAGCATATGTAAATAGCAAAAATCTAAAAAATCTTGCCGATATAGAATGTAGCCAGTGGAGCAGAATCGTTGCAGACAATCACTCTTTGGGCTCTCCATCTCCAGATCTAAAGCTTTTGCGTTTTCCCAACGAATCAGATAGGTAGTAATGATTTCTGACCCCACAGGGAAGTTTTATTTAAAAGCTATCAAGCAGGGGGCATAAGCCATCTTCCTCTCTAGCTCATAAGAAAATTGCTTACTCCGTTGCGGCTACTTTTATGTTATCTCTGACGACTCCCGTCTTTTCCAAGTAATAAGCAAGCAGCAGGTGCTGCTGACTTGTGACTTTGCTTTGATGCCACTACACAGCACACAACATACCCCCCCCCCTCCCCGGCAAATTCATTAGGCAGGATTGCGTCAAAGCACCAGGGAATAGCAGGAGGGGAAGAGGTACTCGCGCCCACGCAGAAAAAGGTTTCGCTGTCATCTTGCATCGGTGGCATTCAGGGAAGATGCAAAATCATCAAGTCTACTGCGTTTAGACTGCAGATCCGCAGGACGGGCAGTTATTATCTTTAAGTTGAGGCCTGGATCCAAAGAGCTGTGCAACCACTTTCCGCACACCCAGAAAGCTTTGGATCTCAAGTTCTTCATGCCATAGGTGTCAAGTGTCCCTTATTTGAAGGGACAGCCCCTTATTCCAGTGCCATGTCCCGCTGCTGTCCCTTATTGATGGATGTCCCTTAAATGATGTCCCTTAAATTTCAAAGGAAGCAGCTCCTCTCCCTCCCTCCCTGCCGGAGGCTCCAACTGTGTTGCTTGGCTGTGTTGCTCACCCAATAAGAAGTCTAAGAACGACTGGGGGTGGAGCTTGCATGCCTTGTGTGTGGCTAGTTAATGCAAGCTGAGGGGTTTTTTGAATGCTGGATGCCATTTTGTTGCACGTGCTGCTGCAAACTTTGCAGTGCAAAGCCAGGCTGGGGAGCCATCTTAAGTTGAGGCTGCATAGGCCTTGTGGTGCATGTGATTCAGATTCTATTCAGTTGAACCTCTGGCTACAAAGTTGGTTGGACAGTGTTCTCTAAGCTACCAGCATGAGTTTGACCAGACTGCAGGAGGACAGGAAGACTGGAGTGCCTGGAACAGGTGAGGCTGCAGGTCCCTTATTTTGGCTGCTGCTCCCTTATTTTCAAGGCTGCTGGTCCCTTATTTTCAAATCTGTAAGTTGACAGCTATGCTTCATGCAGATCTTCCTCATGGCAAACCTTGAAAAGCAGTCTGCATGGCACGACCTCCCGGCAGATCAAAATAAAAATCACCGTCATGGCCAAACCCTCAGCCTTTGGATCTCGACACTATTAAGAAGGATCGCTTCTCAGCAATATCTTCATGCAGTTTTCACATAGGTATTTTAGTTCCACTTGTGTTCACTTACGGTACGCCTTGAGAAACAAGGGGGAGGCCTAATGTTTTACCATATGACGACATTAAAACTTGCTGCCTTCTGGGTAAAGATCTGAGGATTATATGAGAAATGCCATTTCTTGTCCAAATTAGCATACACAGCTGTAGGCCTCAGATACCCATTTGCAATTTTAAAGTCTAGGTGGGTGTCTGAGTAGAGAAAACTTCCTAGCTAAGGCGGTTGTTAAAAAATAAATAAACAGACATTCAAATTCTATACCAGCTGCCTTAAAAAGCAGAGTATTTTGCTTTTCACAGTCACAATTTGTGGTTGGTTTTAATCGAAGCATAGTGTTAACTTTTGACACTAAAGGCAGCCTTTAATAGGTCAAAGTTAACAAATGACCAAATGCTACATAGATCACTATGGATTTTATGACGTCTCTTGACATTTATCAGTTTAATTGCCATAAAATCAAAAAGTGCTTCAAAAGTGACCTTTTCACATGAAAAGGGGTCTCTTTTTCGGGGTTGTTTCGGAGCAGAGAAAAAGTTAGTTTCAGACCATAGCTAAGTTACCTTGGGCTCTAAAGTTAAGGGTGTTCACTGAAGGAAAGTTTACAACTCAAGGAGCCCATAGCACCATTTTCCTGGGTATGACTGTTTAAAGCTTGCTGAATGAAGGCAAAATCTGAGACTGGTTGACATCATATTGGAATTAGAACTTTTATGCAGCATCATTCAGCAAGACTTCAGGAGTTTAGCCTCCTATGAATTTTACTACCACTTAGGAGAGGCAGGTGTCATTTTGCAAAATATATTCACACAATTCCTTATTAGGTTCTCTCACAGCGGTTTCTTGACAGTGTTCTTTCAAACTCTGTCAAGTACAAATAAAACCCCAAGAAAGGTTTTGTAATCAAGTGCCTCACCTTTATTTTTGTTCATTTACAATTGTCAGACAATTCTTTAATAAAGATATTTATTCTTATGTAGAGAGACACTGAACTTTCAGGAGGGTAATTTGAACATAAAAACATTCAGCTGTGTAGCACGACATTGTCATAAAATTTACACCACTTTTTATACATTATAGGCTTGGTTGGTTGAGCAACAGAACGGCATTATGTTGAATGTGGAGGGAGGGGAGGATGACTGATTCAATACATGCCTTTCTGATGTGACAGGCAGAACTCCTCACGTGTTATTTCACCAGCCAAATTTCACACGGCGAGGTGTTTGCCTAAAAATCACCTGCATGTGAAAACAAATGCTTTTGGACAACGCCACTTCAGACTTGGGCGGCGGATCGGTGGAGAGATATGGGAGAAATATGACTGAATATTCTGCAGCAGGAGAGGTGAGACAAATGTATAACTAAATTTTCTTCCATAAAAAGAAAACCCCTGACATCTAGCTTTCTAAGTGCCGGGAACTTTAAAAAACAAACATAAAACAATACAGTCCAGTATCAATCATGTACTTAAACATGTTCCAGGACAGAGGCTCTAATACAGATTTTTTTCTCTTTTATATCAATCCATGTGACCCTTGAAGTAGAAAACATCTACTTCCCTTCTTTGGTATGTTACATAAAATAAAATAAAATGTCAACATCCATTTGGAAAAGACCCAAAGAATATACGTACTCCAACATTATATATTTATATGTAAAGCTTTATAGTTACACATGCCCAGTTCCTGAATGTAATATAGTTTATATTTATTACATACAAAAATTTATAGAAACTAGTTTCTTACACTCATTTTAACTGCTTTGATTTCAAGAGATGCAAGTCAGATTAGGAAATATGTTTTCATATTGTACTAACAAATCTGTTGGCTAAAATATTTTCATATACAGTACTTGGAACAACATTAGCACTTTGTTACAAAACACCACAGTGATTATTATTGGCACATTAAAAACCTTTCTCTATATGAAAATACACAAAATAAATAACTCCCCAATATTTTTCTTATTTTTAAATCTATGTAATTACCTTTAAATAATTTACTCTCCAGTACTGGAGCCATTTTTACCGAGAAGAATATACTTTGCTGACTTCTTACCTTGAAAACATTATCTCAACTGAAACCATTCTAGGTTACACCAAATGGTAGCTGTACACAAGGCTATTTATAGAAAACAACAATTTTGCAAGGAAAAAAAATGTCACTTGTTTAAATCCAAAGAATAATTCAGGATTATTTTGTCATCAGTAGCTACATTTAAGCTGTCAAAGTTACCCGCAATAACACACGTTTTAATTAAAAAAACCAAACCCATAAAACACATATTGTAGCCTCACTGCTTCTGGCCTGATGCACATCCAGAAAAGAGGCAAAAGAAAGAAAAACGCACAAATCAATTGATTAAAGTGCTACTCAGATAATTTATCTTCACATTAATTTTTCAAATACTGATTTCATTGCAGCTTCTCTCACGTTTCTAGAAGTTTTAAGGACTACCGGGAAACACATTTGACATTTAGCGATAACCACGGGCACAGTCCACTGGGAGCTTCTCCTATGAAGGGCCATCAAGTCAAACGGAAGATGTACAAAAACATCCATGGGCTCATATCTATAGAATGCAACCAAAGTTGCAGTAACTTCTGAATCACTCGTTTTGAGCTAGTACTGGGTGAACATACCTTGTCGCCGTGGACCTAGCTCAAAAACAAGTCTAGCCTTTCGAAGTCCAAGCTGGGGTTGGTGGACAGTTCAGCTTTTAGGTCCCCATGATTACTGGTGACACAATGGACACTCTTCACCCCCCTTCTACTGCCACTGAGAATTTTAATTCCTTCAATCTGAATTGAGTGAGCTGAGAAGACGTCAAAATAAAAACTCACAGATCCAGAAGCAACGGATCCAGAAGCATGCACATTATGTTGCATTATGAGACACTGGGAAGTTACAAGCTGGCCCTTTGACATGCCTTGAAACGATCTCCCACTAGATAGATTTCAGAAAGGGGAGAGGGAAATTGGTAGCTGGAGTTCAAACAACCATCAGGCCAAATATGGGCTTCCGCTGTAATTAATGGTGCTCCTTTATTTATTTTTAAATGGGCACACTCTTCTGAATCCATCCAATTCTGAAATGTGATGCCACCCCTAGTTTAAGCCAACACAGTTCTTCTTGGTGCACAATGCTTGGCATGTATGTTGGCTATATGCTTATATGCAGTCTGTAAATTTCTCAACCAGGAGCCACCAAGCTTTCTGGGCCAGTGGGCATTCTTGGAGTTTTGAGAAGGTGCCACGGGCAGCAGGCACAAATGGCTACCGTGGGGACATGGCATAATGGATGCCACATGTCTGAGATGTGGGACCAGAAAATGGTGAGGGCATTCAATGGTGAAAAGGGCATCAGCATCAGCTACTACTGCACTCACTCACCAAGAATTTCTGTTTCTGTTCTGAACAGATGGGAGAGTGGGTTGTCCTGGCATCCAATGAAACGTGGGCATGTTTACAGGACCATGTTTAAAGGGGCATGTTCAATATAGGAAGGGCCGAGCCAGTGCAAACAGGAACAGAGCAAAAACAGCCAACAGTTTCTGGTGTCTTGTGGATTTCTGAGGTCACCATAGGAAGTACTGGAGGATGAACTGGCACCTACTGGCACTAAGTTGGCAACTCTTTCCCAATGCCTGCTTTGAGATCCCTCTTTTTGGTCCTATATAGGCGAGCTGCTCTATGTCTGAGATGGAATGCATCCTTGTACAAAGCTTTCTATGTTGAATGGGACAGAGTCTACTAGTTTGGTATATTTACTGAATACATTCCAAACCCACTTAATGTTCTTTAATCTTTACAGAATTCTCAACGACAACACCTCATCGTTACTAATGGTGGGCCTCAATCATAACCTGTTTGCTTGGCATTTCCCTCAGTGGTCTTAGATATTAAAAACATATTGACTTCCCATTCCTAGCTTCCTTCAAAATAAATTCTACATGATCTCCTGCTCTCATTTTGCTTGTAACAGTGCTTTCACTATAATTCACAGGACAATAAAAGTTATGGAAATTAAGTCTGGTGCGCATATAACAAGCAAGGCTACTTGTTTTTATTAAGTTCCTAAGAACTCACCCTATTTACTCATGCTTAATAACTTAAGGGGGGGAGAGAATGTATAACAGAAAATAAATGAATATTTTCTACTTGGCTAAATCAGTAGGGCATGGGACTCTTAATCTCAGGTCGTGGGTTTGAGCCCCATATTGGGTAAAATATTCGTGTATTGCAGGGGGGTTGGACTAGATGACCCACGTGGTCCCTTCTATACCATTCTATCATACTATGAGACAAATCAAAATCTACCTGAATGTTGAACAAAATAGAAGATATGGATAAACTGGGGCGAGAGAGGGAGAGACAGAATTAACCAACAATCCTGAATTATCATTATTTTCCAAAGGTGTGTTTGTAACAACAGTGTGCTATTTTAGATCATCCCAGAGCGGGCTGCATGGTTTGTGACAAACATCTATTTAGAGCAATCACCTTCTGATTCAATCAGACAAGCAACCAATAAGTGTTCTTGTCCCAAAGCAGGTAATTAGAGCCATAAGATGGTGAGCATATTGAGCTCTGATAGTACCAATCATCTGCCCTATCAAATGTGCTCCCTTGGACCCAAACTGGTATGGTCCATTGCACACACAAACCTAGGTGTAGACAGATGCCACCACTCCAATCCTGCACTGCAAATTTTTGTGCCCAAAGGACCTGATCCTTGGACTGGAAGCCTCCGTCCATCTGCAGATTGCTTTTGCTAAGCTAAGATGAGTTCTTAGAAGAGGTATTTTAAGATTTCTCAAATACACCATATCTGAAACTACTAACTGACCTGAAGCACAATAGATCTGAATCGAACAGACCTAGAGAAACATGTGGGCATTAGAAAGTTTGAATATAAGTGTTGTGCTTAGGTATGCTGTCCATGTTCTGTTACAAATAAAAGTCCTAGTAGAAGAGATGGGCCTGCTACATTGGAGAACATTCAACATTAGTCATACTTAAGTGATGTCCACCGATTTCAATGGGTCTACTCTTGAGTAGGGCTAAACTACATATCATCTATTGTAATTAAATAGCTGTATCTCGAATATTAAAACTAGGCTTTTCTGACAAAGTTAAGATGTAAAATATAAACAAAAATATGCTGTAAAATAGAAACATTTCCCCTTTACTCTTTGATTATAAACATTCACAGATTCCAAAAATAAAAACCCCAATTTTGTAGGACTTTTTCAAGTAACATTCGATTCATTGTTATTATAAGTAATTCTTGGTACTGTGACTAAGGCATTATTACAGCATAAAGCAACATCAAAAGGAAGACTTATGCCAGCGTGTCCAGAAGGGAAAATAAAGCAATGGGGAAAAGGTGACTGTGGATTTTGTGCTCTTGTTAGTGAGCTCAAATATACTGCTTTCGGCCTCTAACAGGTAGAGAGAGGGGGGAAATGTCAGGCCTGGCTTTAAAAAAATATACTCCCTAAGAAGATAAAATATGTTTCAGAAAAAGAGATGAGGATGGCGGATGGCTGAACGTCATTTGAGAGAATGTCAAAGAACCAAAATGCTGGCTAATGCTTTTCCGTTGATAAAGACGTCAGCGCAGTCTGGGAAAATAAGAAAGTTAATATAAATGGGAACACTATTTGCAATGCTCAACACATGGGCTTGTGACAAGGTTCTGTCTAGAGCAATCGTCTTTTGATCTGATTGGGAGAGCAAGGAGCAATTTTTATTGTCTCAAAGCAGATAACCAGAGCCACAGAAGACGAATAGATCACCAATTAAACACCCATATCCTATGTGGCTTTAAGTCCCAACCCTGCAAATTTCTGAGATCAGTTTGAAATCTCCTCCTGGGCATACCTTTCACACATTTCCCCTCAATTAAGGCTTTAGGCAGGAAAACCAGTGAAGGCATATTTAAGGACTGGCCCTATTAAAGGCAGCATTTTGGCACAGACTTCATTATCACTGGACTTTATTGGTCATTGCAACCAATTCCAAGAGAATGTTTAAGGGGCAGGCAGAAACCAGTTTTATCATAAAAGCAGACCGGTTTGGTGTATTTGCCCATTTTTAAAAGGCAGGTGCAGATTAAACCCATTTTAAGGCAACACTGTTCGTTTTATGGAACCATTTATTTCAAAGTTGAACGGTGGATGTGGAAAATGTGGGATTGTTCTGGAAAGAGAGCAGCTAGCTTGAAAAGGTGAAGCTCTACACATCGGAGCCTTGAGAAAGACAGCGCTTCCTTTCCATCAGTTCCCTGCCTGAAACTTCAAAAGGTTAAAAGGGCAGGTGGATGTTTAGCAGAAAGAGCCAGTGGGAATGCAAGTCCTCTTTGGGGTCACTCTCATGCCAAACCTCCCAAACAGCTTTTCAAATGTGGGTTTTACAAGCAGCACTTAAAAATGAATGATTAATTTGCATTTTAAAGGTATCTTTTGCTGAAGGAAATTCTTATTTCCTTTCTCCCAGTCACAAAGGAGGATGCATATGCCTTAAATGCAATTTGGAAGAGGCTATAAACTACAGATCTATAATATTATCCCCTTAACTGGTTTTTTAAAAATCCCAAAAGTCTCCTGAGCCAAATACTATCCAAAGGAAGCAGAATCAGAAGGGGCAGGAGACACCCATTCAACACAGCAGAAATTTGATGGCAGCACTAACTCTTTGATTAGTGCAGTTGCTAACCTAGGTAAAGGTAAAGGGACCCCTGACCATTAGCTCCAGTCGTGGCCGACTCTGGGGTTGCGGCGCTCATCTCGCTTTATTGGCCGTGGGAGCCGGCATACAGCTTCTGGGTCATGTGGCCAGCATGACTAAGGCGCTTCTGGCGAACCAGAGCAGCACACGGAAACGCCGTTTACCTTCCCGCTGGAGCGGTACCTATTTATCTACTTGCACTTTGAGGTGCTTTCGAACCACTAGGTTGGCAGGAGCAGGGACCGAGCAACGGGAGCTCACCCCGTCGCGGGGATTCAAACCGCCGACCTTCTGATCGGCAAGCCCTAGGCTCTGTGGTTTAACCCACAGCGCCACCCGTGTCACTTAGTTGCTAACCTAGACATGTGCTTTTAACTTCTAGTTCTTCTGCAGAACCACCTTTTCCTTAGGTATACAATTATATGCAGGAGGGGGTAGGAGAACTTTGTGACCTTCCAGGAGTTGTTGGGACTACAACTACCAACTACCACCATTTCTGACCACTGGCCATGCTGGCTGGAGCTGATGGGAATTTATGTTCAACAGCATCCCGAGGGCCACAGGACCCCCACTCCTGATGTAGGCTTCAGAGTGTTCTGTACTAGAGCCCTTTCGTTTTTACTTTTCTGTGTTTAGCTGGAAGTGAAGGTTCCACACAGTATTTAATCCAGAACTATATTACCAACCACGCTTTCCTCAATGGCCAAGAGTCTTCTGCAGTGTTTAGCCATGAGTAAGTTTCATTCAATAAAAGGTGCTCAACCAAGTTAATGGAAAGTTTCCTGTGCACAGGTCCTGCCTGTTTGTTTGATCTTTTGGAGGGGAATAGAGATGAACATTAGTTGCTCCAATGGTGCTTTCCATTCTTTGGGGAGGGCAGAATAAGGGGAAATAAATGGGCGTTAGGAAGCTCTGTGTATCTGCCCCCTCACCCTTTTTATGGTAGAAGTTCTAGCTCACCCATAGCTTCATACAGGAGAAGTGGCTTCATGAAGGGATCAGCTTTTGTCAAATTTTACCAGGTTCAAGGAAGCAATGAGCATGGATCTGCTGTTGAACAAAACAGACTGCTACCCAGAATTGCTCGCGTGCAGCTGTGTTTCAAGCAACCACCCACAACACCACCCAAGAGAGAATGCTAAAAACCAGCGCCAAAATTCTCTGCAGACCCGCCCTGTGGCTGTTCTCGGGGGTCCCTTGTGCAGAGCAATGGTCATAAAACAGTGGCAAGTTATTACAAAGATAGGCACGCCCAAAGGAAGGAAGGAAGCAACCCAAAGGGCTGCAACACCCTGCCTTCTCCTTGCATACAAATTAATCTACTTTTGAAAGAAGTACCGTATTTTTCGCTCTATAACACGCACCAGACCATAACGCGCATGTAGTTTTTAGAGGAGGAAAACAAGAAAAAAAATATTCTAAACGAAACAGTGGATATATAATTTTTGTGGTTCATGCTGTGGCCACAGACATGTGATCTGACAGTGAGTTTGGAGTAGCCCAATGCAAAAATCCTAAGGATCCATGTGGATCCATGCTTTGGAATCACGTTTTTGCACCACTGCGGCCCCAGGCAACAGTGGGTGCGTGATTTTTTTGGTGCAAGATGTAGCCATGGACATGCTATGTGATCTGATGGTGAATTTGGGGTGACCCAGTGCAAAAATCCTGAGGATCCATGTGGATCCGTGCTTTGTAACCACGTTTTAAGTGGGGAGGGAAGGAAAAGCACTCAAGGGACAAGGAACACGCGTGGGGTGGGTGGAGAAGGATGCTGCTAATAATGAAGAAGAGGGGTATAAGGGGAGAAGGCTCCTCTCCCCTCCCGCTTTGCTCCTTTAAAGAAGCAGGCTCTCTGTCCCTCTCTCCTCCCCACTCCGGGGCTCTTCTCCCGCTTTGCTGTTTCAAAGCGAGCCACGGAGGAGGGAAGGAAGGGGAACCATGGATCCTCTGCTCACGACTGCAGCAGATCCCCTCCGCCACCCGCAGGCATTCGCTCCATAACACGCACAGACATTTCCCCTTACTTTCTAGGAGGAAAAAAGTGAGTGTTATGGTGCAAAAAATACGGTAATAATATTAAATTACAATTTCCACAGCAGGCAGTCGATTTCTCTCTCTCTCTCTCTCCCGCTTGTTTTGTAAGAGGCTGAGCACTTTTGTATCAACCCTCGGTTGCCAGGTAACCGTACTTTAATGATTCATTTGGTTTCTGACTAGCTGTTCTTTTTCACTTTTTTCAAGTGGGACAAAAATGCATGGTATATCATCAATTGAGTTGGGTATCGTCATACCCAACCTGGAATGTTTGTATCCTCCCAGAATAATTCCCTCCCCCTCACAATTGTCCCATTTTGACTAATTGAAAGATCAATGTCCTGTTTTGCTGTATTCGTCTCAAATGACATGGTTTGGAACAGGAAAGTGAAGCTGGGTAAGACAGTAGAAAGGAGAACCAGACCAGAAGCAGGGCAGTGAGGTCATCAAGAACAGCTCCTTCACCACCACCCCCTGCCAAAAACAACAACACCCCGGCTTGATTAAATACACCAGCAGCTGAAAATCATTCCACATCAGAAGCATCATTGTCAGAAAGATGGTAATTACTTCCCTTCACCCGGATATATTCAATATACCTCCCGTCATCTGAATCTGAAATGCCACATGTACAGAGTGAGTTCTCAAATAAGCATTCAATTTCCTCCAGTTTCTTCCCTTTCGTCTCAGGAAGGCAGCCGTAGAGGAAAATGAGTCCCACAAAAGCAAATCCCGCATAAAGGAAGAATGCTCCTGCAATACAAACAAACAAACAAACAACCCCCCAGACACAGAGTTAATAGAAAGTTTTCCTCTAAAACAAAATACAAGGTCACAACAATAAAATATCTACTATATATCTTTGCAAAGTTAAAATGAAGGTTTCAGAAAGAAATAATTATTTTAATATGCATTCAAATAATTATATTGGTCAAGATTCCAAATATTTAATTTTTGCAAAACCATGATGGCGTCCCAATAACACTCAAATCTCATTTAAAATTTCTTTAGTAAAGAGACTTGCTAAAGAATGCAAGTTACCACAGAGAGAGACTGGAGGAACTCAGTAATATGGGTTTTTGGGAAAAGGGCAACGCTATCAGCTAGATTATGGGATGTGGGTGATGCTGTGGGTTAAAGCACAGAGCCTAGGACTTGCCGATCAGAAGGTTGGCGGTTCGAATCCCCACGACGGGGTGAGCTTCCATTGCTCGGTCCCTGCTCCTGCCAACCTAGCAGTTCAAAAGCACATCAAAGTGCAAGTAGATAAATAGGTACCTCTCCGGCGGGAAGGTAAACGGCGTTTCCATGTGCTGCTCTGGTTTTCCAGAAGCAGCTTAGTCATGCTGGCCACATGACCCGGAAGCTGTACGCCGGCTCCCTCGGCCAATAAAGCGAGATGAGCACCGCAACCCCAGAGTTGGCCACAACTGTCCCTAATGGTCAGGGGTCCCTTTACCTTTATCAGCTAGATTACAAGCAGCATGACTTGAAGGACTCAGGAATGTGTCCCCAGACACGTCCTGGCATCATGGTGAAGCTGGCAAGGCTGCCCTGTCAATGGTGGTAACTGCTGAGCCTCCACACCAGGCCCTGGATGCCACCTTAGTTTTCCTAAAGTGCAATGTCCCAGACTTTCCACTGTTCCATGCCAACATGGGTTTTTGTCACCACAATGTCACACAGCCAAGCATTACGTTTTGGGAGAGCTAGAATTTATGGGTACAAGCACAACTGTTGGGGAACCAACAGAGAGCATGTGGCCAAGGGCCTCTCAACCCTGAAACTGGCCCGGGACGACTCAGTGATGGGTGGCTTGGCAACACACCCTGTTCTTAAAGCCAAATGATTAAAAAATGCAAAACATCTACTACTTGGAAGTTTAACTACTCACAAACCACTGAAAGCACTAATAGAGCTTTGGGAACGCTGTTTAGAAACAGAACTTAGCAACACAAAGTCTTGAAAAGAGAATATATACACAAATTTTCTAGAGGCCTTTAAAAAGGAAAGCTAAACTGCCCATCGAGACCTTAGCTGATGAAAAGCTAAAATTCCAAGGATCTTAAACACAATGAACTTGGTACTATTTAAGACAGAACACACTTCTTACCATAGTACGTCAGATATTCAGCTGTGTGCAGAAATGTAAGTGAGACTAGGACGTTGAAAATCCAGTTCACGCCGGAAGAACAGGCATTTCCTGTACTTCTAGCCCAAAGGGGGTATATTTCAGAATTTACTGTCCATGGCATTGGTCCCATTCCTTTTAAAAGAAACATGCCACAAAATTAATTTTAATAAACATTCACATCAAATACCAAAGGATCTTCAAAAATGGGATGGGGTACAAACAGAATGTTGGAACAGTAATATTTTACTTCAGTAGAAAGCCGCCATATGAGGAAAAATTAAGTTACTCAGAGATCTAAATCTTGGGGGGGGATATTATTCAGTACACACTAGTGTTTGTTGGGAGTGACAGAAGGAAATGGAGATTGAAGAATACTGTACCTAACTGTGGATCTAATGAAGGGATACTTTTGGGAAGAGGAAGGCGGAAGTCAACCTGTTTTTATAGATGCATAGATGGAGGTATTCCAACCATTATTGTATGTATGTATGGCTTAGAAAGATGACTCTTTATTGTACCTATTTCTGTAGTTCAGAAAATTGTCATTTGCATAGAATTATTTAAGTACAGTGGTACCTTGGTTTAAGAACAGCTTAGTTTATGAATAACTTGGATTAAGAACACTGCAAACCTGGAAGTAGGTGTTTTGGTTTGTGAACTTTGCCTTGGAAGCAGAACATGTTTCGCTTCCTGTTGAGTGTGTTCCATTTGTAAATCGAGTCCCCCACTGCTATGGGAAAGCACGCCTTGGTTTAAGAATGCTTTGGTTTAAGAACGGACTTCCGGAACGGATTAAGTTCGTAAACCAAGGTACCACTGTAGTTAAATGCTTGCTCCTACAATGCTAAAAGGACTAACTCTTCAACACACTGACACTCGGCACATGGAGCTGATAGTTTTAGCAAGAAGAATATACGAAGGATATTGAAACTGGCAAGGGCATCAAGAAAAGCAAAGAGATACGTGGGCTTTTGGGGGATTATTTTAAGTAAAGGAATGAGGTATGGAATGTGTTAACAATATGCAGAAATGGCAGGAGAATGTAGCCTTAATCCCCCTCCTTTGATTTTTCATTTAAATTTAAAATCAAGGAAGTGAACAGCAACATTAAGGGAACTGGAAAAGGGGGAGAAATTCCTGTAACACTGGGGAAAAAATATGAAAAATTAAAAAGGTATAGTAAAACAAAGGCCGAGTAGCAAGATGATATTAATCATTATTGCAAAGGTCAATCTGTTGAGTTGTTACATTCCAGGAGAGTTCTTGATCCAATATGAGCCTGAGGCTCTCACACGGACGTCTTTCTCGGGGGGAGGGGAGTAATGAGTGAGTGAACTGGGTTATACCAGTTATTTGAAAGCAATATCTCCCTGCCCACTCTTGTCAGAGAACAGAGGTTCTCAATCCGGTGGCCAAGGAGACAGTGTGTTCAAATAAAGGCAAGAGAGGCAGTTCGCTCATCATTTTCTCCTCAAAGTGAGGCAGGCACACAAATATGTCTAAGACTTTTATCAGTCCTAGAATTTTTCCTGGAATAAAGCAGCTCCACAGGTCCAATTTATTTCACATGACAACTAAACACGCCAAATCTGTTTACCTGGTGCAAAGAAAACCAGGTATAAAATAAGTCCCACGAGCGCTGTCCAAGAATATGGTGTAGGGCAGAAGTTATATGCCCAATATGTCTCTTCAGTTTTGAGTCTGGTCTCATTTGAACATCTGCAAGATAGCCAGCATATAAAACAAAGGTTTAAAGGTAAAACCGACATCTATAAAAGCAAAGAGCAAAACAAAGGCTTAAGGATAAAGTGAGCGTCTACAAGGAAAGAATAAGAATCATTAAGTTATAGCAGGCAGACTCAGACCAGAGAAACATCGTACCTATGGGCTAAGAGCAGATTGCATGCAGGCAAAGTCTCTAGGAGACCGTTCCATAATACCGCAGGCAGCTTATTCCATTGCTGAATTATTCTTATAGACAGAAACTTGACAAAAATTGGTGCCCTGTGTATTTCAGAAGTGTGGCTTATTTTCCTGCCTCAGAGGATAAGGTGGACAAATTTTGCTGCTCTTCTGATCTCCAGAAGGGTAGCTGTGTCAGTCTCCCACAGCACCCCCTCCCAAAAAAACCCCCACCCATAACAAAATAAGTCTCGTGGTACCTAAAAAGCTAATAAATAATTTTATTCATTTGTTTTACTTAGGAACAGTTGCTCATGAAACACCCCGAAGCCATTACAATAAAAACATAGCCATAAAAATATACAGAAAACCGGTTTCGGATCAGGACAGATACAGAACAGGGTGGGGTAAATATCTCCACTTAAAAGGCTTGTTGAAATAAGGAGGTCTTCAACAGCTGCTGAAAAGAAAACAGAGATGATATTTGTGTGATATGTTATGGGATGGAGTTTTTAAGGGTAGGTGCTGTCACATTAAAGGCACGATTCCTACACCATACGGAATGAACCTCCTGATGAGATGGTATCTGCCGGAGGGCCTCTCAGGTATACAAAAGATGAGGTGGTATTTTTGATATCCTGTTCCCAAGTTGTACAGGGCATTGTTCAGGGAAGTTTTTAATGTGTGACATTTTAGTGTATTTTTTGACTTTGTTGGAAGCTGCCCAGAGTGGTGGGGAAACCCAGCCAGATGGGTGGGGTACAAATAAATTATTATTATTATTATTATTATTATTATTATTAGAACCAGCATCTTGAACTGAGCTCAGTAACGAACTGGTGGCACTGAGCAGTCAAGCCCACTTGCCCACAAAAGCTTATGCTGTATAATTAATTTGTTAGATGCCTCAAGACTCTTGTTGTTTTGCTGCTCTTCCGAGATTCTTTTAAAGCTCAGAACTGCCTCGAACCTTTTCTGCAGGCGAAACACACACTGTTCCTTTAGGACCCTGGAGTAAGATCCTACACACAGTTGTGGAAGGGTTTCCCCACGCTACAGAAGGCATAAGTGCCCAGAAGGCAGAATGCCATGATCATCAAGTTTCTCACATGGGGAAAGAATAACAACATTTCTGAAGCACGTAAAAACCAGAATGCTGTAGAATGTAAAAAATTAACCGAATTCTGACTGCAAGTGTGCAGTCAAAATAAATAGGCCGCATTTCCTTTGTTCAGAGACTACCAACAGCAGCAGCTGCCAGCTGGTAAGTACTTGCCTAGGTAGTTCTCCTTCACGCATGGCTGTTCCTATTTCTCTATGCAACTGCATATGCAGATCCATTATCACATGGAGGGGGGGGGTGAGAATTGGGATTGGGAAATGGTTTCTCCTAGAAGCTCAACCAGTTTTTTGATTTGGGGAACCTGTCTATGATCAGATTTGAAAGCCACAGGGAGAGAGCATGCTTTGAACGCAAGCAGGTGTCCAATACAAATCCTAAACTGCTCCCCTTCTCAGTCTAGTTTTCCTCCATCAGTTTGGCTTTAATTTTTGACTGCTTTGTCTGTCTTTGGTACTTTTCATACCATTAGCCACCTTGAACTTGAAAATGTTTAAATCTGGCAGTCCCTTATAGAAAATAAAGAAATCAAATCTGAAGTAGGCTTAGACACATATTGTAAAGATCGTATCAGCTGCAACCACAATCTCTTCTTTCACGTTTTGTATGAAGTGTGACGGCTGACTCCAGTAACCATGAGAGCCTTTGTGATAAGCCTTACATGGTAAAATAGTTATATATCCGCCCATTATTGCTAGTAATTAAGGGTGATGGAGGCAATTTTTGTCTTTGCGTTGAAGAGCAGCACTACGCACATGCGCTGTGGGTTTCTCCCCTACTAAACAAGTGGATTCAACACATCTCTAATTCTTTCTCTCTGACCCACCTTGTATGGCCAGATTCTTGCATTTACGTCAGTTAAAATTACGGACAATAGGGTAACAGCTTCACATCCCATCAGCTCCTTTTAGTATTGCCGTTAGTATTTTTTGAGCAGGTGCACAGTGATGAATAGTGGCTGATTATCCATGTTTGAAGTGTCTTGAAGCAAACAATACTGTAATTGGCTTAGTAGATTCCTTTCAGGCAGCACTGCAGCTGCCCACTAAAGTGAAGTCCAATGTTTTCTTAGGAACGCAGTAAATAAAGATGCTAGCCGGTTTGTCATCTTGTATCCCGGTTAGGCGGTATGAAGCTGTCTGCTCAGTAGCTTACATTTGTAATTACCAAAACGCCCATCCTTAAAACTGGCAGAATATGCAAAGCAAGAACACATGAATGTCTTGAGGTCTCATAAGGCAGGGGTTGGCAAGGTTTACCTCGCCTGGGCCGGTTCACTCCAGCAGAGATCCCTCCATGGGCTGGATCGCGCACGTGCGGCCGCGATTTCCGGCGTCTGCACAGATGCAATTTCCAGCACCGTGGAAGTGAGTCCCCGCTCTGTGCCGGTTTAGCGCAGAGCACGGGGATTCGCCAAGCAGGCAGCTCGTTTCGGGGGCGGCTTGGTGGCCGGTTAAATGACCCCCGTGGGCCGCTTGTGGCCCATGGGCCTTAGGTTGCCTACCCCATCATAAGGGATGCAGTGCATCTCTATATGCTCTGCATTTGGGAGCCACACTGCATTTTCTTTGAAATCTTTACTGCAGGAACAAGGCTGGAGAGCAGTCTTCTGCCTTTAACACACTAGAGATCCTAGGAACTGGGAGAATCAGCAGGGTTTGGCCGTGTCCCAGACTGCAAGTCAAGAATCAAGCCTCCCCTGTCTACGTAGCCTCACCTCTCTATCTGGGGACCTGATTCTTAGGCATGTTAAAGGATGGTGAAACTCTACAAATTGGTTTCCATATACACAGGCATGCAGAGACTTATAACCCTGGGCAGAAATAACTTCCATCTTCACACGTATAGCACTCAGGATGTTCTCCATTTACATCTTCATCTGAAGATAGCAGGCGTCTTCCTGTGGACAACTTGTAGCCTTGCAACTTCTATCAGCCCCAGTCAGCATGGTCAATGGTCAGTGATTATGTCAGTTGTAGGCAAATAATGTCCGGGAGGGCCAAAAAATTCTCCTGCCCTGACTTAGGAGAAGTGCAGATTAAGTGAGGATTTCTAGCTGAGCTGCAGGGCAGGAGTGAATGTGAAGATGAGAGACCTATTCACTCAACTGGAGAACTTCAAAATACTGCATGGAAGGCAGCAGGAAATGAAGCTCCTTACTCATTCCTCCCAACCTTGCTGGAAACACCAAAAATCCTCTTTCCTTCGTCACTCCATTAATGGCTACAGTGCCCTGAAACACAAACGAGGATGACAAACGAGACACGGACCTGAGAGATTCATGATAGGCTCTCATGCCTCTAATTTCTTTTAAAAGCAAATAACTGAACATGCTATTTATACTGTTAGGAAAGCTTAGCCTTCACTCTCCCAATGTGCACGAGGTGGTATTTCTTGGAAAGAAGGGTGAATGGGCAAAGATGCTCAGTTATTCTACCAGATAGGAAGAAAATAGGGCACATAAATGGAATTACAACTTCTCACCTCATTTACGGGTTCCTTTCTTCACCAGCCTCCGATACTTGTGCGTATTGCAGCAGGTGGTTTAGGCCAAATTAGATTAGATGGTGGTGATCTGCTGGTAGTAGTAATTATTTCCTATTTTTCTAAATAAAAAAAACTGTCATGGGAGCCCTGTACCTTATTATATGAGACAAAGATGGATACCCTGTTGGATCAATCCATCAACCTCTGATGGATTATTTAGATGATGTCACACTGCGTATGTCCAAAGAACAGCTCCCACAAAAAACGTCCCTGCGTAGTCAAAGCAATCTCAGCCTTTTGCTGCTTCTTGAGACCTTCAGCATTCCCCTGAGTTTGGCTCTTACTTCCATTCTTCCAGCTGAGTCAGGGCTGATGGGATTCAAAGCCTTTCCTTCAGCAACTGAAAAGCCATGGCAGCCCAGGGCCAAAGGTGCTATCTTCCCTTAGCTCAAACTGGAGTCAGGTGTTCCCTGGATGATACATTTTCCAATTGCTTTGTTGACTTTGGTTCCACCAACTCCCCACTTTCCTTGTCACACAGGATCAGAAAGCCAAGACGCCTGGCAGCTTGTTTTCCCAACTGTCAGATTTAATTAGCCTCTCCAATTCCCATAGCTTCTTTAGCCATTCCCAGAGCTTGTTGCTTCTGAGCATGCTCATTAGTGTTGGCAAGTTGAGAGCTCCAGGAATTCTTCTCCATCTGCCTCAGACCTATTTTTTCAGCAAACCCCTGGAGAGGTATAAACAGAATGCCAGCCGGTTTTAAATCAGCTTTGTTGCTATTGCAAAAGCAAGCAGGAATCCCAAGGAGCCCAAGGGATGCATTATTAAAGGGCTAGTGCAGTCACTTTCCAGAATAGCTGTTCAAAGTAATCATGGGGAGGTAGAGGAGAGAGGCAGACACTCTTCAACTTGCTCTTCACTGACAGGGAACATGGCATACCCACAAAATGTTTTCTAAATATGAGGTACAGTGGTACCTCGCAAGACGAATGCCTCGCAAGACAAAAAACCCGCTAGACGAAAGGGTTTTTTGTTTTTTGAGCTGCTTCGCAAGACGATTTTCCCTATGGGCTTCCTTTGCAAGACGGAAACGTCTTGCAAGTTTGTTTCCTTTTTCTTAAAACCGTTAATACAGTTGCGATGACTTCGAGGAGCAACTCATAGAACGCGGTGTGGTAGCCTTTTTTGAGGTTTTTAAAGACTTTGGTGATTTTTGAAGCTTTTCCAAAACTTTCCCGACACCGTGCTTCGCAAGACGAAAAAAATCGCAAGACGACAAAACTCGCGGAACGAATTAATTTCGTCTTGCGAGGCACCACTGTATAGGAGCAAGCTTGGCATGGCGAGAAAGCAGCATATATATCTGATGTGTACAGAATCAAATAATTTTAAGTTGGAAGGATCATCTAGTTGAACCCACTGCGATGCAAGAATCCTGCCCACAGCTATCCCTGGGTGGGCTTGAAACACCAACCTTCTGGTTAACAGCCAGCCACAACGACCCTTTGCACCACCTGAGATGCCAGGTACTAGTTCAACTTCATGTTCAGAATAGGCAGAGCTCTAAACTTGTAACTATAGCCAAAGTCTAGCAAATATGTGCCTTTTGGGACGGCATCTTCAACACAGAACACAGGAAAAGATCCAGGCCACTGATGAAGGTTGAAGCTGAAATGACACATTACACATGTGTTCCATAGGAAATCAAGTCACATCATTGGTCTACCTGGGACTTTTTGTATGCAAAACAGTTCCTCTACCACTGTGTAACAGCCTTTCCATTATTATTTCCAGCAATATTCTTGTTTTTCAAATGTAAGACATGGCCTTGTTGTTGTTGTTTAGTCGTTTCCGACTCTTCGTGACCCCATGGACCAGAGCACGGCAGGCACTCCTGTCTTCCACTGCCTCCTGCAGTTTGGTCAAACTCATGCTGGTAGCTTCCAGAACACTGTCCAACCATCTCGCCCTGTGTCGTCCCCTTCTCCTTGTGCCCTCCATCTTTCCCAACACCAGGGTCTTTTCCAGGGAGTCTTCTCTTCTCATGAGGTGGCCAAAGTATTGGAGCCTCAGCTTCAGGATCTGTCCTTCCAGTGAGCAATCAGGGCTGATTTCCTTCAGAATGGATCAGTTTGATCTTCTTGTAGTCCATGGGACTTTCAAGAGTCTCCTCCAGCACCATAAATCAAAAGCATCAATTCTTCGGCAATCAGCCTTTTTTATGGTCCAGCTCTCACTTCCATACATCACTACTGGGAAAACCATAGCTTTAACTATACGGACCTTTGTCAACAAGGTGATGTCTCTGCTTTTTAAGATGCTGTCTGGTCTTACCAAGCTGCTTTAAGTGGAGGAAGTATGGTTTGGGAGATGCTGCTCAGACCTTTCTCACATGGTCATTTATTTCCAGCTCAGAATCACTATGCCTTTGGGAACTAGAGGACAGGGGGAATAGCTGTGGTCCCTGTCTCTTCACCCATCACCTACCCTATATAAAAAGCAGTTTTGGAAGGAGTATTTTGAGCATTAAGCAGCCATTAGCCAGGAACACTTCCTCCACTAGGTCACAGCCTGATCAAGGTGATTTGGATGGAGACAACAGTGAATTATGTGAAAAGTGTATTCTGAGCACAACATCACCACATGCAAACAAAACAGAGAGCACACTCACAATTCTGCTGCTATGGAAGTACTGTAAAAGTGTGGTTATTTTGGCCTCTTTGCTTAGATGCCCTAACCCGACACTGCATGTGTTGCCACAACATCATGAGTTTTATTTAGTTTTTGCGTATATAAATTATTTAGACACTCTTCCAACAATTAACTCAGATTAATGGAAATGCAAACATAAAAGGAGAAAAATTATGGCAAAATAATTTGCAGAAAAATTATATGAGTCAGGGCTAAAGAGTTGTAAACAAGAACATGCCATGATTTATGTGGACTATAAAATAATAAGGCTAGATAACAACATTTCCCTCAAAATTACTGAGAAAGTGGAAGCATAGCAGCCTTGTAGTTAAAACAGATTTATGCATATTGATCATCTTGTACTTTCCACAGACATTATGCAAAGGGTGAGTGTGTATGTGTAACTGCCACAATAACTTAATAAATATAGCACAATATATATTCTTTATACTTCAGAATATCTCCAGTGATGTTTAACTGTTCCATTCCCAGCTGTGCTTCTAATCAATAAGAAAAGCCTTACGAAGAAAACCTCCCATTGGCGCCAATTAGAGTCACTCTCTTTTTTAAGGAGTTAATTGTGTGTGATTTTTGTCAAAAATATAGCTAAACTTTTGCCCCTTATACCATGTGTTCCCAATGACAACTGGAGCCCTCTGCAGCTAGTATTCATTAAAAAGGAAATCCCCTGATGTGGTTGCTAACCAAACAACTAAAGTAACATCTAACTTGATCCTAAGCAGGACCCTGGGAGCATGATAAAATTATTAGTATGCCGAGTAGCTACAGACACATTCTACTCTGTTTTGTACAGCACAGAACTCTGGGCTGCCTAACAGAATTGGCTGAGGACAGATGAGATTCAGGAGAGACAAAAGAAAGTAATTCCTCAAAGCACATATGAAATCCCCCACCAAACAGTGTGGCGACAACCATTAATTTAGACTGCTTTCGGCTAAGCACAAACTACTTTGCAGAGATGTGCAAAAGTAGTCCCCTTTTGAATCCCTCCCCCATGTTCACCAATTTATTGGGTGTCATTACTATTCTTTGGGATGCGGGTGGCGCTTTGGGTTAAACCACAGAGCCTAGGACTTGCCGATCAGAAGGTCGGCGGTTCAAATCCGCGTGACGGGGTGAGCTCCCGTTGCTCGGTCCCTGCTCCTGCCAACCTAGCAGTTCGAAAGCACGTCAAAGTGCAAGTAGATAAATAGGTACCGCTCCGGTGGGAGGGTAAACGGCATTTCTGTGCACTGCTCTGGTTCTCCAGAAGCAGCTTAGTCATGCTGGCCACATGACCCGGAAGCTGTACGCTGGCTCCCTCGGCCAATAAAGTGAGATGAGCGCCGCAACCCCAGAGTCGGTCACTACTGGACCTAATGGTCAAGGGTCCCTTTACCTTTACTATTCTTGCTTTTAAGAACCAATGCTCATGCTGTCCTTAGCTTTCAATACAGTCAAACCTCGGTTGTTAAACGTAATCCATTCCGGAAGACCGTTTGACAACCGAGGCGCAGCTTCTGATTTGTTGCAAGAGCTTCTTGCACTCAAGCAGAAGCTGTGTTGGATGTTCAGGTTCCGAAAAAGGTTCGAAAACCGGAGCATTTACTTTCAGGTTTTCGGCATTCGGGACCCAAAATGTTCGGCAACGGAGCCGTTTGAGAACCGAAGTTTGACTGTAGTGTATGCATTCCTAAACAGTTAGTGCAAGACCATGTGTCTAGTACAATAATGATAAACTCTTTCCAGGGTCAGATGTGAATCATTTGGTAGCAACAGAAGGAGAGGGCTACTGTCCTTGTGTCCTGTTTGTGGGTTCCCCATAGGCATCTGACAACTATGGGAGCAGGATGTTGGACTAGATAGGAAGGCCTCTTCGTATCTTCTCTTGTGACTTATCCAGGAAGAAGCAGCAACAAGTGCCAGACCAACAGCAGATTAAAAATATGGCACTGAGCGTTATTGAAAGGAGGAATACTGCTATCATGTTTTTTGAAGTTTTCTCCTCACAGCACTTTTAAGCTCACAAAATTAAGAGAGAGGAATATTTAGGGCACAGTCCTTTTCTGCTTTTAAAATAGATTAAAATTGTGAGGGATAATTATGTCAATACCCTGCCTCTGATTACCAGCTGTCCACTTCTTGAAACAATGACAACTAGATGGATCTTAGTCTGACTCAGAATGGCAATACTTAGATTCTCAACTATATGAGCAGGAAGTCTGAGAACATGGGTGTTGTTTCTGTGTGTGAACCAAAGTCATTGAGACTTAATAGTACAAGTATTCAGCTTACACATTATGCTGCTCATGTATATTTCATCAAGGGCTCTATTCTTTCATTATGAACAGGAACTCATTTTTAAGTTTAGCAGCTCTAGAAAGTGGGCCAGTAAGCTATTAAATGCACATAAGTAACCAGCTGCAAAAGGAAAGTATGTTGTTACTTTTGTGTGTCTCGAAGAACCCAAAGGCACACCTAATCCTGTTCACAGTGGCCAACCTACTTCCCACAGGCATTACTGTGACAGATGAGCAGAGCCAAACTATAGCTAATGGTTTACTGTGAGCACACAGATGGCTCTTGCTTCACTGCTCCCCCAGCAGTAGCAAAAATCACAATCCCTGGCTTAGTATTACATCCAAACCGAGGATCGTGGTTTGCCGTGTTCCAAAAAACCCAACCATGTTCAGACAAGGTTTGCTCTTGACTAACCGAGTATGGTTGGTTTGTAGAGAAACAAACTATGACTCCCAGGTTAGATGCAGAAATAAGGCAGGGATCATTGTTTGCTCCAGGGGTAGGGGAACATCCACAAAATTCTATGGTTTACCATGATGTGCAGCTGGGCCACTGTAATCCTGAATTTCAGTAATCCTGAATTTCACCACTAAATGTGCGCTGTCTGTCCTCAGCACAGCACAGGGAAAAGCACAGCTGCATGAACAGGGAAGACTGTTTGCTTAACTCTCTCCAGCTTTCATACAATTTATTATGACACTAAGCAAGTGACTAGGCAACTGAACTGCTGTTGAGGGCACAGTGGTGTCATTTTAATCAGTTTCGCCCAAACAAGGCATTTGCTACTGTATACAAACCAGAAAGTTCGTCTAGAGCCGAAACACCAGGAGCTGTGCTCTGCAGACTTCAGAATTTTTATCACCAATCATCCTGACACCAATGGAGAAAATGCTCATGAACATCTAACACCCCAGAAGGTCACAGTGTGGCCAAAGACACTAAGCGAGGTGGACATTAAATATATTGTCTGCATTCTGAACACATCCACCCTCCTGTTCTTATAAAGGTTTGTAACTCCTCCACTTTTCAATTGAGAAGGGTACCCTTGGACACATTGCAACCACCCAGCGATATACTTAGCAAACTGGTCCTTAAGTGGATCAAAATCAGAGAATAGAAAACAAGCTATTCAGTAGTGAATAACACCTCCCAAGAATACTGCAATGATTAATTAGGTTGCCAAGAAGCTTTTCGCATTCGCCCAGGTTTAATGAGACTTAAAGCTAAAGTGTTTCTAATGTCCTGACGTAAGCTTGTTCTCCAATGCCATCAATTTCAAACATAACTTTGATTTTAGTCCTTACAAAGTAAACCAAGTTGGGTTTTCTTTTCAATTTGTTGTCTTCTTCTTCTTCTTCTTCTTCTTCTTCTTCTTCTTCTTCTTCTTCTTCCAACGTGATATTCCCTTTTCCTTATGTTACAAGGCTCGCACTTCATTGGATTGCAAGAAAGCAACTTTTGCATGCAAGCAAGAGTATTTAGTTGGTCTTTTATGCTCTCACCATTGTGAAAGGTCTTCTTAACAGAAAGAAGTGAACAGCGCATAGCCTTGCTTTAATGTCCTATTATTCTAAACGCTATTTCAGTCATTAGCCATCATTAAGTACAATTATAACAGCTGTAATCAACAGCACAAGAATAGAAGAGCACGGAGACATGTTTGTCAGAAGAACAATGATTAGATTAATCACACTTGACGTTGATTTTTGTCTTGAAATATTTCAACTGTTTTAGAGTCGGAAGGTGAATTGTGAAGCTTCCAGATGACAGAACTAGGTTCTTCCCACATGAATGAACTAACAGCATGATTGTGTTCTAATCCTGAATGATACTTTCAAAAGGTAGTGCAATTCATTGGTGCAGCTTTGAGTACTAAATATAAATTTCATGCATTCTTATAGCACATTATACAAATACCATTTGCTAACCTGACTCACCTATACATTATTAAACTAGCCAGCCTTAACATATTTCACAACTGCATTGAAGTTATGTTACCAATACAATTAGTAAATCCAATCTTAAAAAATTACCCTTTCATTAAAGTTTATCTATTTAATCTATTAAATAAATTATTTAATAGATTATTTAATCTATCTCAGGAAAATTAGACTTATGAAAATGACCAAAAACATCTCAACTTTTTGGAATGGTTACAATTCTTCAATCTCTTTGTCTTTTGAGGAAAGGGGGGAAAAGGAGTGGAAGACTAAAGAGAATACCGTTCTGCATTGGGGTGGGGAGGTTAGGTTGTTATGATGCCTAAGACCTTTCTAATGCCTGGAGCCAGCAAGGGTTAAAACCTAATGGAGGATCCCATTGGCTGTACTGGTCACTAGTTTAAGAAAAAAAGTTGCACTGTGCCAGAGAGCAAATGGGTGGGCCCTTTCCCTCACTTGGCTGGTAGTGAAAAAGACAAAAGTGTGGTGTGTGTTTCAGCTGGACTGGAAGCAGGCTGCAGGCAGGAGCCTGAGAGTGAGAGCCATGCTTGATTTCTGCTTGAATCAAAGACTGTGGCTATGGGAGAAGCAAGACCTTCTGCAGTGTTAATGCTGCGAGCTCCTCCATCATAGGCTCAGGTTGCATTTATGTGTAAATAAACCATATATCAGGGGACGCGGGTGGCGCTGTGGGTAAAAGCCTCAGCGCCTAGGGCTTGCCGATCGAAAGGTCGGCGGTTCGAATCCCCACAGCGGGGTGCGCTCCCGTTGCTCGGTCCCAACTCCTGCCAACCTAGCAGTTCGAAAGCACCCCCAGGTGCAAGTAGATAAATAAATAGGTACCGCTTTATAGCGGGAAGGTAAACGGCGTTTCCGTGTGCGGCTCTGGCTCGCCAGATGCAGCTTTGTCACGCTGGCCACGTGACCCGGAAGTGTCTCCGGACAGCGCTGGCCCCCGGCCTCTTGAGTGAGATGGGCGCACAACCCTAAAGTCTGTCAAGACTGGCCCATACGGGCAGGGGTACCTTTACCTTTACCTTTAAACCATATATCATTAAGACACCACAGTCTCCGCTGTCCCTCATGCCAAGGAAACCGAACCCTGGAATCTTGAACCGCTCAGAGATTGGGATGGCATGCAACAATACATATTGAGAGGGGCCATATTCTAAAATCCCCCTAAAACTGAGAGGTATTATACATTGCTGCAATTGATGTAAGACTGAACTTCTACTGGCACCAAATTAGGAACTTTTATAAACACTGATGTGGACATATTTAAAAAAAGCACTAATGGTGTGAAAAGAGCGTGACACTCATTAACAAACAGCCCATTACTTCTGACAACTGTGACTAGATTTGTATGAACCCAAGTGATAATTCCACCTTCTCAAGCACAGTTTAAGTCAGTCATTCTGACAGCTATGCAGTTTGATGCACCGCATGAAAATACTAAAAAGGAGTGAAATTTCAGCAGGTCAATGGGACACGGATGTCACAAAATAGTGTGTAATCTTTCACATTGTTATGAGTTGGTATTTGCTTTTCAAGAGGTATCTGAATGAAAAGGTGTGTGGGGGGGGGTGTTAACCATAAATCACAAGTTTTGGGTTGGTGGGACATATTAAAAGAGCATGAAGGGATATGGCACATTAGAAGGTAGCATCAGAGATGGCTACTTTGTGAACGCACACACTGGCTGCCTTTTGGCTCATTGAAATTCGGTGAGTAGCATGTTCTTGAATTCACCACTATCTATTTCCTTCAGCCTTTTTCCCTACTATCACTTTCTATGCCCCTCTTCCTGGGAATAAAAAAAGGGAATAAAATGGCTCACAAACAACAGTCTGTACAACAGAAAACTCTTTAAAAGTATTTTGTTCGGTTTATACGACAGAAGGAAATGGGCTCACCTCTGAATTTCTGCAAAAGAGCATTTAAGGGTGTTCAGAATTTGCAAGGATTACTTGTTGACAGGAAGTCACCAATTACAAACCCAGTTAACCATACTGGAGTCAAATAGGATACTTCCCTTATATAGTTTCCAAATTCAGAATGAGTTTCTAGAGTTAGAAACTGGACTCAAGGACAGAGATTGTTTAAATTCCTTGCCAGCCACCCCCATATTAACTGGAAGTGGGGTAGCCAATAGCACAACGTATTTTAGAAAATTTTACCAGACACAGAAATATATTCTGGTAGATACCAGCCAAAGTAGTGAAATACGTCATCCTGAATTATGTTTCAGTTAAACTTGTCTCAAAGTATCATTACTGTCACTTCTTTGTCAAACAATAATGGGCTTCTGAGTAACTAAAGCGATTGATTAGTACAGTTACTCTGTTGCCATAGGAGCTAATGGCTGGGCATCCTTCTAGATGGGGGCATGTCTTTCTTCTCCCTCTTCTGACTGGATGTGATGTCATGGAAATGTCATGGAGTGCAAGTGAACAAAAGGGCCTGGAAAACTTGAAACTGGGCTGGACAGATGCAGAGGCTTGGCTTGCTCTCCAGGAGAAAATAAAGCTATGGGTTTGGTACCCCCACCCCCAAAAACACCAAATAGGAGAACGCAATCTGTTTGAGTGATACAGATTGTGAGCCTTCCATCTAATGCTAAGCCTGAACATATGTGTAAAATAAAGCTTTGATCACAGAAAACCCTACCAGTCTCCAGAAACCAAAAACCAAGGCAATTGCCGGAACCCCTGAAAGCTGCTCAGAGATCAGGGTGCATGGTGCAATATTTACTGTTGCAACATTGTGTCACCTTTAATTATTTGTGCTTCCTGCCACCTCATCAATTTGATGTGCACTAAGTCCCTCCACTGCCAGAGTCAGCATTGGGTCTTGGCACAAGGGTTATTAAGGTTTGTTTTTGTCTTTGCCATTGATGTTCAAAAAGAAAGTGTGATGTGACCTTTAAGTCAGCACTCACAAACGATTCCATCCTACAGCGTTTTTATTTTCCGAGAAAGGGGGGAAATGGAAGCAAAATGAGAGGGTTTTTGACAAGAGGAAACCTCTGGTGCACATTATTATTATAATGACAAAATACCAGTTTGAGGACAAGTGTAACAGAGGCACTTCTTATAAAAGGATATTAAGGTCCTTTTAATATGAAATTAAGCAACACAAAAGCAACGTACCTGCCCCAGGCTGCTTCCATTGTAGACTTCCTATCGACAGGGACACAGGAGGACTCCACAACACTTGACTTGTTTAGTTTGTAGCAAAAGCCACAAATTGGATCCAGCATGCACCCATTACAGTAACTGAAAGAAATGAAAAATCACAAGAATAAGCCCAACCTTTTCACAGCAAAACATCAATTAGCCATTGGAAGCAATCAGACTGGTCCATAGGGCAAGTTTGTACCTTGGATATTAACAACTTTTGGTAACTCTTGCTAACATTAAAACTGAGAAAGTTTTGCTGCACAGAGAACATCTGCACAATTGCTGAAAATAAAAGGTAAATAAGCTGAACACACAGAATAAAATCCCGTCAAAATTAAGTAGTACAGATTTTCCCATGGTTTTAATTACATAATTAAGCATGCTGAAAGCTTCCCCTTGAAACAGAAGCAGACGGATAGGGGAAACATCAGCTGGATCATGAATATTGTTGCTAAATTCTGATGAA
The DNA here is from genome assembly GCF_964188315.1 of Podarcis muralis. Taxonomy (NCBI): domain Eukaryota; kingdom Metazoa; phylum Chordata; class Lepidosauria; order Squamata; family Lacertidae; genus Podarcis; species Podarcis muralis. Next base: position 8,888,985 of record NC_135664.1, on the reverse strand, counting down.
GCTGGACTAGCAATATAAATCATGCTAATGATCTAAGTTTAATGGTTTGTCTCCAACTTGTGTTTTGCTTGGAAAGTGTACATCAGCACACTGCTTGTTCACGTTAATAGTTCATTTTTAACTATGGTTTAAACTAGTGGTGGCGAACCTCTGGAATTTTGAGTGAACCACAACCATCTTTCCTGTGCCTGATATCATATGACATCAAGCAATTGACAGATGGGTGTCCCCATACAGCTGTTATAAAGTGGTCTGAGGGGGGCTGGCCAATTCTGGATCTGGAGAGACAGAAAAGCCCAATTTGATGGATAAGTCATCATTGGACAGCGGTGAAATTTTCCTCTCAATAAGTAGACAGATAAGGAAAATATCCCTACAATTACCAATTGCAGACAGGAAGGAATTAAGGCACTATTGCATTGGAAATTAAGTTTTAGCAATGATAATTAAGGCAGGGTTGATCATCAGTCAAAATAGCATATATTTTGTGTGTTTGTGCACATCTCTACGCCCTCACACACTCTTATATACATCCCTAACTTCAGATGAACAATAAAACCAAACACGCATCTTACACCAAACAGCAACAAAATTTACTAGTTTTTACATAGATCTGACAAAAATAAACTTCAAAGCTACTAACCAATTGAGTATGCTTACTACTTTTCAGAAAGGGATAGATTCCAAGTACTGTTAGCAATTGTGACTTTTCTGTCCCTATTTATTTGAGGGTTTGAGTCTGTAAAAAGGTGAGGGCTGTTCTTTGCAAGTGCGTGTAATATGCAGTCATCCAGTATCAGTGGTGGAAATGACATTACCACCACATGGAGACCAGCTCCTTTTCTTTCACCTTGTTTTTGGTTATTATCCATAAATTACGTGCAAGATTAACAGCTGAGCCAGATGGAAAAAAATAAGCAGATTAATATTTAAACGGACCTCATCCCTTGAAATAAACTGTGCACAACTGATTATAAGCCACTAAAAAGGAACAGTTTAATATTACAATTTTAAAGTATATCTTTTAAAACCAAAGGCAATGGTGGCATTATACTCCACTATAAAGTGTCAGGAGCTCATCCTACACTCGAGTAGGACCCTAGTAGAGACACACACCTGACTGGCATGTTCCCTCCCTCCTGGTCGATCGTTCAGGAGTTTCAAAAGCTTTCTTCCGCCCGAAAATCACAGTGACTGATGCCAACAGACATTGGCACACTTAGGGATCTGCAGCTTGCGTAACTGACCTCAGCAACTCAGCATTTTGGCTAATCTACTTTATTTACATATAAACACACACGGAGCACTGCAACATGGCTCCCTCTCTCTCTAGCATCAGACAACAAAGAGAAAAAGGACAATAGTCCCACTTCACGGAACACAGTAACACAAACATCCTGTCTCCATCACTTCCCACTTTGTGGAGTCAAAACATACACCGTCATGTGACAGACAACAATCCTATGACTGCAATCACGGAGCAGGAATTCTAACATAAAGGACATATGACGTATTGCTGGTATGTCCAGTTATTGTCCACGTGTTCAGTAAGTTTACCCATATAAATACGTTATTGGGAAAACAATGTTAGTAGGAGGAATCTAGTGGAATATATTGCTCAGCTTTCACAAGAGGTGCCAGTTGTGGCCCAGTGCAGTTCACTGCTGGGCCAGGGAAGCCTTCCATGCCCTGCACATCTGGCAGAGGACGTCACTTCTTCCTACCTGAGACTTCCTTAGGAACTCAAATGTGAAATTGTTCATCTTTTGACAAAGATGTGTAACTTCTTACATATTTCTGTACTGGATGATCAGAAGGTAGCCAATGTAAAATCAACATTGAAAAAACGGTTCAAAGGAAACAGGAAAATTATAGGCCTGTTGAACTACTGTCTATCCATGGTAAATTGATAGAAAGCATTATTAAGCATATGGAAAAACAAAGTACAGAGCCAATGGGAAGCGCTTCCTCAATGAGGAATCCTGCCTCATCAACCTTTTAGAACAGGCATAGGCAAACTCCGGCCCTCCAGTTGTTTGGGACTACAGTTCCCATCATCCCTGACCACTGGTCTTGTTAGCTAGGGATGATGGGAATTGTAGTCCCAAACATCTAGAGGGCCGGAGTTTGCCTATGCCTGTTTTAGAGGTTCAGGTCAACAAACACATTAAGACACTGAATACTTGGACTTCCAAAAGGCTTTTGACAAAACCCATCACCAAAAGCTCTTAGGAGTCACTGAATATGAAGAAGATTGGTTCTCTAATGGATTGTAAGTGTTTAAAGAACAGGAGGTTGAAAGGTAAGAATCAACAGACTATTACAGTGGAAAGAGGTAAGTATTCAGGTTCCACAAGGATCTGTATTGGCAGGGATGATATTTATTTTAGAAATAGCTGAAGCTTGAGGTGAGCAGGTAAGCACATATTTGTGTATGAGACAAACATGATTCAGGATGGTAAAAAAACCCAAGCAGACAAGATAACTCCAAAGGAACCTTTCCAAATTGGGAAAGCACAACAAAAGAGTAAAATATATGCAGGTATAAAATGATAAGCTCTGAAACTAGGATATTTTACCCTATCAGTATATATGCAAGCTGACAGTAACCAGTCAGGAAAAGGAGCATGGAATCACTGTGAATAACTCAATGAAAAATGTCAACTCATTATGTTTAATCAGTGAACATGGCAAATTTCCATGCTGGGAATTATTAGGAGAAGGACTGAATGATCATAAAAATAAAAATGGCCAATGTAATAATGTTCTTATGTAAATACATGATCTAGCCTCATATTGAATATTGTGTTAGGCAATACTGGAGAACCAAACACTGCAGAAAAAGGCAAGCAAAATTATCTAGGGGTTGGGAGCACTATCTATATGAGAAAAGGTTAAAAGGTTTGAAGCTTTTTACGTTAGAAAAAAAGACAAGAACCCAACAGAGAGGACGATAAGAGGTTTAATTATGTATGGTGTGGGGAGGGAAAGAATCTGTCCTCTTGTTCAATGACTGCAACTATTTCCTGAGTAAATGGTGGGGAGGGGTCTTGCCTTCAGGCTCTCTTGTTTTATTTTGTTCTTCTAAGGAGACCACGTAAAAATTGGGTAGTTTTATTGTGGCAAGTAGGAATCACAGCACAGATTTTATAGGGACCTATGAACAGGATGTGGGTGGCGCTGTGGTCTAAACCACTGAGCCTAGGGCTTGCCGATCAGAAGGTTGGTAGTTTGAATCCCCTCGATGGGGTGAGCTCCCGTTGCTCAGTCCCTGCTCCTGCCAACCTAGCAGTTCGAAAGCACATCAAAGTTCAAGTAGATAAATAGGTACCACTCTGGTGGGAAGGTAAACGGCGTTTCTGTGCGCTGCTCTGGTTTTGTCAGAAGCGGCTTAGTCCTGCTGGCCACATGACCCGGAAGCTGTACGCCGGCTCCCTCGGCCAGTAAAGCAAGATGAGCGCCGCAACCCCAGAGTCGTCCAAAACTGGACCTAACAGTCAGGGGTCCCTTTACCTTTACCTTACGAACAGGCCTTAGTTCAGGTGATGCTAAATACACAATCTTTTATCACAAAACTGGTCCTTTCAAAGAGTGCTTCCACACTGGGCACACACACTATGGAACAACCACACTTTTGTTCACTTACACTTACGAGACACTTGCCTGTTCAGTTTCTGCTCCCCTCCTCCCTAAGCTCAGGAAATCCAACTGTTTATAACTCAGTGCAGTAAACGCACAGTTTCCCAGGTGTACATTGGCTATGACACTGCTATTCTGTTCAGGTATGGCCTGTGTGCCTTGCTGCAGCCATTTCCTTCTTAATAGTCCTCCTATCTGCAGTGGAGGCCAGCATGATCAAGAATGCAGTAGCAGGGAGAGGCCATTTATACTAAGGTTACCAGACGTACCCGTTTCCCGGGGACAGTCCCTGGATTTACAAATCAGTCCCCATACAAAATCCATTGAAGTTGAAAAGTGTCCCCAGATTCATTGAAAAAAATCTGGTAACTTTAATTTATACACAAAAGATTTATATACAAAATCTTCCTTCCCCCATGACTAGGTACTGCTAGAACTACAGTGGTACCTCGGGTTACAGACGCTTCAAGTTACAGACACTTCAGGTTACAGACTCCGCTAACCCAGAAATAGTACCTCGGGTTAAGAACTTTGCTTCAGGATGAGAACAGAAATAAGTGCTCCGGCGGCGCGGCAGCAGCAGCAGGAGGCCCCATTAGCTAAAGTGGTGCTTCAGGTTAAGAACAGTTTCAGGTTAAGAACGGACCTCTGGAACGAATTAAGTACTTAACCCGAGGTACCACTGTACTCTGAAATGTTATGAAATGGCCCAAAGTAGCTGCCTCTCATTATATATAAAGCAAACAGACAACTGCTTAGTAAAATAACCAGTCACTACCTATATTATGGGACGCGGGTGGTGCTGTGGGTAAAACCTCAGCGCCTAGGACTTGCTGGTCGCATGGTCGGCGGTTCAAATCCCCGCGGTGGGGTGCACTCCCGTCGTGCGGTCCCAGCGCCTGCCAACCTAGCAGTTCGAAAGCACCCCCGGGTGCAAATAGATAAATAGGGACCGCTTACTAGCGGGAAGGTAAACGGCGTTTCCGTGTGCTGCGCTGGCTCACCAGATGCAGCTTGTCACGCTGGCCACGTGACCCGGAAGTGTCTCCGGACAGCGCTGGCCCCCGGCCTCTTGAGTGAGATGAGCGCACAACCCTAGAGTCTGGCAAGACTGGCCCTTACGGGCAGGGGTACCTTTACCTTTTTACCTATATTATACCATTTTATTTTAGGCAGCAGACTAACTCAGCATCAACCAAAAGCACAACGTTTAATTTAACTGTTTCTACACAATACTGCAACCTGCAAAAATAATTTACCTTACACCTAGTTGCTCATGTAAACAGAGTTGCATAAAAAGAAACACAACAAAAATTTCATCATACTTCCAGGAATCTGAATCAACCTGTCAAAGGGAAAGCTTTCAAAATACTTAAAAACCTCAATACAACTTATAATTAAGTTTCAAGAAGAGCAGAAGTGCTTCAGATTCAGAACATCTTGTATTCCTTGGTGTACGGCGTATTTATGGAAGTTTCGTTTCTCTTGACAAATGAGAGAGGGATTTCCTTGCAAAAGGCCAAGCTACAAGTAGCAGGTCCACCGCTTTAAAGCTGTCACACATTTCAATAAATGAGGATTTTCACCCAGCAACACACAGCAGGGAAGGAAGAGAAAAATATATTCCAACTATTGAGGTAATGTGAAGGAGATTGGACGTGTTGTCCAGTCAGCCACTTCCTGCAGCGATACAGACAGTGTGCTATGTTGCAAAGCACCCATTTTTGCTGGTGCCAGAGACAGGCCCTATGGCTAATTTTCTGTACCCCAATGCAGCACAATTAGATCTGTCAAAATGGGAATAAAATACATATTTCTATTCTTGTAATGTACTTCAGAGACAGGCTAGAACTGTGCACCATACAGCCTTGAAGCCTACGGCATGAGTGGAGCTGCTGCAGGTGCAGATCTAGTTGGTATCAACAAACGTTCAAACAACTGCTACTCTACCTGCCCTATTTAGCAACAATACGCCTGTCCCCTGGTACAAAAAGAAAATGTTGGATTGGCCTGATTCATTCAACCCATCTTTATAGATTAGTTAAACAAGTGATCTTTACATCAAATGTTATTTTTAACATTGATACTTATAGTACCCTTAGATGTGAGCCAAACACACTTTTGTATAATTTAGATTTTGATAATATGTCTATGACCGTGGAGGGTTTTTCTAGACATGCCTTAAAGAAAAAAAAGCAATTGTTGGTATTTGATGTAGTTCTATTAGATATTGCTAAAATTCTCTTGCTTAATCAAGATTGTTGCATAAGTGTGTTTTGGGTATATGGTTTATCAACCTTTCATTAAGTTGGATATATTATGGAATGGGGCTGTTTTTCTTTGGTAACTAGTAACTGGGTATAAACATGCCTTTCTTTGAACATCTTCTACCACCCTCTCATCTTTTGCTTGCTGCCCAATTGTATCCTTGCTGATTCAGGTAATTAAGGGTTTCTCAGCAATCCATCAACCAATATTTTAGATTTGTAATGTATAAAGTTCTGTATGCTATTAATCTCAGGTATCTTCTGGAATGCTTGATCAAGTTCTATTAAGAAAACAAAATATATTTAAATGCCTGAAGACTCTTCCTTAAACACTAAATATTCTGTGTGCTTATACAAGGGTATGGGTAATAATCCCTCAACAGGCTGTTGTTATGGAGGAAAGCAAGGTGAAAAATCGAACTAGCAGTCTGCTACATAGAAATCAGGCTTAGATTTGTCCTCTACAGAGAGGGAAATTGTCACAGCTGTAGCTCACATTCTTTCGCTGTTACAACTAGTACCGAAATGCTGCACAGTCGATCTATTCCAGGGCTATTTCCCATGTACCTAGTTGCAAACTGCATTACAAGACTGAAAGTGGCCTTTGGAAAATGTACTTTTAAAAAATTACATTTATATCCTGCCTTTTTCCCCATCATGGAACCCAAGGTAGCATCCACGTGGTTCCCAGCTGACCATACTGAGACCTGCTCAGCTTCTGCAAGGTGGTAGCTTCATGTGCCTTCCTATCATAACCTGGAACTAATATTGCAAGTTCTTTTACCTTCTGAGCCCAGCAAAACTCCTGCTGGGAGTGCTGCCTGCAGAAACAAGCTCCCACTCCAAATGCCAAGGAAGAAAAAGGGGCTTGAGATAATTAAAAAGACAAAATGTGGAGCCCACAGAGCCCAGTCTGAAAAAGAAAGCGCTCCCCTTTGCATAAAAATCTCCTTACTCCTGGTTTAGCCGAGTGTCTAAATAAGATGGGTATCTTGTCCATGTCAAATACGGCTCATACGTTACATATAAAGCATCCCTTGTGTTAATAATAGGTTGCTGTATTGCACTTTTATTATATATTACAAGGGGAAGTAGAACAAAATGTTGCTGGGTAGGGTCTCCTTTTCAGTGTTCCAGTTACAGTACCCTGAAAGAAAGCTCTTCCAGGGACAGGGAACCTGTGGCCCTCAAGCTCTTATTAGACTACAAGTTCCATTATCCTTGACCACTGGTCCTGTTGGGAGTTGTAATCCAGCAGGATCTGCAGAGCTATAGGTTTCCCATCCCTGCTCTGCTCTGTTCCCTATTCCAAGTTCCACATCTGACTTCCATAAGCATAGCTGTCAACTGTCCCTTATTTGGCGGGAAACTCCCTTATCCCAGCGCTGTTTCCCGCTGCTGTCCCGGATTGATGATGTCTCTTAAATTTCCCGGGTTTCATGCTCACCCGGCTTGGGAGGGAAGCAGCGGCTCGGGGTCCTCCGCCTCGAGAGAGCGAGCGCATGAGCTGCCGCGTCTCCGTCTCTCCCTTTCCCCCCTCAGGGGCACGTAGTGAGGAGACGGGTGGCGGTGGGTGGGCAGGCAGCCCCTCTCTTGTGAGACTTCCGCCGCGCTGCCAGGGGAAGCCGGAGGCGGCAGCAGCGGCTGAGGAGGCAGCCTGAGGGAGGAGGAAGAGGAGGGGATGGGGAGGGATGCAGAAGGGCGGCACTTCAGCGCCCGCTGTGGCGCCGCAACCATGTCATGCCAGGCTCACGGGCGGCGTGGGCGAGAGTCTCTCTCCCTCCCCTCTCTCTGGTGGGGAAGGGCCGATGGAACTCTTTGCGCCAGGACAACGGCAGCCCCAATATGCTGCTTAGCAAACCCTCCAGCCAGTGCAGCCTCTTAATGTAGTGATTTCCCCCTCTGCATCCCTTTCATAACTCTATTTTTATAAATCCTTTGTCCATCCATAGTTCAAATTTTTACTGCAAGTTTTCTGTCAATCCTACCAATGTATGTAACTCTTTACAATAGCTTTTCAACTAAATGATAAACTTTCCCCATTCTTTATGAAAGAGGTCCTCTTCCTGGTTTCTAATCCTGCCTGTAAGCTTTGCCATCTCGACTTCGTTCATCAGTTTTGTTTGCCACTCTTCTTTGGTGGGAGTTGTAGACCCTTAGGATCATCTAGTCCAACCCCCTGCAAAACACAGTCAGTGGCAGCCAAAGCTGCATGGCTCCATCAGTGGCGGATTTCTGTATAAGCTAAGCAAAAATCCCTTATTTTGGCTGCTGATCCCTTATTTTCGAGGCTGCCAGTCCCTTATTTTCAAATCTGTAAGTTGACAGCTATGCTTAAGGAAATGTTAACACAGAAATCGCCGTACCACTACATTGAATTCCTTCCCTAGTTTGAATGTATCATTATTCACTTTTGCTGCTCCTAAATTTCTGTTTTGCTTTGTTCTTAAGTGTTAGTTGTATTTTATTGCTTTCAGAGATTGCTTTTTATCTGTCGTGTTTTATATGATAATTTATTTCATTTCTGAAGAGCTTCCCATGAGGCATCCCAGAGCAATTTGTAATGTAAGGACATAAAAAAACAAAATAGTTGGATATATTAAAAAGTTGTAGAAAACTGAATATAAAAATAATTTTTAAAAACAATTACAAATATAAAAGCAGTTTAAAACAACAGCACTTAAAGTCAATGTCATTCAAAGACAGATATCAACAGGGATAAATATTTTAGGGGGGAAAGATTTTTTTATTATTATTATTATATGGTTTTGATAGTGAATTATACTGTTCTGGGTATTTTTAATGGAACAACATACATATAGTATTGAAACTGGAATCTTATTACTTGTATGTGGTGGGTTTAAATATAAAATGCAACAGAATTTAAAGATATATGGGAGGAAATCATTTCCCACTGAATTGCAAGATTCCCGATGTTGCAATTCATTCTTTCGTAAGGGAAGCACTATAATTTCTCATACAAACCTTTCCCTTGGTAGGACTGCCAGCGCTTTACATTTTTCAATATTTTCCTTATGTTTGTTCTATTATGTCAAGATTACATAAAATAATATACATACCAGATGTGTGATTTGACACTAACTTTTGAGGAAAGTGTTGCTATTACTGCTTAGTGTTCTCGGATCTAAAATATCTCAAGTTCAGTGTTTTCCCCCTTATACGACTTATTTAAAACCTTTTACTTTCCTATGCACATTGGCGATATCAAGCATACCTCATCTAATACTCTAACACTCTCTGTGTCAGGCTGCCTTTGAAAAGTGCTCAGAAACTTCAACTGGCTGCAGCCAGTTTGTTGAGTGGGGCTGGCTATATGGAGCCTAACAACTCCTGCCTAACAGTCCTTTTCCAGCCACAATTCAAAGTGCTGGTTATATGGCTTAGGTCCAAACTATCCGAAAGTCTGTTTTCTCTCATACAAACCCTGCTTGGGTTTTGAGATCTTTGGGGGAGGCTCACCACCACAGGCACGCTTGGTAGGGACGCCTACCAATTATTATTATTTAATTCCCCCCCCTGTTTTTACCTGTTCTTATTTTATTTGTAAGCCACCTTAAGTCTGTGTCAGAAAAGGAGGGGTATAAACCAAACAACCAAACAACCAACCACCATCATCCATTAGCTTCTTGCCTAACCTGTGACAGCTAACCTATCAAAAATTAAGAGTGTGGCATTGCAAAATGTCAACATTCTATTACATACTAAAAAAAAAATACTCCTTTCTTCGTGTTGAGGCTGACCTAAAAATAAAATTAATTTCATATTTCATATTTTATTACTAACATGACAGATGTCTGGACTCTTTGTGTTGAGAGATGCTACCCTCCAGGGTTTTAAATTAAATTAGGAGATTTAATAGAGAGAGAAACATGCTAAAGAAAGGTTAAATGATAGTACCCGGGAACAGCTTTTATTGCTTAGCCAATTTCAGGATTTATTATAAGGTCATTCTTCAGCTCTACAGCATGAGCTTTCCAATAGAATTTTAATTACATTTTGATTAGAGCAGTGGAAAATGGTTGGAAGAGGCACATGTGCTTCATTCTGGGATTCGGTTCTTCTGAGCTTTCCTTGGAAACCACCATAACTTCTATTTTTCAGCTACATGGGGCTTGTATTTTATATTGTGACAAAACATAGAAGGGTTTTAAAGGGCACTAACTGGAGTAAAGTGTGGCTTTTAAATTCCCAGGGCACTTAAATGCTGGTACAGATTAGACCATGGATGAGCAGACCAATGGAATGCAGACCAGTTTTTAATGGAGAATCTGCTGGTTGCTACATTAAAGAATATAATGCTACATTAAAGAATCACTTGGTCCAACATCCTATTTGCAGAATTGCCAATCAGATGCGTACAGGAAATCCAAAAGGGCATTGGTACACTCCATACCTGTAATTCTCAGCAATGTATTCAGAGGCATAGTGCCTCCAGCTGTGGACACAGGACACAACTATTGTGGCTAGTAGCCCTATCGACCTAATCAAAACCATCCAAGCTGGTGGCCATCACTACATTTTGCAGCAGCAAACAATGTGCTGCTTCGACACACCATGCATCTATTATACCAAAACTTTCATTTCAGTCAGCAGTGAAGATTGGTATGACTACGGTAATTTGCAAAGTTAATTCTGTGGAGATGACTCATTCATTGGTGATCTCCATAAATTGTGTGTGCTGGGGCAACAGATTGTCATCTTTGCCTCACATGAACTCTACACACAACTGGCTCTAGAAGACGTTCGTCTGGAAGAAAAGACATGTAGGAATGCCCCCTCATTTAATGTCTGCATCTAAGTTACACAACAGAACATTTGGATTTCTATTTTGTTGAAAACACACACACATAAAAATATCTATACAGAAGTTCGCATTTTTACATTGATCCACAAAGGCTGCAAAACTTAGTTGTAAATGGTAAATTAACACAACTAGAATCCCCTGCCATGTCTCATAGTTGAGCATGTGCTGCCTGCTTTTAAAAAATTCTTTTTAAGTTAATTTGTTTTCCCCACCCTGCTTCTTAGGGCTAACCTACTATGTCTTAGGGAACCTTGTGCCTTAAAAAGCAGGCTCAATAAAGTACATTTCTGCTCCTCTAACAGTCCTTGCTCAAAATTGAAAGTTCACGTGTAGTAATGGAAAAAGTGTACCAGTTATGTAAATATGGAACAATATTTATTATTACACAAGGCTTCATTCTATTTGGAATATTACCATAATACTCTTAGAGTGTAAAAGAGTTTCATGTAGCAAGACAAGCATTTAAGATCTCCACTGTTTCTATTAAGACAGTGGATGGATTAAAAAATTGCCATATTTTTCTGTCTACAAGACGCCCCCATGTATAAGATGCCCCCTATTTTGGGGGACTCCGATTTAAGAAAAAGGGGGGAGGTGTATCCGTGTATAAGGTAAAGGTAAAGGTAAAGGTACCCCTGCCCGTACGGGCCAGTCTTGACAGACTCTAGGGTTGTGCGCTCATCTCACTCTAGAGGCCGGGAGCCAGCGCTGTCCGCAGACACTTTCGGGTCACGTGGCCAGCGTGACATCGCTGCTCTGGCGAACCGGCACCAGAGCAGCACACGGAAACGCCGTTTACCTTCCCGCTAGTAAGCGGTCCCTATTTATCTACTTGCACTTAAGAGTGCTTTCGAACTGCTAGGTGAGCAGGAGCTGGGACCGAACGACGGGAGCGCACCCCGCCTCCGGGATTCGAACCGCCGACCATGCGATCGGCAAGTCCTAGGCGCTTAGGTTTTACCCACAGCGCCACCCGCGTCCCTATAATCCGTGTATAAGATGCCCCCAAATTGTTGACATTATTTTTTAGGGGGGGGGACCTAGTCTTATACAGGGAAAAATACGGTAAATGGGTATCTAACAAGAATGAAAACTGAGTTTGTAAAAGTTATTTTGAACAAAAGGGTTGCCTAGACTTTTATCAAATTACTGTGGTACCTCGGGTTAAGTACTTAATTCGTTCCGGAGGTCCGTTCTTAACCTGAAACTGTTCTTAACCTGAAGCACCACTTTAGCTAATGGGGCCTCCTGCTGCTGCCGCGCCGCCAGAGCACGATTTCTGTTCTCATCCTGAAGCAAAGTTCTTAACTTGAGGTACTATTTCTGGGTTAGCGGAGTCTGTAACCTGAAGCGTCTGTAACCTGAAGTATATGTAACCCGAGGTACCACTGTATGATTAATTTCCAAACCATTAAGTATTACAGTGTGGAATAAGGATCTTTAATGAGAGATTCACCAATATTTCCATAGTAATTAAGGTAATCGGCTTATTCTACTGACCTTAAATTAACTGAGAACTATTACAAATATGCAAGATAGTACGTGACACCTTAGAAGTTTAAAAGTTTGGGATTTTTTGTTATTTAGTATAATTGATTTTATAAAAAACATTTTAAACCCACTGCCCAAACGAACCCCCAAAAGTAATTGCAGAGTTTGTAGTCTAATACAAGGTAGATATTTTGGTTCTCTTTTATTGCATCAATAAAGTAACTGGGTGTTCTTTTATTTAATAAAGGCTGAAATAAAAGGACTGCCAGTGGAGCATGCAATTTAACAGTCACAATGAGAGTAAGAAGTGCTCCACCCAATTCTGTCAACAATACCGCATTATTCTTTTCTGAAGAAAAGAGCTCCAAATGCTTTTACATTTCAACACAGGGAAAGTGCTCTACCCCTTTATCATTCTGGATGACTACCCAACCCCTTCTGCCCTTTTCTAACTCTATAGTATCTTTTTTGAGACAGGTGATCAGGAATGTACACAAATTTTCCACCCCTAGGCAGTGGGCACCCAAAGCAATTTACGGCAATTCAGCACAATCAGATATAATCCACAGTCTGAACGTCTAATGAAATTGCTTAAAATGTATTCATGCCAATCCACAGCAGCGAAAGAAACACAAAAGTCAAGTATTTTCAACGTACCTATTAGAATCTAAAAGCATATTCCAACCTTAATTTCATCCAGCGCACCTGAATATGATCTGAGTACCGTTAACTATTTCTCTTCTGCTCTCAACTTCATTTGTTAGACTGAAAGTGTACCTCACCCATTGCTAGATGATGTAATGCAGGAGTAGCCAATGTAAAGTCTTCCAGATGTTTGGGGTACAGCTCCCATAAGCCCAGCCAGCACGGTCAGGCATGATGGGAATTGTAGTCCAAAACATTTGAAGAACACCTTGTTTTCTACCCCTGATGTAATTTCCACAATGCCACCAATAAACTACAATCTCAGGTTCCATTTCTCCACTAATTTGTACTATAACCGGAACCTGATTTTCATTTTATGTGAACTAGGTTTTAAATTGAGGAGTTACCATATTAAGTTGCATCTCTAACACATTTCTCTGCAGTGTGCTATTTGCCCTTCAAACATCCTACAACGAAAAGAGATGTGTGCATTAAAATTGCTTTCCCTAAGTTGTGAAAGCAATTCTGTTCTTATCATCTGGAGTTAGTTCCATCTTCAATCTTGTTCTAGTAATAGCAAAGAAATCATGTACTGGGAGAAGAGAGATAGGGTCAATCAACACACAAATGAGAAAGCTATGCTACGCTGGCATTAGAGAAATTTCTGTGACAGAAGTTTGTTTATAAAGCTATACATGGAACCACATTTCTTTGGCAGTTTTTATGCAGATGGGAATTACCGTTCTCGTTTGACTAAATTTCCAGCAATTATAAATTAGACAGACATGGTTAGCTGGAATTGCAGGGCGATATCCAAAGCTTTTGACAGCTGTAAAACCTTACAAGGAGGAGAAATATCACATCAGAAGCTCCATGAACATAATGGTATCACTGTCCCCTACTTCAGCAATTGTCTACACCCACAAACTGAACTCATTAAAATTCACCTTTTTAGGTATTACTTGTGAAATAACAAGTCAGTGTTATATAGTAGTAACTCTGCACAGCTCCTTCATCTCCAACACTCCAGGCATCTGCTATTGGTTTCCAATATGCTTATAGGTGGCAGATACACTGGAAACGTAAGCTGAGTTTCAGTATAATATCATGCTTTCATCCACACAAGTTATCCCTTAGAGGAGAGCTGGCAATATTGCAAGAATCAGCTTTGGGAGACATAAGCTCAAGTTCAGATCAGTTTCCACAAGCATTCCTTTAATTTACAATTTTTTCATCTATGCCTCCTGTATTGCCAAATGCAATTCAGTCAGTCTTTCATCAGGAAGAGAAAAAAATCATTATATTTCTATAAATATGTTTAGTTTAAAATATAATACTGCCCTCTTCCTTTGTTGCTCTGACAACTTCTCTTTACAAAGAAATGCTTATTTATTTAGAATATCTGTAAAGCACTTCTTCAAAAGAATTTTCCAAACCTACATAGGGCTAAAATCTGTAAAACAAAAACAGGCCGTGACCATTTCAGATGCATCTTATGTGCACGATCTCACATGCGCAGACCACGTCAAACCTGGATGTAACCCATAAACATCACAGAAAGGGTCTAGAACATAACCCTCGCGCAAATCAGTCATTGCCTATATTAAAAACCATCATAATTAAAAACAAATATAAAAAACCAACAACACTTTAAAACAAATAATAAGTAATCAAATCATTTTCCCGGATAAGAAAAGTTTGCAGCAAGCATCTAAAACAACGTAGTGAGAATGGCTCACAAGAGCAGAGAACATTAAAGGAACAACTTCTCAGAAATGTGGAACAAATATTATGTGGAAATCGTAAAAGTACAAGTTCTCCCAAACAAAGTGATCAAATAGGCATACATGGAGCATGGGGATCCCTTAAGTAACCAGGTCCCAAGCTATTAAGAGCTTTATATACCACAGTGAAACCACAGAAGATGGTTGAGCAGAAGCATAATATGCCGACAGAATTGAAGTCTCGTCAAGCAATCGTGCTGTAGCAGTTTGCACAAACTGCACAATGTAGAAACTACCCTGTAATGAGTCCTGAGGCATCGTCGGACTCAGAAGTGGAGTACCAGGCTGAGACAGATGAGGGGGAAAGGAGATGACATAGGGAGTTAATACTAGGGGAAGAAGGCAGCTGCCCTGGCTGGGGAACGAGGACTCCCATCTTCCTTCTTTCCTCCCAGGGAGACGAGGACAACAATGGGTACCTCATGGGGTGATGGGGAGGGCACAGCCTGGTTGCCCAGGATCCAGTGGAACTGCTGTCGCTGGGAAAATGCATCCTCCCCAACCCAGAGAGCATCTGCATGCTTGGTGATCTTGCAGGGCATGAGTCTTGTGAGTAAGCATGCCTTGCCCTGTCTTGGGCCAGGGGCTCTTCGGATCTAAGCCAAAGTGTTTGCCTAAATCAGGAATGGGGAATGTGTGGCCCTCCAGATGTTGTAGACTACAACTCCTCATCGTTCCTGACCACTTGGGCCTAAAAGGAGATGGAACAAAAAAAACAAAAAAAAAAGGGGGGAAGGCTGAAGGGCCCCCACTCTGGCCTAAATAATAGACTAAGTTTCCTGAACCCTAGGAAAGCAATCTGGACCAACTTAGGAATTCTCTACAGGAAGGGTGCATGGAGTAAGTTCTGCACAAGTTGAGTTCTTTCTATGTTTTTACTGCAGACAGACAACTACCAAAGAGGTCAGTACATCTTCTGCTGATATTCCATTAATAGCAATCAAAATACAATGAGCCACTAACATTGCTCATTGGCACACCTCAACCACAAAGGTACAAACCTTATGAAGGAAGGAACAGAAATATCCCTAATGTGTTTTGAACACAAAATCCTCGGCCAATAAAAGTCTCCACTAGAAAAATAAATTGGATTCTCATCAGAGGTTTTTATGAGTAAATCACAGCAACTTACCTGTATTTTGTGCAGGTAGAATTTTGACCTGAAGGGCCTTCGGGATTAAGAGTGACTTGTGGTGAAACCTGAGCTGACAGCAAAAATCCAAAAGCTAAAATAAGAAGTGCAACTGTAGTGCCTACAAGAAAGAAACAAAACACTTTAGTTCGGAACAGAATTTTACTAACACAAATGTGCTTCTGTAGCAGAAAACTGCTATTTTGTTCAATTTAACAATGTTGAGCTGACTTTGTCCATTGCAATGAAGTATTTATATTAGGCACCTAACTCCTTGACATATGCAATGCTCAAGAACATCACGTAACACAGAATGGCCAGGAACGTGGGACTGGGTTGCTACTTTGATGAAAAATTCCTCACAATATGTTGCTGCTTCATCCATGTTGCTGCTTAGACCAGGCAAGAAATGATTTATCCTTACTGTCAGGGAACTGCCATTGGTGCAGGAGGGGGAGAGGAAAAGCCGGATGGATTACAGAGAGCCCCCAAAGGTCGTGGAAAGCAGCTCCTCCTTGGCGGGGGAGAGTAACCACACCTCCAGTGGAGAGGAGCTGCAGGGTTCAGAGGAGGCGAGGCATTGCCAGGACACTTGCCTGGGCAAAGCGGGGAGGGGAGAGGTCCTCTGTTACCCACGCCCTCCTTGCGCAGTAAGGTTTCGCGCAGACAGGGGAAGCGCAGACTGGGCGTCAAGAAATTACTTTGCTGGGGAAAGTTTAAGCCCCACCCACTCATGGATTCTGCCAGTGAATGAGTCAGCCAGGGGAGAGTGGCGCTCCGGACAGATAAAGTTTATTTTGCAGCAAAAGCAAGGCTTCACAGCCGAGTGGGGAGGTATTTGCCTGCTTGCTCTCAAGCAACCCCTTGGAAACATAACACTTACAATATAAGAAAGGAGGCTGGAACCTTATGGCTGCAAAGTCCTACACTACCTGCAACTTCAAGCCTCCCTAAACAAGAGACAAATGAGAGCCTCTGCAGGTCTTCCTCAAAAATGAGAACACAACACTTAGAGCCAGCCAAGTAGCAGGTGTTCATAAGTTCTTGTTGAAGCTCACTTGCTAAGTGTACTTTGAGGGAAAGGATAGTTCTGCCTCTCAGCAGCATTGAAAATTTAGATCAGGCGGGCAATGACCCTTCCTTCTCATCTCTGAAACATGCTGAAGCATGTTGAAGCACTTGAAAAATCTGCGACATTCAGTCTGAAATCCAGTCTCTTTATAGTAAGATGTATTCACTGAAATCTGTCAGCAGAAATTACAGTACTCTACAGGTTTGAATAGGATGGAGTTTCAACACCCCTGTTTTCAGAAAAAACAGCAAACTGATTTCTTTATTTAAAAAATGCTTGAATTACTACGGGGTTTCAAAAAAGGAACTGGAAATTGAAAACAGTCACCAGCTGAGAAAAGTTAGTTACTCATTGTTACTGAAAATTACTATTTCCAAAATGCTTTACATTACGAGCTCTTACAGTGGTTTAGGGCAAACAGAACAAGGTATCTCTTGGAATTTCAACATAGAAAGCACAATCAAATCAAAAGCAGACAGCTGATTAAATAGAAGCTGTATTTGGTATTTATTTGTTTTGGCTTATATCATGCAAACCTGTGGCTTACCAAGAGCATGCAGATGTGGAGGCCGTGGGGAGCTGCTCAAAGCCTCTTTCTTCCTCCTCCCTCCCTTTTACTGCTGCACTATGCAGAACCAGGTCAACATTTGGCTTGGTGTGTCATCCAAACTGGGTTCCACAGGTCAGCTATCACTTCACAAATCACAAGCTGTAGCCAAGGTTTGTTCTTGGCTCCAGCTCGGGGTTGAGGAGAGAGCTTGCCCACAAACTGCAGTGCAGACACACAAGCCAAGCCTTGGCTTTGTTCAGGAGGAACGACCAGCAAAGCAGCTGTGAGCTCTTCTCTGGGTGCCTGCCCTTTCACATGGTCTAGGGAAGTCTAACTTTGGTTTACCACGTTGTGTGAACCAGGTCTAGGCATACAACAGTGAACACTAAATAAAGATGAGCACATCATAGCTAGTTCACTTCTCAATGCAAACCAGGCTGGATAAAAACTATTTACATGGGCAAATTAATTTAGAAACTCCTAAGAATGTGCACAGAAGACTGAGAGTTACATTATTTTACTGTGCAACACTGTTATCAAGATTAGCTATTACGAAGTCTTGCCATTCTACATTGTTACTTATAGAAGCATAGAATTGTAGAGTTGGAAGGGACTGTATGGGTCATCTATGCAATGCAGAAATCTTTTGCCTAATGTGGGGCTCAAACCCACAAGCCTGAAATTAAGAGTCTCATTCTCTAACAACTGGGCTACCCCAGGTCTTCAATTCATAACTGCTGGTTACTGGTTGCTATTCCTGCTCCCGAGGCTAGGAACTGAATCAATGGATCCAAGTTACAAGACAGGAGATTCCTGCTAAACCTCAGGAAAAACCTTCTGGCAGTTAAGAGCTGTTTGACAGTGGGACAGAGTCCCAGGAAGGAGTTCCAGGTGAACTCACCTTCCTCGGAGGTTTTTAAGCAGAAGGTGTTTGACCATCTGTCATGCATGATCTACAGTGGTATTTTGGTTTAAGAACAGCTTAGTTTATGAACAACTTGGATTAAGAACGCTGCAAACCCGAAGTAGGTGTTTTGGTTTGTGAACTTTGCCTTGGAAGCAGAACACGTTTCGCTTCCTGTTGAGTGTGTTCCATTTGGAAATTGAGTCCCCCGCTGCTATGGGAAAGCACACCTTGGTTTAAGAACGCTTTGGTTTAAGAATGGACTTCTAGAACAAGTTAAGTTTGTAAACCAAGGTACCACTGTAGTTTAAACTTCTGCATCACAGGGGATTGGACTAGATGACACTTGATGTCCCTTCCAACTCTACAATTTTATAATTTGATTGCTCACATGCTTATGGGGGCATATATGCTTATTACCTTTCATTCTGAACCTGCAGAGAGACAACTCATCCAAAAGAACCCCAAATATGCCACACCTGATCAACACAGGCCTGCCTCTTCCAAAACCTACAGACACCAAGTTGGCTTGTTAATTTAAGAAGCTTTAAGAGCAATCTTCTGCCATCGTTACTGCATTTCCCTGTCTCAATAAACTTTCTTCTACGCAGTCCATCTTGGCCTGAAACAACATGTCACACAATAATGAAGAGAACTAACACAAAGTTGTACCTGCTAAGCTTCCGAGGGTGAGTTTTCGCCGGCCCACTTTCTCAACAAGCCAGACTCCAACAAGAGTGAAAATGAAATTAGTGAATGCTGTCACCGCAGCAAGCCAAATTGCAAGCCGGTCATCTTGAACACCGGACATCTGCATAATGGTGGCACTGTAATACCTGGAAAGTTAAATAAAAGAGAATAAAAAGCATTGCCCCTGATTTGGTCAATGATAAAACGATTTCATATATGGGTTTTCATTATGGAGAGTACTGTATGAGATTTCTACATTTGGGCAGTTACAATATTTTCTTTTACAATGACACTAAGGAACTGAACACGTCCTGTGCTTTGCTGGGCAGCTTGACTCGGGAGACTTCAGAAACTTGTTGCTTAAAAGGCTCTGAAATTTCCAACACATGTCCTAGGAACACTGTTCTCCTGACACTCACAAATCTTTGTTGCTTTGAGGCCAGTTGGGGACAACACTGGAAAGATCTTCCTACAGAAGAACAGAGAAAGGGATGGAATGTTGCCATGGAGAATGTGACACCAATTAAGAGTGTTAATTCATAATAAACTTAAGAATTAAAAACTCTTAATTGCTATTCTCCACTCCTGTAAGAAGGACAGATCCTGAAGCTGAGGCTCCAATACTTTGGCCACCTCACGAGAAGAGAAGACTCCCTGGAAAAGACCCTGATGTTGGGAAGGATGGAGGGAACAAGGAGAAGGGGATGACAGAGGACGAGATGGTTGGACAGTGTTCTCGAGGCTACCAGCATGAGTTTGACCAAACTGCGGGAGGCAGTGGAAGACAGGAGTGCCTGGCGTGCTCTGGTCCATGGGGTCACGAAGAGTTGGACACGACTAAACAACTAAACAACAACTCCTGTAAGTTAAATTATAATTTCTATACTGCCATTCATCAGGGAATCACAAGACAGTTTACAATATAAAAACATAAAAACACATTCCATAGTAATAAAAAAAAGTTTAAAAGGGCATAGATTGTTTAATCAGCCAAAGGTCTGGGAAAAGAGGAATGTTTTTGCCTTGTGCCTAAAGATATGTAATGAAGGTGCCAAGCGAGCATCCCTGGGGAGAGTGATCCACAAGTGGGGAGCCACTGCAGAAAAGGCCCATTCTCATGTTGCCACCCTCTGGACCTCTTGTGGAGGAGGAACACAAAGAAGGGCCTTTGATGATGACAAAAGACTCTTCCAGTGTCTATATTACATTCAAACAAAATGTGTTGCTGTTGCAGGCTATAAAAGTGCTTGTCCCTAGTGGGTCTGCTGAGCAGTCTATTTAGCACACATTTCAAAATAATGGCATTTAACAAGTGCTATAAACTTGGGGGGGGGGTGTCCGAAATCTTATGCTTAGACATGACAAATTTAAGCCAACCTTTAAAGCAAAAGGATTCCTTTTTGTCCTAAACGGCTGGTAGTGTGTTCTTATGACAAGATTGCATGTCAAATTTCAAAATGGATTTCTAAATTACTACTACAAGTGCTATCACTCTGAAATGCTTCAGTGAGAATTATTTAAGCATTCAAGTTCTTGATTCCAAATGGCAAAATCTTTCAAGTTTTGATGAAGTCACCAGCAAACAAAATGCTGCAGTCCAGCTTTCATTTTAAGTCTGCACTTCATTTCTACGAAATGCCATCTCATCAACACCCAAAGATTTTATGATCCAAAGAAACGTAATGGTTGTGATCTTTTGTTCTGCTATAACTGAAATATCCTGGAATCACCATATCATTTCTATTTTACCATCACATAAAATACCAAAGGATGCTGGTACTTTCAAAGCCTCTCAGAGCCAATTCCTCCTTTCTGCTCATGTTTTTTTCTTCTTATTATTATTACATTAGTCCTTCTCCTCCTGCTTTCAGGGCAGGGGTCTGATTGCAGATTCAATTTATCTGTGCTTTCCACAAGAAAACTGTGACAAAGCTTCCATTTAGCCTCCTATTCACAAGAAAGGGTCTCTATTGTTTAGACACAATCTTAAACCATAGTGAATTCGTCCCTATCTCATATGCTCCCTTCTTCCCTGACACAGCCATGAGCAGATTGGCAGGGTTTGCATCTGTTTCAAGATAACCAGAATTATTCATTATATCTGAACTCAGAAAAGCAGTGGTTAATCTTAACTATAGTTTAAGGCAGGGATGGGGAAACTCTGGTGGCCCTCCAGATATTATTGGATTTGAATTTCCTTCACCATGGCAACACATGGCGGGCCACAGCTCCTCCATCCCAGTGCAAGACTAACCAGAGTTGCCTGAAAGCAGAAAGAAGAGCTTCCAATCTCTTTGCAGCTACACCAGAGCAGCAGGAAAGGGAAATATGGGCACTCCAGCCTTGTGCACATAATGCTAAGCCATAATTATGTCTGGAATAAATCACTATCAGTTCCTGACTATGACAAAAGTCTAACTGATTAAACTTCATTTTCAAGCATAGTTGGCAGACAGCTGCTACCTGCTCAACTAAGGACACTTTAAAAAAAAAGTTTTTCTTCCTCTCAGATGCTCCAACTTTTAAATTGAAAAAGATTCCAGTGGACAAGCCACGACTCCTTATATTTCTCAGAGTTGGTAGCAGAGACCGCCAGAGGGAGCCATCACAATAAACAGTATACTTCTGAGGAAGTGGTGCTTTTGAGACACTCGCTCACCTATAAGTATCAGCTCTGTATGTAGCACAAGCAATCACGCTTTCATGATGGAATGAACAGACTAAGTATTCTAGGCTAAGAACATAATTCAGGAACAAGAGACACACTGGAACTGGGACAAAAGAGGAGACAAGACTAAGGTCTACAGGCAAATTAGACAAAGGCTGAAAGGCGGACCTTTAAAATGCGTGAAAAGGTAAATTTAATATATCAATGTATTTCAGAACAATCACCACTCTTTCCCCTTTTCAAATGTTCCTGCTCACTACATATTGACATTTCAGTAATATGCGCTTGTTAGTCCCTTTCCCCCTATGAATTACATCTGGCTCAAAATTACTGCCTGCAATTTTTAATCCTCAATCTGAAATCTTAAACCATTTCTTTGGATGTCACTGTGTCATTGCAGGTAAGAGAAAGAGGAAATCCCAAATGTCAGTATCATTCATAATTTAGATTTTCTGTTTAGCTCATCAAACTGCTGGATATGAAACCCAAACAAGTGAACGCTGTGCTTCCTCAGTGAAAACGATGCTGTCATCCTCTTAGTTTCTTAACTCTGTAATTATTTAACCTTCATAGTATACCTCCTCTCTTTATAGGAGGAGCATCTTTTGCAAACTGATTCTTAATGAAGTTGGCTTTTCAGTGGTTTGACAGACTTTTCAATCACAGTTAAATAGGATGAATGTTCCCAGTGCAAAAGCACCTTTCAGCAGTCACAGTAGTTTCTCTTTCAGAGCCATGATATTGTTACATACCTTTTACAATGCAAAAATAGCAAGAACTATTTTTTAACACATTAATGCAGTTTAGGAAAGTGTCTAGGAAACCGCTTTCTCCACAACTTGTAACTCAACTGCGAACTCAGCTCAAGGCAAAATGATACCACAAGCAGCACTCTAGCAAAATTGTTAAAGCTTTAGAAAAGAACTGAAG
This sequence comes from Podarcis muralis, assembly GCF_964188315.1. Lineage (NCBI taxonomy): Eukaryota > Metazoa > Chordata > Lepidosauria > Squamata > Lacertidae > Podarcis > Podarcis muralis. The sequence continues at coordinate 8,866,388 of NC_135664.1, read as the reverse complement.
CAAATAGTTTTAAAACTGACTCATGTACCTTCTTCTACCTTCACAATACCAATTCTTATGGGACTATTTTATCCATTTGACTCCAAAAATGGTATCTTGTAGAAACACAGTGAGATACTGAAATTCAAAATGCTGTTCAAATATGACTGTGCTTAACCAAATCAGGTTTGTGTTGTTAATATATACAATTCCTGTCAGAAGAAGAGGGGAAGATTGAAGCACACAAGTCGGCTGATTCACATTATGCTAAAACCCAGTGTCTGAACCCAGCTATTGGCTATTCTTTGCCTCCATTTCCGCAAATCAGAAAACAGTGCTGCTATCTTGCAAATTTTGCAACCATTGAGCCCAGATTAGTCTCACACAAACCAAAGGAACATTTTACAAGGCAGTGATATATGACAAGAACGAGAGGGTGGAGGGGAGAAATCACTGAACTGAAAGTGTTCCATTTAAAGCTTGGTAACTAGAAAAAATCTGAACGTAAAGAGTACAGTCCATTCATTATGTGCAGCAAGATATTTCTTTCCTGAGTAGCAAAAACTGTCCCACAACTGTTTCAACACGTGAGGTTAAAAACCAGTTTATCACACACACAAAAAGAGCCCACAATGGTCTTGTAATATACTCATGAATGGTGTATTTAATATAGTCATGCATACTTACTTTCATGATCCAGTAAAGGTAAACTATATTTCTTAAGGATTAGCGAATTTATTTTTTTCCCTTTAGGGCAGATGAGGCTAACTTGTAACTCTCTGTTGACCATGCTAGTTGTGGCTGATGGGAGTTGAACAGGTTAGCCACTCCTGCTTAAAGGTAACACATTCACCATCTTTCTGGGCTTTTGCACATGCACATCAGTGACTGTATAGAAAATTTCCTGAAGTTCTGAGAAGGAAACAACACATACACTAGCTCAGTTCAGACCATCCTGTAGCCCAAATCATGATATGATGGATGAGGAACAAGCTGATGGGCCATATACTACCTCTCCCCACTATATGCAACTCCATTTTCTATTTCCGGCCTTGATATTGACATTCTGCTGTGATGTCCCAGTTAGCAAACTATGCTTTACTGCTTTCCATCCAAACCAGAACCAGAAACCCCTGGTTTGGAGCATCATCTAAATTGCTTCAGTGATGCTTTCTGTGACAATATAACCATGTTCAATCCTTAATGTGGTTTTGGAATCCATCTGCCGAGATAAAATCCTCGTCTAATGGCTACCACATAGCTATTTTTAAACTCTTCCTTGTTGTTCCAGTGCTTTGGAGCAAGATAGCTTGATAAAGGTGCAGTCATGTATGAGTATCTCTTAGTTCAAGTCAAGTATAGGCAATCATGCTAAACCACTTGACTTGTATCTCTTTTTTAACTTCTACCTCTTTCATCAGAGTGCTTATTAATCTTTGCCACTCTTCTCTCAGATGTGGCGTGTCTTCCTCTGCTGCACATCTACACAATCTTTAAACAGAATGGATTGTGCCTCATCCAGCCCAGTACTCTGTTGTATTTATTGCTTTTGGTGAAAGGTCTTAGCAAATACAAACAGTTACAATAAATAGATGAATGCAATAATATGAAACATTAAACCAATTTAAGGGCTATGTTCAGGTGGAATTCAATTGCATACCAACAAATCCTGGTTGTGCAACTAAAGCTGATTTAGTGATCTTGTGTAGCAAAGCCCCTTTCCACCAAAACTGAACATTTTGCTGAAGGAGAGTGACAGGAAAATGTGCTAGAAAGTGTGGGATAACCATTGCTTGACACAACGTTTTATAACCCCCCGGGAACCAGAATGGATGCTCAATCTAACCTTGTCTAACCTCCCCACAAACACTGTTGAACATTTGTTTGAACAAACAGGAAGTCTGAAAACAATCCAAGATTATGTCACTACTGTGTGTTAATCACCAGTTTTATCAGCTAAGGCAATCTGCTGCACAGTAAATAGACATCTCTCCTATAAACCTTTTCCTAATTTCTTAGTGACAACAGCAAAAGAGGGCAACATAGCAGGCCACCTATTTATTGATATCATTTAGCAAAGAAAAAAATTAAGCCAACTTTAGTGAGAAATTGTTATTATTATTACTGGAAATTTTATGATGCAACTAAACAAACTGTCAATGGTGCATTACCCACAATACAAATTAGACAACAAGGACATAAAAAAGAAAAGGCAAGAAACATGTCCACACTCAATAAAGAAACAGGCAAGACAACAGGACATACCTGTGTATTTCTGCTCCTAGATTGGTATGGTTATGCTTGAATCCTGAACAGAACATTCACAATATTCAGGCATTCTTGGTGGGGACATGGGAGACAGCCTTATCAGTGGTCTGCTCCCAGACTTCTGGGAACTCCTTCCCTAAAGAAGCTAGACCAGCTTCCTCCTTGCATTCCTACTGGCAGGTAAGTACTTTCTTGTTGCCACAGGCTTTTGGGAACTGATTGCTTCTAATTAAAGAGCTGGTGCCCTGCTGTTTTTATTGTAATCACTGGTGTGTTTTTAAACAGATCTTATATATGTACATAGTTTTAATTCTATCAATTGTATTTTAATTATTGATTTTCTGTTGATTTTTTTAGAGGTTCTTTTTAATCTGTAAGCCGCCTTGAGTTGCATAAGAGAAATAGGCGAGGTATAATGATGATAATAATAATATTAATGTATTTTAATATTTGGTTTGAAGCCGCCCAGAGTGGCTGGGGAAGCCCACTTTATTATTATTATTATTATTATTATTATTATTATTATTATTATTATTATTATTATTATTATTATTTACATTGTAATGGACCAAGACAAATAAATTCCACATTTGAAAATTAATTGTGATGACAAAAGCATACTAGAGGCAATGCATCTATAATAAAGACACCAGATCTCTCCAAAAAGGAAAATTGTACAAAGAAGCCACTTTGAATGATTATTATTCAGCACCACAGGCACCGTAAAATCTCATGGATTTTTCATGTTCAGAACACACATCCCCAATACAAAAATGTTGGGAGTGCTAGAAAGCCCCTGTGCTGTTTTCAGTGATAAGCTAGTCAACACAATGTATGCTGTTGCTTGAGGGCAAACTAGTATTCAACTCAAACATACCTTTGAAAGCTAGAATTATCCACTCCTTGGAGTTACTGACATGTCAAATCAAAAGAACCTGGGAGGAGCAAAACACCTGCCTCCTCATTCTGAGGAAGCCATGCTTTGGGTTTAATGTTATGTGCAAATGTGCTTGTTATGTTCACCTGTCTTTCACTAGAACCCCAAGTACCTAGTGCAGAAGACATGCACTGACGCCCTTTTCATAAGTTTGAGAACCCTCAACATTCGCCAATGAAAGGCTCCCCATTTCAGATGGCTGCCTCCTAGTGACAGAAGGGAGAGTAGGTCATGCCATGCATATTTTGTTTTGTTTAATACTCAATTGTCACAGTGCAGCTAAACTACAACTGTGTGGATAAGGCCAATATATAGTTTGGTCATTAGGTGGTACTGGACTAAGTTGTAAATTGGCAGAGTTCTAAATGGGCAGACAGTTTCCTGTTCTTATTTAAGGTATATAACAAAGCTCTTGTCTAGCTTTTGGACTGGTAGATAAATCAAGCCATGGCACCTTAAAATTACACATTCTATGTCCCTCTCCCCCCTGCCAACATCCCTTACTATGATGACATAGTAAAAAAAATAGAAAAGACTGCACAATTCCTCAACATTATGAAAATGCATTAACACAGAGACTTCTTTGCATACAGAGCGTTATCCCCTAATGAAATCATTCTCTTCAACCAAATTATTCTTGAATAGCATAGTGAAGGTATTTAAAATTCTAGGAACACTTCAAGTTTAAGTTCACACACAGAAACCATCTCATTATTTTCTCCTTTTTCAACTTTTAATTAAATGTGCTACATCAGTAATATTTACCTTGCATAAATTAACTTTTTAAAAGAAACACGTCTAAACTTTTAGGACTGCTTAATTAACATCAGTAAGAGCCACCAGCCTAAAACCAGACAATTCCTGGGAATACTGGTTTTCTTTTCTTAATCAAACATTGAGATATTATATTAGACTAATTATATATAAAGAATATAAATGCTTATCTTTAGGTGCCCACCAATCTTAAATTTTAAAGCAACAGGCATAGTTGTTAGTTCAGAATAGCATTTTTGTGTATGTGTATATTTATTAAATGGGACGCGGGTGGCGCTGTGGGTTAAAGCCTCAGCGCCTAGGACTTGCCGATCGAAAGGTCGGCGGTTCGAATCCCCGCGACGGGGTGCGCTCCTGCTGCTCGGTCCCAGCGCCTGCCAACCTAGCAGTTCGAAAGCACCCCCGGGTGCAAATAGATAAATAGGGACCGCTTACTGGCGGGAAGGTAGACGGCGTTTCCGTGTGCTGCGCTGGCTCGCCAGATGCAGCTTGTCACGCTGGCCACGTGACCCGGAAGTGTCTGCGGACAGCGCTGGCTCCCGGCCTATAGAGTGAGATGAGCGTACAACCCTAGAGTCTGGCAAGACTGGCCCGTACGGGCAGGGGTACCTTTACCTTTATATTTATTAAAATATTTAGAACCCACTCTCTATCCAAATATTTCAGGGTAGGGGCACACTAGTAATTAAAACAATCCAACTACGAATCAGGAGTTGATATAAGAAATAAGTTTAACACGCAGTGACAATAATTACAAAATTAAGCTGTGAAACTAACAGTTACTAAAGCTTCAGTATGCTTAAATATCGTAGTATAGATTGCTCCCGTGGTCCTGAGTAAATATCATTGCAGCGGGCTGTGTACAATGCATTTACTAAATACGTTCATTGGGGCCAAGAGGTGGCTCATGACCTATAGCAGACTTGACCCCGAGTTTTCATGTTACTCACATACATTATGAAAGAGCATTTGGGTCATGCATTTCTTCAGCATAGTTGCCTAGAGACTGTTTCGCCATCTGCAGCAACAATCTAGACCCGTGCGAGTTAAAGGCTTTTATGCATTGACTTAGGCATACACCTCATGCAAACCGCCTGCAAATCAGGTTACATATTGCTATTCCTTTGGTCCTCGGATATTATCTACCACTCACTACACATAAGGAAGAAAGTGAAGCTATCCATTGGGCAGTGAAGGTTAATGTCATTACTTTCTATGCATTGCCTAACCTGGGAAGGTAGCCCATATAGCAGAAGGAAAACTCTGATCCGTAACCTCTACTGCCTGGAGGAATTATCTTCAGGAGAAGAAAAGGCTAAATAGTAAATTCTACACAAATCCGGAGTCCCTAAAATAGTTGAATGGCACCTTGTACGCCTCCTTCTGGCAACTCCTGCAGCCCAGCTGGTGCCAAACGTATTGCTGTGCTTTCCTTTGGACCACATCAATGAAGCCAAGAGAGGGGGGATTTTAGTCACCTGGGCAGCCCAGGACCTCCATATACCCTGCCCAGGCTTGGACTCTAGGGGGGTCACTTTGGTGCTGCTAATGCAGAAGTCTGACTTCACCCCCCAGAAGCACACTCCATTGTCTTTCGAGAGAGTGTTGCCAACACCAACAATTACATAAGTAAGTAATAAGCAATGTGCCACAAGACCAATTAAATTTATTATTCTGTGCTTTCAAGACACAATGTAAATGAAATCAAACTGAACTGAGTATCATCCCCACTTTAGCAGAACTATTCGTATCCATGGAATGTGGGGTTTTTGGTGATGATGTAGCTCATAGAGCATCAGTTTTTTATGCAGAAGGTATCATCATATAGGGTTGGAAATGTCCTCTGTCTGAAACACTGGAGAGCTGCAGCCTGCCAGAATAAAAAACTGAGCTAAATGGACCAGGGGTCTGATTCAGTATAAGACTACAATCAGATCTCGGTTCCCGAACGCCTCCATTTTGGAACATTTTGGCTCCCGAACGCTAAAAACCCAGAAGAAAATGCTCTGGTTTTCAAACGTTTTTTGGAAGCTGAACATCTGACGTGGCTTCCGCTTGAGTGCAGAAAGCTCTTGCAACCAATCAGAAGCCGTGCCTTGGTTGTTGAACGTTTCGGAAGACAAGCGGGCTTCTGGAACGGATTACGTTAGACAACCGAGGTTTGACTGTACTAATTTTCCTAACATTGATGAATGTTTAGGTGGGGGTGACGGCTGGATGCTAAGGTCAAGTGAGTTGCTTGAAGTGTTGAAACATTTTTGTTGCTTAAAAAATTCTTAAACCTATACTTTCCCGGAAGGGTTATTTAATTTTACCACACCCACACCAAACATTAATTCAATCTTGGGGGTATTTTTGCCCCATCCCCACAAAATGTACCAAAAATTACTATTTAGGCCCTGGTAGTTAACTGCATAGTAATCTTAATGTGTATGCCATCTGAGTACTAATTAGGCAGCATCCGCTCCTGATACACACAAACTTAAAATGTTTGCTTCTGCTCCATCTGTTTTGGCATATTATTCAGTGATCATGGGAACCTACAAAGAAAATGTCTGGCAGCTACAAATCCCAGAATTTAACTTTTGGAAGTTATGATCAAGAACAGCCAACATCCACAACCTTGTTAATTGTCTCAGGATGCTTCATTGTATACACATCTGGAAGTAGCAATATTCCCTCTATTTCTGACAATGCAATCTATACCTACAAGCGTTCCAAAATGTCCCTTCCTAAGGTGAGGAGGCTGCTCAGAGATGAGGGCTTTGAAAGCATGTGCTGGGCCAGTCCGTGGTTCCCTCTCACTTAAAAGGAAGGGTTATCAAGGCAAGGAACAGGCTGGCTGATAGCCATCCCAACTTTCAGCCGCCTCTCCTCAAAGAAAATGTGTAAACCTTCATTCTTTACATCAACATAAATTGTTTAGAGGAAATCTGGACTGAATATGGCCTGGAAAAGGTTTAAAAGTAAGTCAAATCCAGGGTTGTCACCTTATTGCTATCTTTTGCGATACAGAATGTGGAAAATCATGACTATTAGGGGATTTGAAGAACTGGAAGGGAAATGGAGTAACAGAATTGAGGCAGGTCTACAGACAGATGGGTGGAAGGGTTATGATTCTGGTGGGACCAAGGCCAGCACAGGGCCCAGATTCTTTTCTTTCTTTCTTTCTTTCTTTCTTTCTTTCTTTCTTTCTTTCTTTCTTTCTTTTTAAAAAAGGTTGACCAGACATTTCTGAAGAAAGTTAGCACACAACATGCAGATGTAGCCATTATGATTCAGAACTCAGGCAGCAAAATTGCAAATGACCATCGCTTAATCACTGATGCTGAGCATTAAGAGGAAGAAATGTGGATGCCCTCATCTGTGATTTGGGAAGGGTCCCTCCCAGAGCTGCGAAAGAAAGAAAGAAAGAAAGAAAGAAAGAAAGAAAGAAAGAAAGGCAAGAGAAGGAGGAGGATACTGGGGTATGCTTGTTAGAGCACCTTCCTCATTATCATTTCATTCATTCAATGTGCTGTCTTTGCAGAATAAAACACAATTGGTATGCTTTACTCAGAAGTAGCTCTGTTGAAATAAATGAGGCTTCCTTCCTACTGGGGGTAAATGATATGACAGGAATTTCAGTTTCCCCCCACTATATTTATTTATTCATGTGTGTGTGTGTGTTTTTCTGCACTTATTTTTCTGAACATGTCTTTCTCAACTCTGCATTTAAGCACTAGACCCCAATCTGCATATTTTGGAGCACATTTTAAAGACTCCTTGACAGAAATGAGCTCTTCAATTAAATCATTAAATTAACTGGCTCTATATCAAAAATACTACAAATCCAAGAGGCAAACACAGAAGAAGCCATAAAGACATGGCCAAATTAACTTTAATCGCACTGCCTCAAGTATGCATATGCTTCTTGCACACTCATTTACCCTCTTGGATGCATGGATGCTTAGAATACACACAACCAATAAACTACACTGGTTAAATTGGTGACAACAAGCAAGAGGTCGTTGGACTGTCATGCTGGACTCTGTGCCTGTATCTAGGCATAATTACATATTAAATCCAAGTGGTCAGAGCTCCACTGTTCTATCATGCATAAAGAATAAAAGTATGTGAAAAGGGCTACTGTATAGAAAGATAAGACTATCGACATAGCATTCTGGGATATATTCCACTGCCCCCAGGTTGCAATCCCTCAATCATCTTTGCTGAAGCAGACCCAGACAGAATAGAATGTGATTCAGGAGGTTCTGCCTAAGGAATAAACAATAAACTTTAAATACAGACAACACCCACACTTCAAGGAGATCAGCATATTATCCGTGGCACATTTCAGAGAGCTGAAAAATTTCATCATTTCAAAAAATCCCATTTGGATCCGATCAATATCAAACGTTCATTAAAAACGCTGGAGCTACATGTGAGCAGTTTTCTGGCTTTCATTAGAAGTTTTTCAACTTTATGAGTGTGGAGAAATTCTAATCACCAAAGTGAAAAATACCTTAAAATATAATCCAATCTAATCCATTACAAATAAACCATTGCCATAATTTCATCAAATCAGGTTATAAACTAAATATTGGGATTTGCAAAAGACAGTATTTTAAATAATTGTTGCCATAATTGTTGCCACCCTCTCTAACACACGTGGGGGCTGGTTTAGCCCCCGCGAGAAGAGGGAATCCCCGGGCGTGTCTGCGACCCGGCCCGCCAATCGGCGGGCAGGGGAGGCGTAGCCTAGCCCATTTAAGGTCGGCACGCCCGGGGACCGCCCTCTTTGCCCCGTTCCAGCTGCCCGGTTTTCCCATCCCACCCACCCTTTAGGCTTAGCTAGCTTTGACCTTGCTATGGACTCCGGTTGGTCGCCGCAAGGGGGCCTGGTAGGAATTTTTCCAACTTGGCGCACTTCCAGCCTTTTGGTTTTTTCGCCTACCTCGTAGCAAACGTCACAACTTCTTCGGTATTGGCGGTTAGGCATTGGCAGTGGTTAATTGTTATGCAAAGGAAGGGGGGAAGGAAACGCCATCACCTTCCCCAATGAAAAGGGTAGTCTGGTAGAGGACTCCGGAGGGTGTTGCCTTGTCCGAAACCTAGGGAGGTGAGCGGTGACACCCGTGGGATCCTAGTTGGTGTACTTCAACAGGAATCCCACGGCTTGTGGATAACCCTTCCCGGTCCCCATGCCGGGTAGTCGATAGGAACCAATGCCTAAGGCCAATACCTTCCAATTCCTGTAATCAATAAAGTTGTGGCCTTTTTATGCCCATTAACCTTAAATAATGTCTTCATTTCACTTGGGGGGAGGGGTCTCGCCACGCAATCTAAAGATCCCCACACCTATTAGAATTTTAAAGCCTGCAGAAAGTGACTGAGGCTGTAATCTTATTCCACTTACTTGGAAGTAAATTCTATGTAGTTTCCATGTAGAGGATTGCACTATAAAATGTGTGTTTCTTTATTTCAGACTCTTTGAATGAGATGCTGCCCAAAAAGAAAATTCTAGACAGTTTTGCTTGACCCATAGTTTTTAAAAAAATAAAGAGAACAGTTGCTATAAGAATTTAATATCTCTGTTTTTGTTAATCACTGCAATATATTTAATTTTTATATATTTAGTCAGGCAAAATGTAACAGCTATTTCTACCTCTGAGCTACAGCTTCCTTATCAGATTATTTTCCTCACATGAGAGAATGATTAGATCTCCAAACTTAATTAATCCCATAGGAAAAAAGGAACAAAAAGGAATATACAAAGATGTTTTGCAAAAAAAGGTGTTCACCTCTGAAAATGTAGTAGTCCAAACCTACTTATGTTTTTGAACAATTCAGTTGACTTTTACAAGACTACTTCAAATCAAAATATATGTGAAACACTTTCCAATTATGTGTGTGTCGCTCACAGCAACTATTCTACTATAATGGACATATTTAAGATGAAGTAGACACAGCAAGAGGAGGGTGAAATGATTCAAAATGAGAGCATATTTCCCAAGAGAACTGTCCTATTTTACTAATAAGCCACACTCCACTCCCAGGCACATTACACGCATCACATCTCATAATGCATTTCTCTGTCTATGTGTTTTCTAAATGGGGGAGAGGAACTCCACATATAAATTTGTTACAGGGTAAATGGTAGGAAGCAATGAATGCTGAACAGCAGGAGTCATTTTCAAAGCTACTGGTAGCGCAAGCAGTGAACCCATCCAGATCTACCACATCTGCAACACACTTAAGTCCTGGATACAACTGACGTATCAAAACACCACCTCCAGGAGCCCATGGTTTTAAGATTTCCAAAGAAGGCAAACCTCAAGAGCAGCAGAAGTCATAGTGGTCCCTCTTCACCAGGCTACTGTTGCTAAAGACTAATAATGATAATAATAATAATTTTTATTTATACCCCGCCCTCCCCAGCCAAGGCCGGGCTCAGGGCGGCTAACAAGCAATAATAAAAACAGGTTGAATGAATACAACTTAAAAACAAGATTAAAATACATTAAAATATTGAAACATTAAAATATTAAAATGCAGCCTCATCACAGGAGGAGAAAGGAAAAAGGAAAAAGAAAGAGGGGGAGGGAATCAAATTGGCTCCAAGCCAAAGGCCAGGCGGAACAACTCTGTCTTACAGGCCCTGCGGAAAGAAATCAGATCCTGCAGGGCCCTGGTCTCATGAGGCAGAGCGTTCCACCAGGCCGGAGCCAGTGCTGAAAAGGCCCTGGCTCTAACTTCCTTAGGGCCCGGGACCACTAGGGTGTTGCTATTTATGGACCTTGAGGCTCTCCGTGGGGCATACTGGATATAAATTATAAAATATAAATTAACATGCCACCTAGACTTTTCAGGAACACATGCATATGAAAACTGCCACATGATTTATTGTTAGCGTCGCCTGCAGCAACCAAGCAGGCAACTTGCTGAACTGGCAATAATCCTCCCTTCTCCAAGAACCACCAAGGTCATAGATGTGCTAGTAAAGGTAAAGGACCCCTGGATGGTTAAGTCCAGTCAAAGGTGACCATGGGGTGCGGCGCTCATTTCACTTTTTAGGCCAAGGGGAGCCGGTGTTTGTCCACAGCTTTCTGGGTCGTGTGGCCAGCATGACTAAACCGCTACTGCAAAGAGGACCGTGATGAGTGCCAGAGCGCACAGTGGTACCTACTAATCTACTTGCACTGGTATGCTTTTGAACTGCTAGGTTGGCAGAAGCTGGGGCAGAGTTGGCATAGAGGAGCGATATTCCTTCCTCCCCAGACTCTCTATACCTTGCTATTCAAGCAGGTACCTTCTCAGAGACTATTCATAAGCTATCAGATCACATGTAAGAGATATGTAAAGAGAGCTCTTCCTACTTCTTGTTCAGGAGAACTGATAGGTAAGATGCCTTTCAGGAGTAGATTAGAAAGATACGCAGTTCCCAAGCTGGATAGGGAATTTGGTTTCTTGTGCAAGAATAATATTTTTTTGTCATTTCTAGCTAAGCTTTAATATTCTTCAAAAGGTGTTAGCCAGCTTATATATTGCACCGAGGGGTGGGGAGAATAAAGAAATGCTACAGGCAACATTTTGTTGAAGCATTAAGAATACAAAATACCACAAGGGGCACTATCCTCTATCATAGGTAAAGGTAAAGGTACCCCTGCCCGTTCGGGCCAGTCTTGCCAGACTCTAGGGTTGTGCGCTCATCTCACTCTATAGGCTGGGAGCCAGCGCTGTCCGCAGACACTTCCGGGTCACGTGGCCAGCGTGACAAGCTGCATCTGGCGAGCCAGCGCAGAACACGGAACGCCGTTTACCTTCCCGCTGGTAAGCGGTCCCTATTTATCTACTTGCACCCGGGGGTGCTTTCGAACTGCTAGGTTGGCAGGCGCTGGGACCGAACGACGGAAGCGCACCCCGCCGTGGGGATTCGAACCACCGACCATGTGATCGGCAAGTCCTAGGCGCTGAGGTTTTACCCACAGCGCCACCCGCGTCCCTACCCTCTATCATATTTTAGTCAAATTTTTGAATGGATCCAGTATCCCTTTCATCTTGCTATTGTCGTTGTAGAGCAATACTGAAGGAAAGTCTTAGAAGTGAGAAGGTTCAGTTAACACGAAAAGTCCAACTGTGGGTTGTCACAGTCATCAAACAAATATTTGTGGACTATTTTAATGCACGTTGTCCAAATATTTGTGGACAACGTGCATTAAAATAAACTGGAACCTATTTGGACCAACTGATATAGCAAGTCTCTTCTGCTAACTGCCTACGCATTTTATAAAATATATAAAGGAGTTGCCTCCTATTGGAAAGTACACCTCAGTCAGAAGATAAAAGACCTTATTTTCAAAAGACCTCCTGGAGGAGGAGAGCATGTCACAGGTGCGACTCCTTTTCATCAAGTCCTGCCCACTCACTTAATCTTGGTGTGAGATTGTTTCTTGTTAAACTCCAACTGAGTTTGGTTACCTAGATATGTCAGTCTCTCACCAGCAGAACCTGTTTTGACGCTCTCAAAATAACGGTGACTAAAATCCACAAAGTGCAAGACATGGTGCCATTTGCTATAATAACTTTAGCAGGATATTACACAAGGGTTGCGTTCAATTCCTGCCAACCATCGTCAGATTTCACACTGACCATCTTTCAAAAGATTTCACCTCAAGGCAAATCGTGTCCCCCCCCCTTTTTTTTAAAGGAAAAATGGGTTGTATAAAGTGCTGTATTTATAGCTCCAACTCCAAGATGAACAATTGAGTAAACATCCTGATTGATCAGTGTTTTTCAAAACGTACAAAAAACGAGCCCAAGAAATCTCCTGCACAACCTCATTAACAAATTTATGAATTTGGCTTGCATCAAGTGTGCATTTAAATACGGAAGACTAAAGTGACTTAAGTGACAATGAGGTTTTTAAACATACCTACCTTCCATATCTTGGTCTTGATAGAGATAAAATTGGCTATGTATTCTTCCAAACATCAACAAATATCTGATGAATGGTGGGAAGGATGCATAGGAATATTGTGAAAGGGAAACCAATTGACTGAACATTACATTTTTTTTTTTAATGGAGATGAATTTCAGCACCTCAGATCTGGCAGGCTGCTATGTTTGAAAAAAGCAAGTCGTTCTCTCTCAGTTTTACTAATTATCAAAGCTGTGTATTACAACAAAGCCTTTGGGCTCTCTCCCACATAGCACACACTCACAGCTTTTTGATCGTGCAGTGAAGTTATAATGCTGAATTTGTGACATTACAGTTATTACCAAGGCAACAGGCTGAAATCAAATAGTACTATGACTTCCTGGCAGGATCAAGGAGGAGAAATGGCTGGACTGTGAAAGACTCACACAAATGGCTTAAAAATAGGAACAGAGAAGAATACAAAGACACCAGCAAGATACATTTCTCCCAAAGCAAAATTATTAAGTCTGCAATACTACTGAATTCTTACACAGATCTCACAGCCACAAAAATATTGTCTGAAATGTAATCATTAAAATAACTGATAGTTTTTATATTTAAGACTTATCAGTTTCTTGGGGTTATAAGTATAACATTCCTTCTTTTTTTGTACTAATTTTGTACGATTTCATGCAACATCATTTTGTTAGAGTTTATCAGCAGGTCATTTAATCTCCTAGTCATTTGACATTTGAATATCCTCACTCTGATTTACAGTTTTCAATTATACTTCCTATCATTGAATCCCCACGATCAAGTGTCACATTATGAGGATGCAAGTCTGCAATACCAATAAAGTATTTCTAAATTACCTCCACCATTAGAATGGCAATTACTATCCTGTAAGTCGGGAGTTTCCTATCTCCAATACCCTTCCAAAAACAGGCTAGATTTTGCCTATGGCATTCTCCCATTTGTTTGTTTTTAAACTTATTTAAGACTTTGTTCACGTAGCAATGCCACCAGCTAGGCTGCAGATATAAGCTTACATGATGCCCGTCCACATAAAAATCACTGCATCTGTCAGTGAGATTGGGGTGGGGCGGAGCTGCCCTGCGCTTCTTCCAAGGAGCACAGCACCTTCATTTGAGAGAATTATTGGCCCCACGTCATCTATCAAGTGGAGCCTTAAACCTTGTCATTTCTGGAGTCACTCTGACTGCTACACCATATCACAGTAAGAAGCCTAGGCTGTAACCCTTCTTTGTGCAGGGATATTAGAAAGGGTTATGGAGCTATATTCAAGGATGTTAGCCCAGTCCCAAGTTCTCAACACAGGTTCGCCACACCAGTGACAATCAGCAGGCATAAAATGAGCAATAATAAATTTTGAAGATGGTAAAAGTTCTGCAGGCAAACTAATGGAGTCAGAGTTCAATTAGGATTTTGGGCGCAGTAATATCGGGCTCTCTGAATCTTCCACTTGGTTGCAACTGACAGAAAAGAAACAGTCCTCCTTTATCAGCTCAGCTGGGTCCAAATGCCATTTAGTTCCTCTTCTATCAGAACCGTCTCCATCAGCTGCTATTCCAGCTGGTTGTTATGTAACTTCATTGCATAATAGCATGAAAGGATTACTACCTGAATTTGCTTATTTTCCTCCTTTGTATCAGATCACAAGTCACTGTTATAAAAATGCAAACAAAAAGTAGTATATAGGAACACAGGAGGCTGCTTTATACAGGCTGAGACCATCGGTCCATTAGCTCAGCACTGCTTAAACTGACTGGCAGCTAGTTGTACAAGGTTTCCCAAAAGGAAACTTTCCCAGCCTGTGAGCTTCTATATGGAAAGCAGATTCTCCACCACTGAACTATGACCCTTCTGTACAAAACATGTAGTAAATATAATGAGACCAGTCTCTTCAACAGCTGCACATGGAAAACCTTGTTTAGCACATTTCCCTCCCTACCAGCCACAAAAAAGTGATGGTTCACTCTGCTAGCATGGTCCTCTCATTTAAAATACAGTCAACTGGAAAAGATATGGCAAAAGGCTAAATGTGTGCAGTGCTGCATCTTTACGTTAGTAAGCCATTAAAATGTACAGGTCATAGAATGTGCTGAAGGTTACCAAGCAGTCTGCTGTCATACACTACGATTCATATCTAGCAAGGCGACAGGTTTTCAATCAAAGCATTTCACAGTGCGAGTCCCCTAACATACATTTGTGTATGTCTGTATCTCAAACACCAAAAAACAAACTGAAGGGAAATCAATTTACACTGAATTGTGTGTTTCTAATACTTGGTGCCTAAAGATTTACTTAATAAATCCACACCAGAGCATTTTAGAATTTAAGAGGTTTTTCGCAGTAACTTCCGCCCTTCTCCACTTCCTCATTGTCAACTAGATCTGTTCCATTCACAGTCTGCAAAAACTAATGCTTGGTAAGGTGTTTCTGATCTAAGCACATCTGTAAGTTTAGGATAAGCAAAGTCAGCTAATGAGTACCATAAATCTTACAGGGTTTCAATATACTTCCAAAAAAAGAAAGAAAGAAGATTTGGACCTACTCCAACTGTGTTTTTTCCTCAGAAACTTCAGATATTTTCTCATTTACCATATGCACACATCACATTTTCAATGTAATTTGATGCCAGTCCTACACTTTGTGGATTTTGTTTCGCCTCGTAGGAAAGCATGCTTAAAGAGGCGCACTGCAGAAAAATCTGCTCTGTTACCTTGAACATTAGTCTAAATGCAGTTGACAATGCATTTTCATGCAAAATTTGAAAAGCACACATCTAAAACAAAGGAGAAGGTCCCCAGGGATATGAAAAACAGAAAACCACAGGAATCTACAGAACAACGTAAACAGTAGAAAAGTGATTATTAAATTTAGAAAATATGTGTGTGAATGTATATCTAAACTTAAACAGTTGCCACTGTTGGGTAACAATTACAACAGCATCTCCAAACATCTCAAATTAATATGACAAGATTTCCTGCACTGTGCTTTATAGCAACAAATGGAGAGTTTCTTACAAGTGGAGTTTGTCAATTTATAAATCACCTTTATACTATTTCCATTGTTTCTGGGCTTGCTGACATTTTCTCTACTGGTCATCCCTCGCCCTCTATGCTATCTGAAAAATATACATGTCACTGAAAGCTTTTTGTCTATTTTCTGTTGTACCAAATGAAACATGTTTTTTAAATAAAAAAACCAAAGTTGAAAAAGTGATACATACATGACTGTGTTAATACCTGCCAGTTGCTGGAACATTTGTAGACCACAGCCCACTATTAACTCTCTTCGAGTTGGAGGATAGGTCAGCATTCTGCAGATCACAGGTCCAGCTTGAAAAAGTAAAGAAAAATGAAATTCATTACATCAATCAGTATTTCCCATTATGGCAACCAACCACATCCCATATTTTGAACTTTTTCACACGCTATTTATTTCATACATTCTTTATTATGTATAGCAGATGAATAATTGACCACAGATCAAGTGGTTTCAAGACTGTTGTCATGCTGGAACTTAACAATCAATGAAATAAAATGTTTCAAGCCTCTGGAAGACAAATGATATATAAAGGTGGGTATTTCAGGAAAGCAGAAAGCCAAAAATGATAGTGCCATCAAATCCACATCACAAATGGCTTACAAAATTAATTAATTTCAGATATATATGCAACAATTGTTCATATACTGGTCTAAGGATAATAATTTAAATTAATAATTTTCCAGTAACTTTAGTTTAATAAATACTGCAGGACCTGAAAGAAGGGATACACTATACCAGGGTTTCCCAGTCTTAGGTCTACAACTCCCATCATTCCTAGCTAGCAGGACCAGTGGTCACAGATTATAGGAATTATAGCCCAAAAACAGCTGGACACCCAAGTTTGGGAGACCCTATGATATACAGTACCAGGAGGGAAAATGAAAGTTGGTTAATTATACAATTGCTGCTGAAATCTATATAAAAAACAAGAAGCACTAAGGTTATTTCTCTATGCAATTCCCCTATTAATTTTAATGTCCATATTTTAAGATTAGCAATGCAACTAAAATCCATAAAAATATAATGATATAGCCACTGCATACTCACGGCAGGTTTTATAATTCAGATATTGCTCTAATCGTTGAAATTATGCATTGTTCTAAAATTTTAAATTATGGCACTATTCCCCACATATATAAAACATGGTAATTGAAAGTATCTACTGCAACAATACAGGCATAAAAACAAGTACTGATAATCTTCAGTCTTAATAATAATAATAATAATAATAATAATAATAATTTATATCCCACCCATCTGGCTGGGTTTCCCCAGCCACTCTGGGCGGCTTCCAACAAAATACTAAAATACAATAGTCTGTTAAACATTAAAAGCTTCCCTAAACAGGGCTGCCTTCAGATGTCTTCTAAAAGTCTGGTAGTTGTTTTTCACTTTGACATCTGGTGGGAGTGCATTCCACAGAGCGGGTGCCACTACCGAGAAGGCCCTCTGCCTGGTTCCCTGTAACTTCGCTTCTCGCGAGGGAACCGCCAGAAGGCCCTCAGCACCCGGGCAGAACGATGGGGGTGGAGACGCTCCTTCAGGTATACTGGACCGAGGCCATTTAGGGCTTAAAAGGTCAGCACCAACACTTTGAATTGTGCTCAGAAATGTACTGGGAGCCAATGTAGGTCTTTCAAAACTGGTGTTATGTGGTCTCGGCAGCCGCTCCCAGTTACCAGTCTAGGTGCCGCATTCTGGATTAGTTTTTGTTTCCAGGTCACCTTCAAAGGTAGCTCCACATAGAGCGCATTGCAGTAGTCCAAGGGAGAGATAACTAGAGCATGCACCACTCTGGCAAGACAGTCCGCGGGCAGATAATGTCTCAGCCTGTGTACCAGATGGAGCTGGTAAACAGCTGCCCTGGACACAGAATTGACCTGTGCCTCCATGGACAGCTGTGAGAAGTCATTAAGTTTCTCAAAAACTCTAAAACTGAATAGATGTGGTGGTACACACATCCTTACCATATACAGCAGGATGAGTGCTTAGTATACTAAATATGCACAGAGTTGTTAAGGCAGCAGAGAGCATTGTTGGCTGCCCACTCTCCACCTTAGAGCAGATTTATGCCACAAGGTGCCATAGGAAGGCACTGGACATAGTAAAAGATCCATCGCATCCTGGTCACTGTCTCTTCGAGCTCCTGCCGTTGGGACGGAGATACAGGACGATGAAGACAAGAACGAGCCGTCTTAAGAACAGCTTCTTCTCCAGAGCGATCTCGGCCCTGAATGGGAAGCCTGGACTTTGAAAGTCATCTAATCTTCCTTGCTGTATTATACTGTATTGTTTTAATTAGTGTTTTTATAGTTGTTTTGATTTTGTGTGGAGTGCCCTACCTGGGTGGATGGAGCAGCCAAGTAATTTCGTTGTCCCCGAGAGGGGGCAATGACAATAAAGATATTATTATTATTATTATTATTATTATTATTATTATTATTATTATTATTAAAAAATGACAGAATATCAGTCAGTTCTCTTCCAATCAACAAGATATAAGAGATGTCTTCACTCCCCCTACATTGCTTGTTGGTAAACGAAGCAGCTATTGTTTCTTCAAACTTATTGCTCCTCAAGGACCTTCCCTAAGCACTCTCTTTTCTTGTATTATCTGTTTGCCTCCATATAGAAAACCATTTTTAGCATGTCTGAGGGCTGGAGAATTCACCAAGAGAAATAAAAGCGGCTGTGGCAGCTCAACCGTCTTCAGTACAGTGACTCCTAGGTCAATAGATTCACAGGAGATTAAATGCATGGCATTCAGACAACACTGTCCATGAAGTTCGGCTCAAAATCAATATTTATAGGGAATAAATCGTACGTAACCTTAGATATGATTTTTTTCTATTTGCTTCTCAGCGTTCATTCGCTACCCAATAAGGTTAATTCACTGTTATATTAAAAGACAGTTAACTGCTAAATTTGGACGAAAGGTAACACAAAAACCTAACCCATCAGCCTCAAATTTAGATCTCTCAATTGTACCTTTTAACGAGGTCCAATCTGCTCACTTAAAAAAAAAAAGATTAAACCACAACTATTCTCTTCAATTCAGGAGACCCAACCTTTCCATTATAAATAATGTACGGTATAAATTATTTAATTGTTAGTAAAAAACTGTAAGACACTTACTGTTGGCTTAATAAATTAATTTATCTAAAACATAGAATCTGATTTCTCTCCTTCAAAAGGTACCACCAATTTAAAAGCAAGGAGACAATACAGTCAAGTACAGCAGTTCAGACCAAGATACATGGTTTATGGTCATTCAGTGCTATCCTAAAAGTATTGGGTTTTTTCCTACCAAGGTTTTAGGATACAGATAACTGACAACTTACATTTATTTAACTTGTGCGCATTCAGCTTTATGCACTTGGCAATAAAATAGATAGATAGATAGATAGATAGATAGATAGATAGGGGACAGAAATCCAGGAATTCCATGTGCTTTGACTATATGCGATTTTGAGTTTATGCACTATCCCCGAAATGTAACCCCAGTGTAAGTTGAGAATTGCCTGTACAAGAAAGTTCACTTTGCAGCTTTGACTCCAAACAGCTCTACTTGAAAACCAAATGCAGCCTTTTAGCCCATTTTTACTTCACAGCCACAGTTTTATTCTACCTAGGCAGAACCATATGTTACCATTCTTGAAGCCAATTTATCGCTAAATAAAATCCAATGAAGTTCTCATTAATGAACGAAAGCACTACACAATTCCAAATACATCAGCAACTGCAGATGAGAAGTTTTTATTCCCATGATATGTTTTCCTATCCAAGAACATTAAAGTGCTTATTTATTTGATTTGTCATTTTAAAATTATATCTGTGGTCTATAAACCTCTATAAAAGTTTTTCAAATCAAAATAGCATGCATAACTAATTATTTCTCCAGAATTTCCTATTATGCTATTCAATACAGTTTAATTGTTTGAAACAGAGGTTTTAATGCTCACTTTATTACAACTGTACAAAGACTATGCATCTTCCAGTAGAGGTTCCAGAGCTTATTTCTTTATTCCAAGTCTTCCTCGGATACTTAAGAAATCAACAGGAAAATAACATGATGCCAAGGTCATCTTGCTCTGATTTAATTATTTCTGTTGGAATAGAGTATTGTTCTACTTACCAGCACAGTTTAAATTACCTGGGTGTTTTGTTAACTTCTCACAGGTACAGGGCATGGCTATTTTCAAAGGAATGGAACACCTTCAATTATGTCAAAATATTCTATCATATTATAAAGTCTAGAAATGTCACTGTAACCATTTCTTCTCAGGATTAAAATCAGAACGTCAAGCCACGCTTCCCAGGAAAAAAAATATATGGATGAATGAATAAAGGCCCCTTTCCTTGTTTTCTTAGCAGAACGAGAGCCATGCACCATACTTCATCCCTGCCAGCAATGAAGTTAAATATGGAAGAAACAAGTTCTGTAACAAGAGCTAAATAATACAAACCGAAAGTGGCTGGTGGGGAGAATGAAGCATGACAATGATCTTTTAAAAAACCAACTACACCATACTGACCTCATGCTGACCATGGGAAGTCAGCAATGTCCCATTGACCTTGACTGTGGAGTTACAGCTGTAAAAGCAACAGGAACCGTCCTCCCTCAAAAAACCCCAACCCTTAAACAAACCTTAGGCTGCTATCGTGTAACCACTTACCCCATCAAACACAAAGAAATCGACTTCTGAGTAGACATATAATGTGTTGTACTGTAAGTGAAATCTCAATGAGTGTCTGCTGTAGAGCAGAAGACATGTCTAAGTCTCTTTGGACTACATGAACTCTTTTCCAACCCTACAATTCTATGATTCTTTGTAAAGTGTTAACCTTTTGCATTTTCCATTTGGGTTGGAGATTCTGCACTTATTGTGTAGCAGTATTCTGGTTTCACCAAAAGCGGCTTAGTCACGCTGGCCACATGACCCGGAAAAACTGTCTGCAGACAAACGTCAACTCCCTCGGCCAGTAAAGCGAGATGAGTGCCGCAACCCCAGAGTCATTCGCGACTGGACTTAACTGTCAGGGGTCCTTTACCTTTACCTTAGGGACGCGGGTGGCGCTGTGGTCTAAACCACTGAGCCTAGGGCTTGCCGATCAGAAGGTCGGCGGTTCAAATCTCCGTGACAGGGTGAGCTCCCGTTGCTTGGCCCCAGCTTCTGCCAACCTAGCAGTTCGAAAGCACATCAAAGTGCAAGTAGATAAATAGGTACCGCTCCGGCAGGAAGGTAAATGGCATTTCCGTGCGCTGCCCTGGTTTCGCCAGAAGCAGCTTAGTCATGCTGGCCACATGACCCGGAAGCTGTCGGAGGATAAACATTGGCTCCCTCGGCCAGTAAAGCGAGATGAGTGCCGCAAGCCCAGAGTCGTTCGCGACTGGACTTAACTGTCAGGGGTCCTTTACCTTTTATATGCAGAAAATACTTTCTAAGGTGTATCTGACCTCAGACAAACTCAGCACAGGAAAAATACATTCTGGTTGCTTGGAAAAAAGGAAGAGAAAACCACAGTGCTTCCAAGGACTACCAGACAACAGGGCAGAAGCAGTAAACATACACTAAAGGGGGAAACAGCAGCTCTTTAGGACTCCAGGGATTCCCATTGCCCAGCGTCCAAACAGTTTGTTAAATATTTATCTAGATGACTGGTGCTGAGTGGAAATATTATTTTTCAGATTATCATTTAAGTACTCAAGCAAACACAATTAACCATACATTCACTTGTGAAACATGTAGTCATAAGAATAAAGATTTTAAACCATCAAGTCTGATACACTGATTAACCTTTCCAAGGGTTATAATATTTGTTGTATAATGTTTTGTAGTTCCTACTATTCTGAAAAAAGTGACTAGAATTAGAAAATCCTTTAGTAGACGTGCTTTAGACTTCAAGTTATCTTAAATTTGTAGATTTTTTTTTAAACTGAGGGTAGATTAAATTTTTTAAAGTAAGGGTCCCTAATGGCCTTTGTGCATATTGCCATTCTTGTTGCTAGGATACACTGAAAAGGATTCTACAAAAGGTTGGACGATGATGAACTCAGAAGCAATCTCACTGATGCAGAGAGCGTACTTCAGCTTCCCCACAGCTGAAACCAAGCTCTGGAAAACCACAAAAACATGTTTTAGAAGCAGGGCTGGCCCCAAATATTTTGCTGTTAGCGGTGAAGGGCTGGCACTCCTTCCCTATTCCACTTTCAAAAACGGCCTGGACAGACAGTTGAATCTTACTTCAACAATGATAGCAGATTAGCATCATTCACTGCACCTAAAGTACCAGGCTAGGTTTGGGGGAACCGGAGAGGATACATAGCATGTACAAGCTCTGTCCTCCAACAGAGGAGAATCACTAAGTGGCTTAGAAGTAACAACCCCTGAATCTGCCACTTGACCCAGTTGCCTCATCCAGCCCTGTTTGGAAAGGAGTTGTTGTTGCTGCTGCTGCCACCACTGCCTATCACTGTACTAACTCATAGGTTGCTTTCAAACCACTGTGCATGGTAAACCACTCTGAACACCAGTACAAGTCACACCATCTACATGTATTATCGCTTTGCGTAATGCTACGATCACGGCTGTAAAAAACAATATTAGTTAAAACTATGGCACTCGCTCTCACAGGAGGCGGTGATGAAATTCGGGAGTTGTATGTTCTCTGTAAGTCTTATTACAAAGCACTGTAATAAAGGTCGACAACTCTTCAATATTCCCTTTTCAATGTTTATCAGGAATAAAAATATATGCTAGACCCCATTTTCCTTTCAATTAGATTAGTATATCCTCATATTTAATCTTCCATCAATCTACATAAAATAATTAGGAACAATTAATATGATCATCAATATCATTATACTTTATTTTGTGGGTGGGTGCATGATTCGCTGTTTGCTGCCCAAAGCATATCATCATCTTCTTTTTTACACATTTTAGCTATGGTTAGTATGTACAGATGCCGCCAACTATGCTATGTGCCTGCAGGAAGCTCTGGGCTAGGCAGGATCCAATGTCATCTCACAAGGCACACTCCCCCAGATGGATGGGTGTGTGATTCATGTTGTGGGGTAGGCACAAACAGTTGCTGATTTAATTTCTTATGAGCATTTCATAAGCAAGATAATTTGGACCAAAAACAACTGTTCTAGGACTCAAAGGTGGGAGTCCCCAGTCACAGAAATATGGGGGTTCAGGGATGAATGAATTTTCATTCTTTTCAGTGTTTTGAACTTGCAAGCAAATAAGGAACTGGGAACTAGTAACCTACTTGAGCACTGTTTTTGTGTAGCATCAGGGTTCCAGATCCCAGGGCATGGCATACAATACATTAACTCTGCTGAAACTACATAGGCCTGGATTGGCTTGGAAACTCCCCAGGAGTCCTATACATGCTGCCTGGAGTTCAACGGAAGCCAGGAAGGATATAAAGGCACAAAATAAAACAGAACAGGCTCTGAAACAAACAAGGGTAAATTGCTCCTTCTAAGCTGGATAATGAAATGCTGAATGGCAAAATAAGGAAAGGGGAAAGCCAGCTGAAGTAGAAGCCTTCGAGGCATGTAGGAAAAGCATGTTTTTAAGAGCACTTAAAGAACCAAACTATCAGAAAAACAGGACCAAGGGGCATGCTACCCTCATGTTGTGGCCAGCGCTTGCAGCAGTAGACTGGTACAAACCCTCAGTCGCCTGGGGATTAATGCTTTCTTCTCTTCAGCCTGGCATAGGATACTAAGAAAGGTTACTTACTTGAAGGCTAAGGCTTGAATCCTATGCACCTTTATTTGAAAACTAGTCCCTTTGAACAAAGTACATATGTGAACAATAGACATACAGTATATCCTGAATATACATGCATGATTGGGGTATAACAGGTGTCTAAAAGCAGTCGGTGGCAGCAAAATAGTGTTTCTCAATGAGATATAAAGTGAAAGTCCATGTCATTTGGTTGGTAGAGTCATAATGATTTCAGTTTGTCTTTTTTTTAATAACAATTCAAAAATATCAATGCGTGGCAAAGGCAACACATGTCAACTTAAACCTTTTCTGTGTTCATACTTCTAGAAATAAGGTACTGCCAAAATTGTAACTTCAGTTTAATACATCTGTTTGTATTCTTTTTCAAGGCTGTTGGACTGTAGCTATATCCAAACATTTTCTTGCTCTGCATTTACAAATGCTGCAAGCTACTGGAAAAACTGTTTTCCATTGTCATAGCAATGGAAGCTAAATACTATAAAGCGCAGCGCTTTTGAAATAAAATGTGAATAAAGATGTTCTATACAGGCATTTCTGTAGCTATTCACTTGTTTAGAATCTGCCATAAACTGTCATTTTATTCTTGCTTCTAACAGATCTAATTTAGTTTTAACAGAATGTTAACACTTCAGAGCTCCCTCTTAGAATTGCTTGTTCGCTCTTATAAAAAAAATGCTAACATGCAAGAGAATAATCCAATTCCGGTATAATCACTGAAGTCACAGAAAACCACTCAAACACAATAGAGCTTGAGCTTTCGTTCCGTTATTTATAAGCAATCTTTTTGAAGCAAAAAATAGCACAGTGTTGATATTGTTTGTATTTCAGGCTGTGATGTAAATTCAAGAAATCTCCACCCCTGCATAATGAAATCTGTAGTAGTACTAAGGTTCATGTGCTGCCTCTCCCAGCTTCTTGTTAGGGAAGAGGAAATCCTAAAAACAGAACTCCTCTAACTCAGCGTTGACAGCAATGCTTGACCTGAAAGCCAAAGTCATAACAGAATGAACACAAACAAGATCACCGAATATCACTGCATTCGAAGCTCACTAAAACTGCTAGCTCTGAAATGTTAAAATCTTCTGAGTTTTTAAGGAGGAAGTAACTTATCTGAAACCCTTCATCATGACTTTCCAAAATCCCATGAGCAAGAAATATATTAATAAATTGAAGTTTGAGTAGTCAGGGCTGCATAAACTTGAGACCAGACTTATCCTGCTAATATCTGTTTTTACAGGAAATAAGAATTATACATTAATCTGCTTATATCCATACACTATAAATAAGAGGCCAGTGTTTCAGAATCTGTTTTGCATCTTGAAAGGTAAATGAGGAAAATCCTCTTATAGCCTCTCATATCAGTGTCAAGAGCTTCTTCACCGATGCAAAATTCACTTTAAGAAAAATAAATTTTCCCTAAACAATTATTTGGGTACAGTACCAGAAGGAACTTCTTGTGTCATTTTTAAGAAACCCCATTTTACCATCAATGAGAAAAACAAAAATTGATAACATCTCAACACAAGCATATAACAACCTTTGAATCACAATAATTTTATTTTATTTCCATTTTTAGAATAAACTCTGATCCAAGAAAAAGCCATAAGCCATTTCCCTCTTATGGTCAACAGCACATAATATTATGTTACAGTGGTACCTTGGGTAAAGTACTTAATTCGTTCCGGAGGTCCGTACTTAACCTGAAACTGTTCTTAACCTGAAGCACCACTTTAGCTAATGGGGCCTCCTGCTGCTGCCACATCGCCAGAGCACAATTTCTGTTCTCATCCTGAAGCAAAGTTCTTAACCTGAAGCACTATTTATTTCTGGGTTAGCGGAGTCTGTAACCTGAAGCGTATGTAACCTGAAGTGTCCGTAACCCGAGGTACTACTATATTTAGTGTGCAGAACTGCAAGTTAGTAAATGCATTAAAAAAACTTAACCTATGATTCAGTTTAACACTCTTATGTCAGACCCACATCTCTCCATGGAAAAATCATCATGGGCTAGACGCCAAACAGCAACATTAAGCAGCACAGTTTGGGCAAGCCCAGAGGATTTTTTTTTTTAGCTACAGACCCCGGAGACTTAACACAAACAGCTCTTTAAAAGTCCACATGGTTTCAGAAGTGGTTTGCAATACTGCACAGTTTCAATTCACAAAAAGAGAAGCCAAAACCTCTTGGCACGCAGAACTAGGGGGGGGGGGGGGGGGCTTTCTGGATCTCAGCCGAGATAACAGGCACAAATAACAGGCACAATCCAAAGAAACCGAAACACTTGCATGTGGATCTGTAAACACAGGCCACAGAAGAGATAGGCTGTTTTGCAGATTTTAAGATTTCACCCCCTTTTTCCAGCACTGGGAACTGCTGTGGTAGAAACAGCAGTCACACTACAGACTGCATTCAAGTTTTTCATCCTGTGTCATTATCTTGGGACCAAGTAATGAAGGCTTGGGGTGGAAAAGATCACCTCACTGCCTGCTCCAGTTGGACTGCTTCACAGCTTCACAGCATCCAACTATAGCCCATGTGTTGGTAACCTCAAGGCTGGATTACTGCAATGCCTCTACGTGGGGCTGTCCTTGGGGCCTGGTATGGAAGCGCCAGCTGGTGCAGAATGCAGCAGCCAGATTGCTCATGGGGGCATCTGGCTGACAACATATGAAAGCATTGTTGAAGAATCTGCACTGGCTGCCCATCTACTACAAAGCCAAGTTCAAGGTCCTTGTATTGAATTACAAAGCCCTGGACCATTTAGGTCCAAGCTACCTCAGAGACCACCTTAACCCTTCTATCCCAGAGCAGCCAGTGGGATCACCTGCAGAAGCATCAGTGGACATTCCCCCTAGTTGGCAAGGCTCATTTGATAACAACAATAGACCAACCCACCTTCTCTCTGAAGAAGCATCTAAAACATGGGTAGGCAAACTAGGGCCCGGGGGCCAGATCCGGCCCAATCACCTTCTAAATCCGGCCTGTGGACAGTCGGGAATCAGCGCGTTTTTACATGAGTAGAATGTGTCCTTCTATTTAAAATGCATCTCCGGGTTATTTGTGGGGCCTTCCTGGTGTTTTTACATGAGTAGAATGTCTGCTTTTATTTAAAATGCATCACTGGGTTATTTGTGGGGCATAGGAATTCGTTCGTTTTTGTTTTTTTCAAAATATAGTCCGGTCTGAGGGACAGTGGACCGGCCCCCTGCTGAAAAAGTTTGCCGACCCCTGATCTAAAACATAAATCTGCCTCTTGCATTTCCCTGCCACTGGATCTGTACTGTACATTGCCAGTCCCTGTTTATATACTTTTTAACAGATAAAAAAACCTAATCCTGTTAAATAAACTCTAATAGAGACTGGTATAAATGGGGAAGTTCAAACACTAGTAGCATGGGTTGAAAAGTTTCTTCCGTTCACGAACATGTTCACTATGACTGAAGTCTCACTCCAGTTTGGTTATAGAAAATGCACAGAAGTGGCTGTATAAGGCAAGTATAATTTGCATGACCCAAAAGCTAACAGAAGCAACTCACGAGAATTCAATATGCTAGTTGGAATTTGCCAGCCTTTATTTCTTTGTAACCATACTGGGAACCTCACACATCAAAATCCACTGCGAATAAAGAGAGGCAACAGACTGAAAGGTCACTGTAGAATCCCAAGTTTTAATATCGCAGTTGAAGGATATCAGAGCTAGCGTGCACTTGTGAGTTACTCCTGACAAGCAATTATATAATTAGGTTGTGACAATTAGAATATATACACCCAGTCAATTGAGAACAGAACAAAAATTATCCTTCAAATTATTAATTTGTTTGAAAAAGTATATATGGCTGATTATTATATTGGCTTCCCCTGTTTAACTGAATCCTTGAAACTCATTAGCAATTCTTAAGACAATTATAATTTCATTATGTTAAAGTACGGAACCAAGTCTGATATTAATATATTATTTTTTTCTGAAAAATACCAATAGAATTCGATGTAGGAGCAAGGCTGTATAAAGCATAGAGCTTAGTTTAATCTTATTTTCACTGGGAGTATGGTTAGAACCAATTAGGATTGTCTGAAACCATGGGTTGCAAATTATTGGTTCTTCTTGTTTTTATTGTTATTATGTATTTTGTGTTTTTATATTGTGATTTTAAGTTGAGAAGTGCCCTGAGTCCTGCAGGTACTATACAAATAATAGTGTAGTAGCAATAATAATAATAATAATAATAATAATAATAATATCAAATCTATTTCAAACTAACCTAAAATGCTGTTAACACTGTCACAGCCTGATTGTCACTCATTAATAAATGTACAAAGAAAGCAGAAATTCAGCCTTACCTGCACCAACTTCTTTTTCTTCCTCTTCTATGTTATTCTTGATGCTATCATATTCTTCATCTATTGTTTGATTACCCCGCATCAGAGACAGGATTCTTCGTGCCTTTTGAGTCTGTCCTTTTTGAATAAGCCAACGGGGGCTTTCAGGAAGAAAGAGGAAGCCAAAAAACTGTATTACAGCTGGAACTGCCGAGAGGCCCAACATATATCTGGGGGAAAGAAAAAAAAAACATTTTTAATGCAAATTTATCAAGATTCTCTCCATAAAGAACAGC